>NC_066580.1:13733493-14338589 GCF_024323335.1 Lathyrus oleraceus
GTCTGGCTAAATCTTTTAAAGGTTAGAATGTAAGGATCGCGGTTAAAGTAATGTTTCACATATTGAAATCTGTAGAAATACTTAAAAGGTTGTTTTGATTTTTAACTTGAGTTTTCTAAAACAGACTTGGTTAGTTTTAACTATTCGAGGAGTGCGAAAGCACCCTGACTTAGCAACTAGGAATCTTTATCACTTTAAGGAAAAACTATTTTTGAAATTGTTTTCGGACGTGTTGATAGATTTAAATTCAGGAAACTCCTTGGGTAAACTTTCCAAATCAAAATCACTTTTCAACTAAGTTTACGAGTCTCATTTCTTAAAAATAGGTTTACTACTTTAGCGTTCTGCGCACCTTTTATAAGTGACAATAAAAGGCCCTAATTTAAGGGTAAACTCGGTTCTGAATACACGAAAGCGACAGTTCCTGTTAAATGGATTCTTTTCAAGAGTAGAAAATATTGCCTCATAAGTAGTTCTATTTAGACAATCGAAACATCACTTAACTGACGTGAATTACATTCAACCTGTCTTTACCTGCATTTATTATTTATCATTGTTTTGCAAACCCAATATCTCTTTTATACCTCCTTAGATAAACACTGTAACGATAGTAATCGATAGATTGACAATTGGTCTATGTGGGATCGATATTCTTTTATATTACTTTGACGTTATTCGTGCACTTGCGAATCGATACGATCAAGTTTTTGGCGCCGTTGCTGGGGACCAACTTCGTCAAATTTCGTACCATGTTGTTACACCGTCTAGACTAAGGCATTATTAGCCGGTAAATGCGAAGAACCCGTAGTACCGGAAATTTAGTAGATCCTTTAGCGGAACCCGAATGTTATACTCGTACACGCCTCTTACTCATTCGAATTAAGAAATCTATGGCCAAGAATCACGATAGGAGACCTCTTAAGGAATTCGCCCAATCCCCTGATGAGGAACCTAGTTCGAGTATAGTAAACCCTCTTATTCCTGCTAACAATTTCAAACTAAAACCGTATTTGTTGCTATTAGTGCAACAGAAGCAATACGCGGGTCTCGCTACTTAGAACCCGACTCAACATTTAAAAGTTTTTATCCAACTAGCCGACACCTTTAAATCTAACGGTGCTTCACCCGACGCGATCCGTTTAAGATTATTTCCTTTCTCCCTCAGGGATAGAGCATGTTCATGGCTAGATTCACTTCCAGCCAATTCAATAACTACCTGGGAAGACCTTAGGAGAGTATTCCTTGCTAGATATTTCCCCCTAGTAAGACTGTTGTTCTTCGAAACCAAAAAACTAGATTTTCTCAAAACCAAGGAGAATCGCTTTTCGAAGCTTGGGAGAGATATAAAGAGCTATTAAGAGTCTGCCCACACAATGGCCTAGAACAATGGTTGATCGTTCATACCTTCTACAATGGACTCCATTATAACACCAAGATGAGCATCGACGCTGCCGCAGGTGGCGCGCTGATGAACAAACCTTATCCGGAAGCTTGTGACCTAATTGAGGATATGGCCCAAAACCATTATCAATGGGGAACCGAACGAGCATCAACAGAGAAAAAGGAGACCCAAGGTGGAATACATGAGGTAAGCTCTCTAGACATAATGCAGGCGAAAATGGACGTTTTAGCCCTTAGGATCGAACATATGTCTACAAACACTAACACCGTAGCAGTAGTCCACACAGAGTGCGAACTCTGTGGATCTAAAGGACACAAATCGGCGGAGTGTAACCTTTTGAACGAACTAAATACCGACCAAGTGAATTACGCCCAAGGTAACCCATTTTCAAACACTTACAACCCTGGATGGAAGAATCATCCAAAATTCTCTTATAAAAACCAGAATCCTATCCAGAATCATGCACCTCAGAGACCGAAAGGTTATCAAGCTCAAAAAACAAACCAACCTATGCAAGTTGTGCCCCAGAAGTCTAACCTTGAGAAGATCATGGAAAGCTTTATATCGGGCCAGACTCAGCAAAATAAAGAATTCCTAAACCAAAACATTCACGTAAACGAACTTATAACGCAATTAGGAACCAAGGTTGATCAGATAATCACTCACAACAAGATGCTTGAAACCCAGATCTCACAGGTAGCACAAAACCAAGCCCCACAAACTACACCTGGAGGCCAATTTCCTAGACAACCTCAACCAAACCCTCGAGGCCAAGCTAATGCTATCTCATTAAGAAGTGGGACCGCTTACGAAGGGCCTCAGAACCCAGCAATGAGCGAGTCCAAAACTTCTAAAGAAAATATGCCTACCAACCAAGAAGAGGAACCGGAGGAATCCGAGAAACAAACCAACCAAGAAGGTAAAGCCAAGGATAAAACTTACAAACCACCACCGCCGTACAAACCACTAATCCCATATCCGCAAAGACTTAAACAAACCAAAGTCAATAACCAATACCAAAAATTTATAAAAGTGATAGAAAAGCTTCATGTAGAGATTCCTTTCACCAAAGCTATCATCCAACTTTCGTCTTACACCAAATTTCTCAAATACATCTTAACTAACAAGCGTAGGCTCGACGATCCAAAACCCTTGGAATGCAACTTTATTTCTGAGGATAAACTTGCTAAGAAGGAGAAAGACCCTGGTAGTTTTTCTATACCTTGCATTTTAGGAAGTCATGTGATCGACAAAGCTTTCCTAGACTTAGGTGCTAGTGTAAGTTTAATGCCTTTAGCTGTATGTAAAAGGTTAAACCTAGGAGAGTTACACCCAACTAAGATGTCCCTTCAATTAGCCGATAGGTCTGTTAAGTATCCTGTAGGCATTTTAGAAGACATCCCAGTTAGGATCGGTCAACTTTATATCCCAACAGACTTTATGGTCATGGATATCAAAGAAGACAAAGATATCCCTATCCTTTTAGGTAGACCATTCTTATCAACAGCCGGAGCTATAATAGATGTCAAAAGAGGGAAATTAACCTTCGAACTAGGGGACGAAAAGATCGAGTTCATTCTTTCAAAATTCCTGATGGCACCAATTCTAGGAGACGCATGTTATGCGATCGATATCATAAATGAATGCATAAGATAATTTGATCAAGGAGAACCTAAGATCGAACACTTTTTAAACCCGAATGAAAAGGACGACGAGTTAGAGGAAACGGAACCTCACACTAACGAATGTTTGGACCTTACTCCAGACCCTTCACCTAATTCTCAAAAACCAGCCCAAAAACTTAAGGAACTACCCAAGAACCTAAGATATGAGTTCTTGGATGAAGAGATGAATTGTCCAGTAATAATTAATGCCACCTTAAACAAAGAAGAGACGAATCGACTCTTGAACGTTTTAAGAAGATACCCCTCTGCCCTAGGGTACAACATCTCTGACCTAAAAGGTATAAGCCCATCCGTGTGTATGCATAGTATCTCACTAGAGGAGGATTCAAAACCTTCCAGAGAATATCAGAGACGAATCAACCCTGTAATGAGCGAGGTAGTAAAGAAGGAAGTCCTTAAACTACTAGAAGCTGGTATAATCTATCAGATTTCTGGTAGTAAGTGGGTAAGTCTTGTACATGTGGTACCCAAGAAGGGAGGCGTCACAATCGTGCAGAACGAAAAGGGAGAGCATGTCGCTAAACGCATAGAAGGCAGATGGCGTATGTGCATAGATTATAGGAAGCTCAATAAGGCAACTAGGAAAGACCATTTCCCCCTTCTATTCATAGATCAAATGCTTGAGCGTCTTGCCAGACACTCTTACTTTTGTTATTTGGATGGATATTCTGGATTTTTCCAAATACCCATACACCCCGAGGATCAAGAAAAAATAACCTTTACCTGTCCTTACGGAACGTTTGCTTACATACAAATGTCGTTTGGACTCTGTAATGCGCCAGCTACTTTCCAACGTTGTATGATGTCAATCTTCATAGATTATCTCAACAGAATCATGGAAGTATTTATGGACGACTTCTCGGTGTGTGGATTAGCCTTTGAAGACTACCTTATTAACCTTGAGAAAATCCTAGAGAGATACGTAGAAGTTAACCTTGTGTTAAACTGGGAGAAGTGCCACTTTATGGTCAAAGAAGGCACGGTGTTAGGACATATAATATCTGAAAGAGGCATTGAGGTCGATAAAGCAAAAATAGAAGTTATAGAAAACCTTAACCCTCCTAAGACAGTTAGAGAAGTCCGTAGTTTCCTTGGACACACCGGTTTCTACCGACACTTCATAAAAGACTTCTCTAAAATAACGAAACCCCTGACCGTCCTTCTGATGAAAGACATCGAATTCATTTTCGATGAAAAATGCATCGAAGCCTTTAACCGTTTAAAACAAGCATTAATTTCAGCACCTATTCTACAAACCCCGGATTAGACTAAACCCTTCGAAATAATGTGTGATGCTAGCGATTTCGCTATAGGAGCTGTTTTAGGGCAAAGAAAAGATAAGAAACTACATGTAATATATTACGCTAGTAGAACCCTAGATGCCGCTCAATTAAGTTATACAACAACAGAGAAGGAACTCCTAGCTGTAGTTTTCGTAATCGAGAAATTTAGGTCTTATCTTGTAGGATCTAAGATTATAGTCTATACAGACCATGCAGCTATTCCTTACCTTCTAAGCAAAAAGGATGTAAAACCTAGATTACTCAGGTGGATCCTTTTACTACAAGAATTCGACTTAGACATTAGAGACAAAAAAGGAATAGAAAATGTAGTTGTTGACAATCTTTCCAGATTAGAGCATTTAAAGCCAGATCATTTACCTATAAATGATGACTTCACCTATGACAGATTGATAACTAAGATAGATACCGCTCCCCTTGAACCTGATAGAGACAAGCTTGGGACGATTTCAGAAATTAGCAGAGTACCATGGTACGCTGATTTTGTGAACTATCTAGCCGCTGATATCATACCACCTGACCTCAACTATCAACAGAAGAAGAAGTTCTTTAAAGATATAAGATACTTCTATTGGGACGAACCACTCCTTTTCAAAAGAGGAACTGATAACCTATTTTGATGTTGCATCCCGGAAGAAGAAGTCAGAAACATCATAAAGCATTGTCATTCTTCACCCTATGGTGGACATTCAAGCATATCCAAGACATACGCTAAGATCCTTCAAGCTGGTCTTTATTGGCCGATATTATGGCGTGATATCCATACTTATATTGTCCAATGTGACCGGTGCCAGCACGCTGGAAACATCTCAAGACGTGACGAAATACCTTTGAAAAACATCCAAGAAGTAGAACTATTTAACGTTTGGGGTATAAATTTCATGGGACCTTTTCCATCTTCATTAGGAAACAAGTATATTTTGGTAGCCGTTGACTATGTGTCCAAGTGGATAGAAGCTATAGCCGCACCCACCAACGACACAAGAGTAGTCATCAATATGTTCAAGAATAATATCTTTCCCAGATTTGGAGTTCCACGACTTGTCATACGTGATGGTGGATCACATTTTATAGCCAGGATATTTAATAAACTCCTAAGGAAATATGGAGTGAAACACAGAGTAGCAACACCATATCACCCCCAGACTAATGGTCAAGTGGAAGTACCCAAGAGAGAGATTAAGCAGATCTTGGAGAAAACTGTATCAATATCTAGAAAAGATTGGTCTGAAAAGCTAACAAAAGCACTGTAGGCTTACAGAACTGCTTACAAGACCCATATTGGAACTACACCGTACCAGTTGGTCTACGGGAAGTCATGCCACTTACTTTTTGAGCTCAAGCACAAGGCATATTGGGCCATCAAGACCCTAAATTTGGATTACCTAGCATCTGGCAAGAAGCGAATCCTTGATATTCACAAATTGGAGGAACTTCGCCAGAACGCTTATGAGAATGCTGTTATATACAAAGAGAGAACCAAAGCTTGTCACGACAAAAGGATCGTGAAAAAGGAATTTAATATAAGAGACTCTATTCTCCCCTTCAATTCTAGATTACATATTTTTCTAGGTAAGCTGCGTTCGAGATGGACAGGCCCCTTTGAGGTGTCCAAAATCATAAAATCGGGAGCAGTTGAAATCCGGAACAACTCCTGTAATCCATTCGTGGTAAATGGACAAAGACTGAAGCAATACCAAGGAGGTGACATACCCACAGAATGTCATAACCAAACTCTGACCGATCCTCCAGTTCCTACCTCTAACATATAAAGTTTGAATCGTCAAGCTAACGACGTTAAACAAGCGCTGCATGGGAGGTAACCCATGACTTCTTTTCCTTTACTTTTACTATTTTTAATTTTTATTTTTATTTGTTTTATATAAATGTATATCTATGTGAAGACTAACAGTTATAATATTTGTGATTTCAGGTGTCCTCTGTTTCTAATCTAACTTTTCAGGAATAGAGAATATCGACACCATGCCAGTAATCTTTCGTAACCCAGTTCAAGAACAGCGTTATGCCATGCTTTCACAACGCCCAATGCTGCCCACCAGATATCCCGACTCGAGCTGCATGGAGGCATTAGGCATTGAGCCTAGTTTCAGGCATTTGTGCAATCAGTTATAGTGGGATGAATATACAGATGATATGCACGTGACTTACAGGAACCTGACTTTAGAGTTCCTGAGCTCGCTTATCTACGAGCCTTATGTTGGTCACGCCAGTGATAGAGGATACATTAACTTCAGGTTATTTGGGGCAGAATACACCTTCAACCACAAGCGTTTCGGCGACTTGCTTAGTTTTCAGACTGCCTATGATGCTTCATCTGAGCTCCCCATGAGCTACTTTTTGAGCCGAGACGTCGAGAAGTTTTGGAGCGATATCACGTGTGGAGGTAGTCCTGACCCTTCAACCCAGATCTCCAACAAGATTCACAACCTTGCTTTCCGATACTTCCAGATGATCATTGCCCACACCTTCCTTGGGAAGAGTGACCCTAATACACATGTGAGTGTTGAAGAGATCTTCTTCATGTACTATACCACTCAGTCATGCCCGGTAGACTGTGGAGCTTTCTTGATCGAGAGTCTATATCTTAATGCTCGCTCTGCTGCGAGCCCTATACATGTTGGAAGCACGGCGACTCACATAGCCTCAGCCCTGGGACTTGATAGAAGACTATCTCACCTGACGTCTTATTGCAGCTACACCTTGATGGATATTGATTTCTGTCTGGACCGTGGCCTCATGAGGAGATCTTCTTTCCATCCGGATCAATACAGGTTGTTAATTGAGGGTGAGACCATTCACTACTTCACTTTACCTGACCCTTAGGTGACTTGTGTTATTGATCAGGCCAACTGGGCCTACGCCATAGAAGGGCAGGGAGATACAATAGATGCACCGAAGATTGCACTGATCAGAATCAAAGTTCGTACCAACAATCCGAATCTCCAGACTCCGAGCATGCAGTCTGAATTGGTTAAGCTTCGCATGGAGATATCCAAGCTTCGCCAGGAGCTTGCTGACGTTGCCTTGCAGGTCGAGGTATCAGTTGCCTCACACGACACCGAGACTGATATGTTGCATGATGAGATCGTCGATCTCCGACGCCAGATCAGAGAGCTTCGAGGCTACGAAGTCGAGGAGACTCCACCGTACCCCGAGCATTGATGCCATCATGAACCAAGAAATGTCGTTTGAATTTCCCTATTTTTCCGTTGCTTATTATTCATGCCTATTTTTATTGTTTCCGCTGACATTATGCTTTCTTTATTTTACCTAAGATCTCTGGACTCGTGAATTATTTTTGACTCTTCATATATATATATATATATATATATATATATATATATATATATATATATATATATATATATATATATATATATATATATATATATATATATATATATATATATATATATATATATATATATATATATATATATATATATATATATATATATATTATATATATATATATATATATATATATATATATATATATATATATATATATATATATATATATATATATATATATATATATATATATATGCATTATTATAATTATTATATTTTTAGGTCCATTTTTGTTTTATTTTGTTTTATTTTACTTTACTATTTTATTTTATTTTATTTTTGTTTTGTTTTATTTAATTTTGTTTTACTTTATTTTGTTTTATTTTATTTCGTTTTATTTTATTTTATCAAGCTTAAATCAAAAATAAAAAAAACACCATTCATGGATACCTAGCTCTCTCTCTCTCTCTCTCTCTCTCTCTCTCTCTCTCTCTCTCTCTCTCTCTCTCTCTCTCTCTCTCTCTCTCTCTCTCTACCAGGTTACTCCTACCCTATCTCATATCGAAACATTGAGGACAATGTTTGGTTTAAGTGTGGGAGGAGATTTTATCGTTTTTCATCTTTCCTTTATTTTTATTGCTTTTTATCACTTTCCTTTACTTTTATCGCTTTTTACCGTTTTCTTTTATTTTTAGTATGTTTTGTTTATTTTAGTTGCTTCTTTTTCCCTTTCAATAAAATAATATGTGTCTGACGAGTCACCTGTGTAAGTGTATCCTTATTTCCCCCATTTCTTTAACCTTACCAAAAAAAAAATTAGCCAAGAAAACAGTACATCTTGAACATTCAGGCTATAAGACAGGTATATAATAGGATGTAAAAGACTTGGGAAAACTTTTTCTAAAAATCGTTATTGTCTTAACACCTTAGGCTTCATGATTATAAAAGTCGATCCCGATACCCCATATGTTGTAGCCCCAGTTTTTGTTCCAAATAAGTCCTTAAGTAGTTTATCCTAGCAGTCAGCTCCAGCTTAAGCATGCTCTACGTAGGGGACCGACGAAAATAAGTGAATGATCACAAAAATTCCTGCTTTGTTCTCAAATCGCATGAAAATTCGGGATAGGTGACTCTCACACAGTCATTTAACCCAGCAAAATAAAAACATATGCAGAACATGCAGAAGAAAAATATAAAATAAATAATAATAAGCCTATTTGTTTGTTGGTTCAGAGGTATCCGGTGCTGAACTTGGTAGGGTGGACTACGATCCAATCCCCCACAACTGCAAATTGGGTTAAATAAAGGGGTTACACCAACTTATGTACCGGAGCCTCATGCTTAGAAAAATAAAAAAATAAGCTTATTTGCTTGTTGGTTCAGAGGTATCTGGTGCTGAACTTGGTAGGGTGGATTACGATCCAATCCCCCACAACTGCAAATTGGGTTGAATAAAAGGGTTACACCAACTTATGTACCAGAGCCTCATGCTTAAGATCATAATCACTAACTGGTCGCTTTACTATGAGTATGTACGGATAACGGGCTTAATGTGATTGCACCTGAATGAAAAGGACTTTAAGAAAACAAAAAGAAGGCTTAGGTATGGTGGGGTAATATGGATTGATTTGTATAGAAACGAAGCCTACGACCGCAATTATGGGAAGTGTCACTACAATATCCTTAGTTCGATTCGTTAGTACCTATCGATACATTCCTCGAATGAACTCATAAGTCTTTTTGCCTTGAATTAATTCTAGTTGATACTGTTTTTCTTGCATACACTATAAAGAGTTTTGCTTGAGGACAAGCAAAGGTTTAAGTGTGGGAGAATTTGATCACACTGAATTACACCGTTTTTCTTACTCGGATTTCATATGTTTATTAGGACTTTATTATCATTTTGTTTGTATTATGCTCTCTTTTCTCTTGTTTTCAGATATTTAGCACTTTCAGACTGTTTTGGAAGAAACGAAGCAAAAAGACCTAAAATTAGGGTTTTTCGGCGAAATTACACACATGGCGTTGCACATGGCGGCCGCTATAGGGGAAGCCATGAGTCATCAGCCCTCAACTAGGAGGTAACTGCCATGTTCCCATGATCCACCCTATTTACACACATGGCGGGCGCCATGAAGGGATGGCGGGCGCCACCTTTAGAAGTCACGTTCCCACTAAGGGGAAGTTGGAGGGCACCATGGTCTTTGCAAGCTGCTGAAATCCTCTATAAATAGTTCATTTCATTTCGTTTTCTAATCATCCAACTTAGTTTTACAACACTAAGCATATATTTATCATTTGTAATAGCGATAATCCGTCACATCGGGGGGTTATCGCACCTTTGTGAGATTGAGTTGGGTCACTTCGAGTTGCTGTCGTCTTTAGCTTCAGGAGTCGGAGGTTTATTTTTGTACCAGAATCG
Organism: Lathyrus oleraceus; assembly: GCF_024323335.1. Taxonomy (NCBI): domain Eukaryota; kingdom Viridiplantae; phylum Streptophyta; class Magnoliopsida; order Fabales; family Fabaceae; genus Lathyrus; species Lathyrus oleraceus. The sequence continues at coordinate 13,743,619 of NC_066580.1, forward strand.
AAGCCTCCGTTTGGAGCAGGCTCTTATTTCTCGCTTTATTTATTTATTTCCCGCATCGCTTTTATTTTATTTATTTCCCGCATCGCTTTTATTTTATTTATTTACCGCATCGCAGTTATTTTATTTATTTCCCGCATCGCAGTTATTTTATTTATTTCCCGCATCGCTTTTACTTTATTTATTTTCCGCACTCACTTTACTTTATTTATTTTCCGCACTCGCTTTACTTTATTTACTTTACGCACTTTACTCGCTCTCTACCCCTCACATTCTATAACAAACTTTTCATCACGATTAACACCGTTGTGTTCGTTTGTGTCACCATGTCTGGCTAAATCTTTTAAAGGTTAGAATGTAAGGATCGCGGTTAAAGTAATGTTTCACATATTGAAATCTGTAGAAATACTTAAAAGGTTGTTTTGATTTTTAACTTGAGTTTTCTAAAACAGACTTGGTTAGTTTAACTATTCGAGGAGTGTGAAAGCACCCTGGCTTAGTAACTAGGAATCTTTATCGCTTTAAGGAAAAACTAATTTTGAAACTGTTTTCGGACGCGTTGATAGATTTAAATTCAGGAAACTCCTTGGGTAAACTTTCCAAATCAAAATCACTTTTCAACTAAGTTTACGAGTCTCATTTCTTAAAAATAGGTTTACTACTTTAGCGTTCTACGCACCTTTTATAAGTGACAATAAAAGGCTTTAATTTAAGGGTAAACTCGATTCTGAATACGCGAAAGCGACAGTTCCTGTTAAATGGATTTTTTTCAAGAGTAGAAATAAATTGCCTCATAAGTAGTTCTATTTAGACAATCGAAACATCACTTAACTGACGTGAATTACACTCAACCTGTCTTTACCTGCATTTATTATTTACCATTGTTTTGCAAACCCAATATCTCTTTTATACCGCCTTAGATAAACACTGTAACGATAGTAATCGATAGATTGACGATTGGTCTCTGTGGGATCGATATTCTTTTATATTACTTTGACGTTATTCGTGCACTTGTGAATCGATACGATCACTTCTCTTTGTGCATGTCAAGCAACATGGATGGTGAATTTGGTCGAAGAGATAACAGCGAAGAGTCATGGAGAAATTACCATGAAGATCGACAGCATGTCAGCTATCAATCTGGAGAAGAATCTGATAGCACATTATCGAAGCAAGCACATCGAAATGAGGTTCCATTATCTTCGAGAGCAGGTAGAAGATGGGAAGATGAATGTGCAACACTGTAGAACTGAGAATCAGATTGCAGACATCATGAAAAAAGGATGTTCGTCAAGATTGATTAAAATTCTCCATAGGTTTTGGGGGATTTCCAACAATTCCATGGTCATTTCAAAAACCTCTTCACTACTGATATTCAGACAAATGACTGGTTTCAGACTGATCAACATTTCCCTTCTCTTAGTAACAGTGTTAGCAGAGCTTTACAATCTGAGGTCCAAGATTTTGAGATCAAACGGGATCTCTTTGATATGACGGCATTGAAATCTTCTGGTCTGGGTGGTTTTCCTGTTGTTTTCCATCAAAACACTTTGAACCATATTGGTGATAATATTTGCTCATTTATTCATCAACTATGGAACAAGGAAATCTCCCTGAAAGATATTAATTTGACAAACATATGTTAGATCCCTAAATTGGATAATCCTCGGTTGGTTACACAATTCAGGCTTATTGCTCTGTGTAATACTATCTATAAAGTATTTACCAAGGTCATTGTCAACAGACTTAAGCAGCACATTGTTAGACGGTGTGGCTAGTGATCGAGAGGGGGGTGAATAGATCACCTCTTTGAAATTTAACGGGTTTAAAGTTTTATCAGAGTTTTTAAAGTTGGCGGAAAATATCAGTCCCGAATCGACTTCCGTCTATTCTGAACCGCTACTAGAAAACCGGACACACGAGTTTAATGCTGGATTTGAATAAGAATGACAGAAACAATCAACACCAGAATTTTAGCTAATTGAATGCACTTGTCATTAAAGTCTATTTCCAATGAATAAAACCTAGCTAACAATTTTGTCAAACAGTTGGTGTGTATGTGATCAATGATGAACAGCAGTAGAGTTTAATTAAAAAGGTTTTCTTGCCACTGCTGTCTTGCAAAAGGAACAATCACAACACACTAACTGAAATTGCGAAAACTGTTTTAAACGTAAAGAGGAGTAAGGTAAGAATACGATACGCAGAGATTTGGTAAGGAAGTTCCCCACGTCGTCCTCGCGTGTGGGTACGTCTCCCTCTCAATTTCAAATGAAATTGAGAACTTTGATTATCAATTATTGCCGAATTCGTTGATACAAGGTTATGATACAAAGACAGAATTCTAAATTCCAACAACTTCTTCTTGTATGAACCTTCACTTGATCTGAGCACGATCAAGAATTTCCTGCACGAAATTGCAAACAATTCACCGGTTCCACGACCTGCTTGCGAAATCCCCCGATCTCCAAACGCAACGCTGCGGCTGAATCTGTTCTGCAAACGTGACTCACAAACCCTCAAGAACACTCCAGTTCTTGAAGGATAAACCAGTAGGTTTTTCCTCGAAACCCCCTTCAATCTTCAACTCAGCTAGATCCTCGATCGTTCCACTGAAAACCACAGCTAGATCCTTGATCGTACCACTGAACATTATCTCGATAATCCTTTAATCCAGAGAACAAGAATGGTTATGTGTTGATGTTCTTGAAGAAAAGTGATTGAGAAGATGAAGAAGATGAAGTCTCTTTCAGGTTTCTATGTGCTCTCAAACAATTGCTGCTACACTTCTTTTGATCTTGTATTCAATTGTTTTTCCCTCAAAGAATTCGTGTTTTGCACTGCTGTCACAACATCTCTTATATATGTTGAAAAATAGAAACTGTTAGAGCACAAAACAGACTTATGCATTGATACATGAGAGTATGCATCGATGCATACTGTAAGATAAGTGAGTTTTTGGTTAATTGAATTAAGCATGGATCGATGCATAATTCGTATGTATTGATGCATATGACATTTCAACTAACATGCATCGATGCATAATTCGTATGCATTGATACATAGGACATTTCAACTAATCATGGATCGATGCAAGGCACGTATGGATCGATCCATAGAGCATTTTGCCTGTCCATGTATCGATACATGACTCGTATGCATCGATGCATACTGAACAAAAAAGTTTTGTGATTTGCAACATGCTGTATGTATCGATGCATAGGCTTATGTGTTGATGTATACTGATACAAAATGGATTTTATGAGTTCTTTTAAGAGATGTATCAATGTAGGTCTTTATGTACAGTCATGCAACAATAAAATGGGATAAAAACACAGTAAAAACACAAATGTATCATGTAAGGTAATGCACAGCCAACATTTGGATGATGATCACACAATTTGCTATCATTCAAAATTTATTCAAAGTAAAGAATTTTCTCACAAACTCCCCCTTTTTGATGATGGCAAATTTTTGGCAAGATGTGTGATACTCCCCCTGAGTTTGTGCATGTCTGTCAACATCTGCATTTCTCCCCCTTTGTCAACATCAAAAAGAAGAAAAAAACAGGTTTATCAAGGCAACATGTAGCAGAACACAGCAAAATTGATAGATAAGCTAACAATCACACAGAATGAAGCTTACAAAGTAAAGAATCACTCACAAAGAATGACAAATAAGGGCAATAACATCAGAAGTAAACAGAAGGTTATAAGCATTTAATTAGTATGAACGAGTTTAAGAATTACATAAGCTAAACCATATATTGTGCAACAAAAAAAACTTAAGCAACATGAAAAAAATGCATTTAATCCAAATAGCAGTGAGTATGTGTCGATGCATATGGCCATGAATCGATCCATAGCATGCAATTTTGTTTTTATAGGGTCTATGTATCGATACAAACGACGGATGGATCGATACATCCTGAACCAGTTTTGAGAAACCAGATACATACTGATGCCAAACCAAATTTTAATGAATTTTTGTGCAGTATGGATTTGCATTATGCCCAGAAGTATGTCATGATAATTATGCCCAAGTATGATTCACAAATCAGAATTTTTAATGTTCAAACAGTATAAGCAAAAAAACTTTTGTTCTAACATACACAATCATATAATTCTAAATGAGATATAGATAGGAGTGATATTACCTCTGTTGGTGTAACCTTATGAGGAATAAGTGTAATCTAAAACAAATCTCATCAACCAAGGTGAGGCATAATAAAAATAAGAAGAAACATGCTTATCCTTATCCAGATTTCCGTTGGTAGGTATAGGGGTGTCAATTGATTTTGAGTCATTCATTCCAAAGCGCTTGAGTAGTTCTCTGCAGTATTTTGTTTGACATACTGCTGTACCCTCGTCAAGTTGCTTTATCTGCATTCCTAGGAAGTAATTCAGCTCCCCCATGAGACTCATCTCAAATTCACCCTGCATAACCTTAGAAAATTCTTCGACCAAGTGTATGTTAGTTGAACCAAAAATTATATCGTCTACATAAACTTGAACTAAAAGGATGTGCTTTCCTTTGTGCTTAATAAAGAGAGTATTATCCACTTTACCTCTTGAATATCCAGGATCAATTAGAAATTTGCTAAGCCTTTCATACCAAACCCGAGGGGCTTGTTTAAGACCATACAAAGCTCGTTTTAATTTGTAAACATGATCTGGATTTTCAGCATTCTCAAAACCAGGAGGTTGTGAAACATATACCTCTTCATTTATGACACCATTAAGAAAAGCACTCTTTACGTCCATTTGGTAAAGCTTAAAGTCGTTGGAACACGCATAGGCAAGCAAGAGACGTATAGCTTCAAGGCGAGCAACTGGAGCATAAGTTTCCTCATAGTCTATGCCCTCCTCTTGGTTATACCCTTGTGCTACTAAACGTGCCTTGTTCCTAGTTATCACTCCGTTTTCATCAAGCTTATTTCTAAAAACCCATTTAGTACCTATGATATGATGATCTCGTGGACGAGGAACAAGTTCCCAAACGTCATTTCTTTTAAATTGATTAAGCTCCTCTTGCATGGCCATTAGCCAAAATTCATCAATCAAGGCCTCTTTGGCATTTTTAGGTTCTACTTGTGAAACAAAAGCGAAGTGAGAACAAAAGTTACTTATCTTAGAACGGGTCATTACTCCCTTTGAAATGTCTCCCAAGATGTTGTCAATGGGATGGTCTTTTGAGGATTTCCAAGCTGTTGGAAGATCATTCACTTCAGCTGTCTTTTCTTCCCCATTTTCTTCATGACTAGTATCTTCCTCCTTCTCATGGGCAGCTGTTTTGGACTGATCAGTTTCCTCAACAGCTTCCTTGAGTATGTCTTCTGTAGATACACCTGCGTCATCAAAAGAAATACCTTTTCCGACATTTTTCGGATAAGACTCATCAAAAGAAACATAGACAGATTCTTCAACAGTAAGTAAACGCTTATTATATTATTTACTCTTACTCCCTTAAACACAATGTTTTGTTCAGCATGTTCAATTATGCAGCAAGTTTTTGTGAAAGAAACTTTATAACCCTTGTCACGCAATTGACTTATGCTTAACAAGTTGTGTTTAAGCCCCTCTACTAAATGGACATCAGAAATAGTAGTGGTAGAGGGATTATCTACACTACCTTTGCCGAGTATAGCTCCTTTGTTATTGTCTCCATAAGTAACATATCCCTTCTTCTTTGCTTTGAAGTCTATGAAAAGCGATATGTCACCGGTCATGTGCCTTGAGCATCCGCTGTCAAGAAACCATCTTCTATCTACGGAAGCAAGGCACTCATCCTACAATATCAAAAGAGAGAAGTTGGTACCCAATTTTCATTGGGTCCGAGTGGGTAAGTGCTAACATGGTTGCCTTTTGGCTTCCATTGGTAAATACCTTTAGGAACAAGAAATCTCCTAAACTTGCATTTCTCAATGGTATGGCCAGCACGACAACAATAATGACATAAACCATGATGATGCGTTTGTTTATTCTTGTTCATTAAATCCTTTGGAATAAAAGAGTATTTTGCATATGAAGGATTTAATGACTTCTTAAACAACCTAGAGTCAACGGCATAAGTAACCTTAGGTTGTAACGCTTTCTCTAATTTGACCTTGAGAGTGTTTACCTCTTTTTGCCAAATATGACAAGCGTCACAATACCTAACTTTACTACATCCATCAATGTCAATATATTTTGAATTTTCTGCAATACTAGCTTTTAATGATTCTAAAGCATTTTCAGCTTTGTATACTTTACCTTCCAGAAATGAAAAAATTTGTTTATCGGAAGATAATCTTTTAAAAGCATCTACAACTTCGTTATGCAGTTTTTCAAAAGCTATTTTCAGTTCAGCAAAAGTCATAGAAGAGAAATTATTATAATAGGCTTGTTTTACCTTTTTATCATTGATTTTCTTCTTGTGGTAGGACAGATTTTTGGTGTGAGCCATAAGGCACAGATTTGCGGTTTCATCACTATCACTTGAACTTTGTGTGCTTGATGAATCACTATCACTTTCCCATGCAATGTAAGCTCTTCTTTGTTTGCTGTACCCTTTTGGTGGAGCTTTTCCTTGATCCTTATACTTCATAGGACAATCTGTTTTATAATGTCCAGATTTACCACAATTAAAACAAGATCCTCTTCCTCTACTCTTCTTATTCTCTTCCTGTTTTGAATCTGTAGATTGTCTTCGAAACTTCATGAGATTTTTGTCGGAATGCTTGACTCCGTTCTTTCGAATGAATCTATTATATCTCCTTACAAAATGTCTCATTTCCTCATCATCCGAATCTTTGTCACTACTAGAATCATTGTCACTTTGCTCTTTTCGTGAGGACTTAGAGCTAGAGGCCACAAGAGCTATTGGCTTCTTCTCTCCCTCTTTGTCTCTTTTCTTCTCCTTTTCCTTCTTACTTTTGTTCTCATATTTTTCAAGACTTTACAATGCTTGCTGATGTTCTTCCAGCTTTCCAAACAGAGTTGTAATAGTAAGTGTCGTTAGATCGTTGGCTTCCTTAATAGCTGTTACTTTAGGTAGCCATTCCCTGCTAAGACACCTCAGAATTTTATTAGTAGCAATTTCATTGGAAATAGGTTTTCCAAGCGCATTCAATCGGTTAGTTAGATGAGTGAATCTCTTTTGCATGTCGGAGATAGATTCTCCTTGTTTCATGCAAAAGAGCTCAAACTCTTGATTGAGCGTGTTAATGCGGGACTGTTTTACTTCAGTAGTACCCTCATGGGCAACTTCTAAAGCATCCCACATTTCTTTAGCTGTCGTGCAATGGGATACTCGATAATACTCGTCAACACCAAGTGCTGAAATTAGCATGTTTCGAGCTTTCCAATCACACGACCACTTTTTCTCATCTTTCTCATTCCAATCATCTTCTGGTTTAGGTACTATGGCGCCAGCCGCATTTGTCATAGTAATTTGAAACGGACCATTTTCAATGGCAGCCCATACTAGCCTATCCACAGAATTTATATGAACTCGCATGCAGTCTTTCCAGTAGCCGTAATTTTCACCGTTGAAAATAGGCGCTCTATTATACGCCCCCTTTGGTTCAGAATCCATACTGTTACAGGCAGCCACAGAGCACCAGCGAACTGGCGCTCTGATACCACTTTTTAGACGGTGTGGCTAGTGATCGAGAGGGGGTGAATAGATCACCTCTTTGAAATTTAACGGGTTTAAAGTTTTATCAGAGTTTTTAAAGTTGGCGGAAAATATCAGTCCCGAATCGACTTCCGTCTATTCTGAACCGCTACTAGAAAACCGGACACACGAGTTTAATGCTGGATTTGAATAAGAATGACAGAAACAATCAACACCAGAATTTTAGCTAATTGAATGCACTTGTCATTAAAGTCTATTTCCAATGAATAAAACCTAGCTAACAATTTTGTCAAACAGTTGATGTGTATGTGATCAATGATGAACAGCAGTAGAGTTTAATTAAAAAGGTTTTCTTGCCACTGCTGTCTTGCAAAAGGAACAATCACAACACACTAACTGAAATTGCGAAAACTGTTTTAAACGTAAAGAGGAGTAAGGTAAGAATACGATACGCAGAGATTTGGTAAGGAAGTTCCCCACGTCGTCCTCACGTGTGGGTACGTCTCCCTCTCAATTTCAAATGAAATTGAGAACTTTGATTATCAATTATTGCCGAATTCGTTGATACAAGGTTATGATACAAAGACAGAATTCTAAATTCCAACAACTTCTTCTTGTATGAACCTTCACTTGATCTGAGCACGATCAAGAATTTCCTGCACGAAATTGCAAACAATTCACCGGTTCCACGACCTGCTTGCGAAATCCCCCGATCTCCAAACGCAACGCTGCGGCTGAATCTGTTCTGCAAACGTGACTCACAAACCCTCAAGAACACTCCAGTTCTTGAAGGATAAACCAGTAGGTTTTTCCTCGAAACCCCCTTCAATCTTCAACTCAGCTAGATCCTCGATCGTTCCACTGAAAACCACAGCTAGATCCTTGATCGTACCACTGAATGTTATCTCGATAATCCTTTAATCCAGAGAACAAGAATGGTTATGTGTTGATGTTCTTGAAAAAAAGTGATTGAGAAGATGAAGAAGATGAAGTCTCTTTCAGGTTTATATGTGCTCTCAAACAATTGCTGCTACACTTCTTTTGATCTTGTGTTCAATTGTTTTTCCCTCAAAGAATTCGTGTTTTGCACTGCTGTCACAACATCTCTTATATATGCTGAAAAACAGAAATTGTTAGATCACAAAACAGATTTATGCATTGATACATGAGAGTATGCATCGATGCATACTGTAAGATAAGTGAGTTTTTGGTGAATTGAATTAAGCATGGATCGATGCATAATTCGTATGTATTGATGCATATGACATTTCAACTAACATGCATCGATGCATAATTCGTATGCATTGATACATAGGACATTTCAACTAATCATGGATCGATGCAAGGCACGTATGGATCGATCCATAGAGCATTTTGCCTGTCCATGTATCGATACATGACTCGTATGCATCGATGCATACTGAACAAAAAAGTTTTGTGATTTGCAACATGTTGTATGTATCGATGCATAGGCTTATGTGTTGATGCATACTGACACAAAATGGATTTTATGAGTTCTTTTAAGAGATGTATCAATGTAGGTCTTTATGTACAGTCATGCAACAATAGAATGGGATAAAAACACAGTAAAAACACAAATGTATCATGTAAGGTAATGCACAACCAACATTTGGATGATGATCACACAATTTGCTATCATTCAAAATTTATTCAAAGTAAAGAATTTTCTCGCACATGGGCAACATAATATCCGCCAATCAAGTTGGCTTCATCCCCAATAGAATGCACAGATCAAAGACAAAAGTAGGTTCCTTTGCCATCAAAATTGATCTTGCCAAGGCCTATGACAACATGAGTTGGCAATTCATTAACAATGTTATTAGTGAAGTTAGGATCCCAGGTAATTTGAAATATCTAATTATGCTTGTTCTTACCTCGGTTAAATTACGGGTTCTTTGGAAAGGTTATATCGGAGATTTTTTTTGAAGCCAAGAAAGGATTAATACAAGGCGATCCCTTGTCTCCCTATTTGTTTGTCCTTTATATGGATAAGCTATTTCACCTGATTCGCTGTATTATGAAGAGCAATCATTGGCATTGCTTGGAGATTAGTAAAGAGGGCCCTAAGGTGTCTCACTTCATGTTTGCAGACGATCTCATTATGTTTGGATCCGCAGCTGAAACCCAAATTAATGTGGTTATGGACATCTTATCCAAATTCTGCATCTCTTTTGGGCAACATATTAATATCTAAATCAAACATCATTTTTCCCGACAATACTCTGATTTCTATCAGGAAGAACATTCTTGTTAAATTTGGTTTTAAGGAGACATCCTTCCTTGGTACTTACTTAGGAGTTCCTTTTTCGGGTAAGAGTCCTAGAATTAAAGATTTATGGTATTCTATTGAGAAAGTTCAAGCTAAGCTTGCCCATTGGAAAAGAAGTCAACTCTCTTTTGCTGGTAGAGTCACTTAGACAAAGTTTGTGATAGAGGCAATTCCCACTTATACTATGATGTATGTTCATATCCCTCAAGATTGCATCAATAAGATTCATCAATGCCAAAGACCTTTTATATGGGGTGATTCCAATGAGAAGAAGCACCTTCATACTATCTGATGGAGTATCCTTAGTATAGACAAGCATATTGGTGGTCTTGGCCTTCGAAACTTGTCAATTATGAACAAAGATTATCTTATCAAACTGGGATGCAATCTGAAAACTAAAGACCACTCTCTTTGGAGCAGACTGATGAAGAATAAGTATGCTGCTAGGCAGTTTGATACTGGTGTTTTAATTGCTAAACCTTTCGATTCTTGCATCTAGAAACCGATAGTTGAGCTTCGGACGAAGCTAGATTCTTTGACCTACTGGGAAGTAGGTAGCAGTTCAAATATTAGTATGTGGGAAGATGCTTGGGTTGCACCCTCATTATGTTTTGCCTCATAATTTGGTCCATGAGGTGCGAAAGGATGCTTCCCTTTATCGTATCAGCAAGAGGTTTTCTATTAAACTGCTTTAAACCTACTCTTAAAGACAATATAATCATTCTCATATATAATCGAGTTGATTCATGAACCTAACGAGTCGAACTATGTATATTTTTAGTTCAACTCATTTAGTTAACGAACTTAATTTTTTGTTCATATTCAGATCATTTGATTCATGAACCTAGTTCAACAATTTAATTGTCGAATCGAATTCCAAACTATATTCGAGTTGATTCGGTTCATTATCAGTCCTACTGACAACAAAACAAGTGCGAAGAGTATCAATACGAGAACTTCGTGTATCAGAAAAGGTATCGACATTTTGCAACAGATAAAATCAGATTGAATGAATATTGGGATGAGCGAATCAAGTATATTCATAGTGAAGTTAACTGTTACACAGATATCTTGGCAAACATAAGTCTTCAGCATGGTATTGATTTAAGAATTTACCACGAATACCCGGAAGATATAACCAAATTACTCGTGAATGATGTAGCGGGAATTTCTATTTCTCGAGTAATAACCTTGGTTTTTTTTCTTTCTGGATTTCGGCCCTTTCCATTAAAAAAACTTCATCGTCATTCAATTTGTCTCAAGAAATTAATTAATTCCGCATTTATTTTACTTTGAGCTTAAAGCACTTTCAATTAGTGGGATATACATATATTGCGTATTATATTTTGATATATTAAACCAAATCATAAAGAATAATATATATTTATTTTGAATGCATTCACTTTCAATCAACTAATTAATTGTATATGGCTGTCACGTGATTATCAGCTACATAATAGTAGTAAAAATTAAGATCATAAACTTACAACATGTAAAGAATCAAAATGTCCTAGTTGGATCATTAAAATTTAGCCCCAAAGCACAAATTAAGAACTTCATTTTTGACAACGACAACATTTGTTAACATAGAATAACATTAAAGAACAATCAAACATAAGTGGGTGGAGAATATATTCTGGATAATACTTGCAGTCTTAGCTTCACTAACCTTTTTAATAAAATCATACTTTTCACGCGCAAATTGACGTGTACCATTCATTTATAAATTTATGGAATTGCTTTAAAACCAAAAACAAGTTTCAACTAAGCAATCACTTACTCAACATGAACCTCAGAGTTTTCTTTGTGTGTTTCTTTGTTTTTATTATCTTTAGCTGCGGTTTCTCAATGGCTCAAATGGTTCCTGCTGTTTATGTTTTCGGAGATTCACTTGTAGATGTTGGAAACAACAATTACTTGCCTCTTTCTATTGCTAAGGCAAATCATCGTCACTACGGTGTTGATTTTCTTAATCAAAAACCAACTGGGAGATTTAGTAACGGCAAAAATGCTGCTGATTTTATTGGTAAAGTGATTCAAAATTTTATTATCATGTGTTGGTTATTAGTTATTACATAGTATATGATATCTTTGATGGTAACAATTAATTTGTTGGATTGTAGGTGAGAAATTAGGTTTGGCAACTTCACCACCTTACCTCTCATTGATATCAAAGGGCAACAAAAATGAGAACAATGTATCATTTATGAATGGTGTTAGTTTTGCGTCCGCAGGTGCTGGAATATTTGACGGTACAGATCAACGTTATGTAAGTCACCAATTTCATTTCCATTTTGTGGCCCACAAAATTTGGTGAAAACAAAAATTTAACATTTGCGGTGAGCGTGGATCGAACACGCGACCTTCAGATCTTCAGTCTGACGCTCTCCCAACTGAGCTATCCCCGCTTGATGTTAATGTTATGTTTGAAATTTTTTTATTTGCAGAGACAATCGTTACCGTTGGGAAAACAACTGGAGTATTACTCAAATGTGTATGAGGAACTGACAAGAGAAGTTGGAGCAAGTGCTTTACAGAAGCATCTGTCAAAATCAATTTTTGTTGTAATTATTGGAAGCAATGATCTCTTTGGATACTTTGAGTCATCAGAACTTCGTAAGAAAAACACCCCACAAGAGTATGTTGATTCCATGCTTTTCTCACTTAAACTGCAACTACAGGTAACACATAATAACTCAACATTATTCTAACTAATATGATTAAGTGAATGTCTTAGAGGGTAAACTGTTATTAATGTTTATTTGGCAGCGATTATATGATAATGGTGGGCGTAAATTTGAGATTGCGGGAGTTGGGGTGATTGGATGCTGCCCTGCGTTCAGACTGAAGAATCAAACGGAATGTGTTGTAGAAACCAATTACTGGTCAGTTCAATATAACAAAGGCCTTCAATCCATGTTGAAAGAATGGCAATCAGAGAATGAAGGCATTATCTACTCCTACTTTGACACTTATGCCACAATGAGTGACCTCATTCAGAATCCAACTGTCCACGGTATTACTATCACTATCGTTTATTCTCAAATATCTCTTTGTGAGAATTCTGTTTTTTTTCCTTCATGTTATTAGCCTTAAACATCACTAATTCACAATGACATGAGTCATAACGTTGTAAATGATCACACGAGTTTCATATGATAACATTTTGTTGTGACATTTGATACTAAAATGAACTTTTGCATTCATTTCAGGATTTACAGATGCGAAAGCTGCTTGTTGTGGACTTGGAGAGTTGAATGCCAGGGCTCCTTGCCTGCCCGTGTCAAACCTTTGTCCCACTAGACAATACCATGTTTTCTGGGATCAATACCATCCTACAGAGGCGGCTTCACGGATCTTTGTCGACAGAATTTTTGATGGTCCTTCAACTTACACTTCTCCTATTAATATGAGACAGCTAGTAGCAGCTTGAAGTTTGCGATTAACTTATCACTTCAAATTACTTCTTTTTTTGTTCGTCATCAAACAAAAATTTTAGACAACAAACAGGGGTTATTAGTTTAATGAATAGCAGTAAAGAGGATCGTCTTTAAGAAACGTGTCGTGCAAGTTTTATCAATGCAAGAACAAAATTGTAATACATGGAGGCCATTGATTCCACCATTAGTTTAATCATATCAATCATGGATATACATGTAGACTATTAATATCATCTGCAATCATCGGATAGTTATAGATTCTTTGTTGAAAACTACAACCCAAGGACTTAGTCATGATGCATTAGGAACTGGAGAATATCTCCTCAAAAAACAGGTTTAAGTCGCCTCTATCAATGTCGAATTCCAGCAATCTATCCATGGCATCCTGCATGAAACATGTCTATGTGAGTAAGTGATATCGAAAAAGAATATCTTCAATTTGACTTATGAAACTGATATGACACCTTGTACTCATCATCTTGGGCGGAGATGTTCTCATTGCATAACCTCTCAACACAATTGTTTTTTGAAACAGCATCCAATACAACTGCAGCTCTTTTAATAATTTCGTCTGGTACACCTGCACGAAAGATGCACAACTTGATCATTCAAATTTGGTGGAAAAAGCGGACTCAACATTATTCATCGCATAAATAAATAAAAAGCCAAATTTAAGACTTTACTGTGACTGTTGAGTAATACGCCTATCACATGATGTATCCATCTAATATCAATATTTATAGTTTAATCTTCTAAATAAATTTAGTCCATTATGTACAGTTTTCATTAATGAAATATACTTTGTCTTTATAATCCGTAATGAAATATACTACCAACACATCAGCACAACCTCTCTTTTACTGGTTTATATTTATGAGTTAAACCAGATTTATATGTGACCCACATTAAATTTCAACCAGTGAGAAATAGTGTGTAAGAGTGTTACTACTAGCACTCATCTTTACTAATTTGGCCATTGGTCTCTAGAATATCTTCATTTATTTGGCTTTTGATCCCAAAAACTATACCCTGTTTGTATTATTAGATTATACCAACCCCTCTAAAATCAGTTTAAGCAGAAGCATTGTCTTATGCTTAGAGAAAATTTGTCCCGTAACTTGTGTTTTTTTATTTGGTGCCTGGTAGAATCTTAAACAAACAGGTTTTAAGTATCAATCCCTCTATAACTAGGGTTGCTCTGTGAGGTGTAAAGTGCCAACAAAGCATGACATAGGACAACTAGTGTTTCTGACATTTATCGTCTCTTGTAAATACAATAGAATAAGGCATTTCAAATTCTTTTAACTTTTCTTTTGTGATTTTTGATATATATAATGGTAAATATGTTTTGTAAAAAAAAATTTATAAGATAATATCCTCTATGGCATCGTCATGTGTCACTGCCTGACACTTACACGACACATATGATTACGTTCCATTTCTTTATTTTTTAAAATTATTACCGGTGTCAATGTATCTGTGTCGGTGTCGTGTCAGTGTCCGTGTCTGCGCTTCATAGATAATTTCATTTTAAACAGTAATCTTGTAAATTACCTGCAAGCAGTGCACAGTACAGCCCTGCAGTATTCCCAAAACAACACATGTTATTTCCATCCATATTTCAATTGATACATAACACTAGTAAAGCAAAAGCATACCATAGCTATGATGCACATGCCCAGGGACAAGCCTGCAGCAATATGAAAATAAGTTAATAACAAAGTTGAAATCTCCTCGGACGCAGAACCATTTGAGTTTCATACTAATTTCAATAATCTAGAAAGCAGGAGGATGTGATTACTGAATAAATACAATCTCATGCATAGATTATTATATATTAGGCTATTAGCTATCAGAATGTATACTTAACAACAACCCCCAAGCATTATCCCACTAAGTGGGATCGACTACATGGATCAACTTCAGCCATAATATTCTATCCAGGACCATGCTCAACGACCTAGCATTCACATTTTTTCGTAATTGTAGATTTTGGCTCCCAGTTTTCTATCTCAAAGAGTCATTCATTAAAAGGTTTGCATTTAATTAAGTTATAAGGGTCGCGGTGGGTGTAAAATTAACTGATCAATTAAAGTACAATAAGACAACAACCTTCTAACAAATTCACTGGCATCAAACTCAGATGTCCGTAAATATAATTCCTACCATACCAAATAGCAGCATCAACTAAAAGATACCTATATAAAAAAATGATGTCTTCCATCTGAGTTAAATTGACTTCGGGCCTCAGTATACTCATCGTGTAGAACTTAATCTGCTCAGACTGAAATACTCCACGAGACCATATTAATTATCATGTATCACTCAATTGACAGTTTTAAAACATCTAACTCGGCCAATAATGAATAAGTAACAGACCTTGGTTAAAGAACACCCATGCAATAAATCCATCAGATGGGTGCATATGAAAACCTACAAGATTCATACAACAAATGACAATTACGGTCTCTCATGAGGAAGTGCTTCTTAGTCTACGAAAAGTGAAACAAATGAATGTAACTACATATATTCATTTATCAGTTTTCATGATATACAAATTTTATGAATAACACAACAAGCTAAAATTGAATTTTAAAAAATAAAATATATAAGAAAAACTTATATATCAACTCTGATTAATGAATATATGTAAAAAAAAAGCATATATTCCCCTTTAAGATGAATGAATCTATATATAAGCATGCAAATTAAATTGAAAGATGGCTTCCACTAGAGAGAAGAGGGAAGGCTATAAGAAAGTATTGAGGAACTGCCAAGCGTGGCCCATCACCAAAATAGCATAATTAAAAATTACATCAATTTTCAAATTTGAAAGAAAAGCTAACAGCCATTTCAGTAGTTTAAGTGTTAAACCTTTGGAGGCTCATCATATGTGATAAAGTGATTTATGGCCCCAGCAAGTAGACCAGTGCCATCTGAAAGGAGATTGAAACATGTATGCTAAAAATCAGTCTCTTCAATAAAAACATGTAATACACGTGTTAATGATTAGACATTTCATAAACAATGAAGAAACAGACCTTCTGTAAGAGTACCTTTACCGAATTCATCCACCAGACACAGAGATCGTGAAGTAGCATGCCTGCAGGCATGTTTTCACCGCAAAAAACATAATCAAATCTTTTACTACCACTACATTTAATGTATAAAGTTCTATTATATTCTAAGTTCCCCTATGACCTATAAATCTCTTTATGATTTGACTTTTTTGTTTGCCATGCCTACAAGTTTTCACCGCAATAACAACAATCAAATCTTTTACCATCACCACATTTCTATCATGTAATAACTTGACATATAACCTCTAACTGTTTTGACTTATATTTTTTTGTTTCTCTCTGTCTCTGACTATTGGACTATCCTCCGAATCATATAAGGCACTATATCTTTTTATTTATAGTGAAACCCTTACTAACTTTATTATAGTTGTTTTCCTGATCCTATATTGTACAGTTATAAAAGGGTAATGTGGAATAAAGGGTAATCCCCCACAGTTCAAATACTAGGTGAATATACAGATTTAGCCCATGATTGATTTTAGTTCTACATATTAGAGCCATTCCTATCGGCCTTTTTCCGGCATACCTCAGCATCATCCCAATTTGATGTAGATCAATCATAAATGTAGATTGCTCTGCTGTCATAAGCCTGCTTCCCATTGCACAAAATATTCTGCACTTTTGGTCCCCAAAAAAAAAAACTGTTAACATTGAGATTGTAATAACATCTTTTTAAAAGATTAAGATTGCAATTACTGGACATACAAAGGTGAACACATGTCTCATAAAATATATGGGATACAAGAAAGTCATACCTATCTGTCAGCCCAACGGTTGCTGCATCAGCTGGCACAAAACTACCGATGTGGGACAGGAAGACAATTACAGCCACCTGGAAAACACTTGTTATTTTTGTATATTAGAGAAAACAGGGGAGAGGACCGTAGCATCGTGTAGTAACGATCAACTATCCGGAAAAAATACATGCAAAATAAATCTTATGTTTGACTAAAAGAACGATAAAAACTTGTTAGAGTGAAGTACAAAACAGAGAATAGAATGTCTTACTAAAGGAAAACAAGAAAAAAGAAAAATCGATAACCAAAACAGACAAGCTCACCAACATCTATCCATCCACCAATCAGAATTAAACCCCTTTTTGAATACTCATTATCAAAGCACCATAAAGACATCAAGTAAATAAATTTATTTTAAGTTTGTAAATATAACAAAAATTGTAATTGTCCAACGAAAATTTCCTCTTTACTCCTGAAACATTCTATATGACATGCAAAAAGGTCCCGTGACCAATGGACACATCCAGCTAATATTCACCAAATGAACCGAAGGACTACGTCCAATCAGGATAATAATGTCTCAAAATCATAGGCAAAAATATATAACATTGATGATACAACAGAGAGATGTGTGGCCTGCAAAACAGTAGAAAATTATTTCAATTGTATTTATCACTTGTTAAATTGTTACATGGGAACCAGTAAGTCTTCGGGGGTTTTATCTATCATTGTCTATAACTTATTTTGGATCTGTAACTTCATTCTGCAATGGACTTCTGTGTTTCAAGATTCATAAACTCTGTTAACAGTTGTAGCTTTTGGAGTTATCAGACCAGATGAATTAAAAACAAGATGGCCTGCCTCTTCAACATTATTTCTATTTGAAACAATAAATAAAAAATTCCCTAGAGAATACATACTCTAGGAATATAAAGAGCTAATAACTGACCGACCTGTTTTATATAGATACTCTTCCCAGAAAAGTTAGGACCACTAATGATATTAACTCTTCCTGATAAAAAGAGTAATTGAGCATGGATTAAACAGAAAAACTATACCAAAAAGGATTTCTTGGACATAATTTAGCTAATATCAGTTATGTAGATCTACGTCTATTTACCTTCATGAAAAATCTTAGTATCGTTAGGAATAAACGTGTCTACAGTCATTTCCTGTAAAACGTGCCTACAAACAAGACCAATTTTTATAATTAAGCATTTCAACATTTACCCTTTATCAAGAGGTTTTTAATGAGCCAGATGGTTCGAACCTTCCATTTTTTATATCGAGCAAGTTTTCTTCAGTCAATAAAGGTCTGACATAATTGTTCTGTCGAGCTACCAAGGCCATTGACAAAAAGCTGGAAAACAAATTATCAATAATGAAATGTCTGGGCAAGTACATTATATTATAATGAAAAAACTTGATCTTACCAGTCCAGTTCAGCAGCAAAGGTTGTAACCTTTATCAAATGGGTTGAGAACAATAATACATGTGAAAACAAGTCTCGGGTTATCGCCCTCTCCATATCTTAAATGACAGAATTCAGAAATAATAAGTAAAGATTTGCACCATAGACCAAATATTGCAACTCTAAAAGCAAGATCAACATTCTCTATAATGTATCTTATGTATAAATCTGTTTTTGATAATGAGTTTCATCTGGCATATCTATTGACCATCTACTAAACATAATTTAAACATGTATTTGAATTGCATTACCCACTTTAAAAATTGTCGCGAAAGTTGACCAAATTTGGTTGTTCAAAAATCATTTATCTAATTAAAGGCTGTGAAGTTCCATTAAGGAGTCTGCATAAATCTAATACTTCAAAGTGGACCAATTGCAACTCCTAATTTTCTGTTAAAAAGTGTAGAGGTTGTTGGTAAGAAGTAGCTTTTAGGATAACTTTCTCAAGCTGCAGCATGAGCGATGGGATGCACCTTGTTTTTTGAATTTCCCTCAAGAGATCCGTCAAAAAGCAAAAAAAAAATTTAAAAAAACATCAGGGAGATATCAAATAGATAAATAAACACCTAGAATTTTATGATAGATATCTCCTAGAAGATTGTCCAATTCTCGTGTCTTTGGCGTGCGATAAAAGTATCTTTTTGTCTCTTCATCTTCATCATAAAACTATATTTGAAATGATTAACATCAAAATAGAATATATTGATTAGAATAAATACTTGAACAAATTGAAAACACCAACATACAATGTATTCCCATTCTATAAGTTTCTCCAGAGTGGCTTCTTCCAGTTTTTCTTCAAAGATGCACATTAAATATCCTACAGCAAACAAAAACAATATGCAATGATAAAATTTCAAGAATTGTTAAACAATTACAATGGCAGCAAGCCTGCAACAATTGTGGTGCCATGGCTGTCCAGGGACTTTTATATTAAAAGAAGAGGCGTTTTAGTCAAAATACTCATAAATGAATAGACAGATCAAATTAGTGTATTTGCTTTAACTTTTTTTCTCCTTTGATCTTGTATTTGAATTTGTGAAAAGTTTTAGTTTGTTTGATTGGATAGATAATGTTTTAATAAGGTCTGCAATTCTTAATATAAGTTGTAGATATTGCATGTCTAGTTTAAAAGAAATTTTTGTTTAAAAATATGGCCACCATACTACTGCCATTTACTGCAAATAGCTCAATGGCAAATTTTTGTCATCCACCATCTGCTATTGATAACTAAGGAAGAAATATGTTCAAACATCTAACAAAAACTGATCCAGAAATCCAGACATATTTTTGGCAACTATCAACATTACATTAATAAGATGATGACCCTTTCATCTCTGACAAGTCTACACTAAATTGCAATCACTCAAAGGAACAGTTATAGATCAAAAAAGATTTAACTTAGCATTTAACAAAGACATGTATACAGATAAACTAGTTGTCAGAACTCAGAATAAATAAATTGTGTAATAAAGACTAAACTACCCTACAATAATCAATATACTTTACCATTTCACATAGATTAAGAAAGGCGAATAAATGAAAGAGAGAGAATAGTTATCCATAAATGCAAAGTTGAAGATATTGAATTGGGAGTGGTACATGTAGTATTAATTAGATGATACAATTGGAAAAATATAACTAATAACACCTTAAAAATTGGAAGTGTCGATCATTTTGGGACAATGTTTTTGCAACTAAGTCAACTATTGTGGGTGGAGGGAGTATTATATTTCTTCACAAGCATATATAACAACAAAAGGACTAATTTTACTTTTAATCCAAATACTGTGATTGGTAAATAAGAATCCAGACACTCAATTGAGCTAATTGTTCTCCTTGACTAATAGAGTAGCCTGTAGCTAGCCTTAGATGTAGCTAATGCCAGCACAGTTAGGTAGTGACATAAATATATGTCCCTAGTTCAATTGTAACTAACAATTCAGTTGTAAACAAACTCTAAAACAGAAATTCAATATGAAATCATTCTCCCTGACTATTGTCTTTATCTTCTCTGGTTTCTATTATTAACCATGGCGGGTTGTGGGGGGGTTTGAACACTAAATTTTAAAGTTAAAACTTAATGACACCGATGACGATTCAAGCCAAGGGCTTTAGACCCCAACTCTTATTTAGCTTCAGTTTGAAAATGCTAGGGCTGTTGGCACAATAGTCCAAAATATATTAGTGCAAGGAAAACATGTTAATATAGAAGTCACCTAAGAAATAGTGCATTCAAAAATAAGAATAACATATGCTTATTAGAAAATATAATTCAGCAAGAGCAGTGAAACCACTCATTACAAATTTTTGGATACAAATGTTATTCAGAGTTAGAAGTACCTATTTGCGCTATATAAACAATACAGGGAACAAGCTTGTCTTTGCATAGATCAGGGAGTTGTGCAAGCTCCAATGATGAAACCTGGAAGAAAAAAAAAGTATCATGATGACTACACACACAGCATTTTTTTTACTGAATTAGAATTTAGAAATTTCATCAAAGGCCACCTCTTCTAGGAATTCTGGCAGTTCCTCATATATTTTCCTTAGCTCATCCAACTAAGAATAACCAATTTATCAAAAAAGTGCAAAAATAAAATATCAGCCACAGTAAAAACAAGGTTTACCTTGTGAAAAATTTATGTAGTAGATTAAACTTCAACAGCTATGGACTAATTCATCTGTTGAACTACTACACAAATGCTTGGCAGAGCAATTTGAATAATACATGATTTTTCAACTTGAAATGCATAAGCATTTACATATTACCTAAATTCATTATTATGATATACTAAGGTGAAGAAAAGAATGAGGAACCGGAATTTAACCTCATCACAGAAGCCTTCTTTCACCACTGTCATATATCCCTTCTCTTTAGTTCTATTTACATCAATAACCCCAATTATCTGTAAAGATAGTCAGTTATAACAAGAAATCCAATTGAAGGATAACCAACAAATGCCATTCATACCCAAAAATATATCACATAAGTTTTTACTCTCTAGATTGTGTTGACATTTAGGATGCTTTCTAAAAAAGTAAAAATAAATCATATGCCTTTAATCATCAAATCAACATTACACAATTTTGTTTTTGCACCTCATTCTGATGAGCAAATAAAACATACCAGCTCATAGACATAAGCAAGCTCCGTTGTGATGCATGAACTTGCCTGCAGTAGAATTGCAAATCAAAATAATCATTTAAGCTATAACCTATACTTGCACTTGAAAGAATGGATGTGTACCTTCTCAACAATATCCAAATTCAAGTACTTCAATTCTTCTTGAAGACCTTCGGAAATTCCAACTTCAAATATCTTGTTTACATGTAATAGTGCACTGATACTCTTCAAAGATTAAAGAAAAGAATATAAAAATAATGCTGTGGCACCAAAATGTGATATTCACTGGCAAATTCCTGTGACTCTTTAACAGTTTGAACTGCACAGGAGAATATATAATGATTATCCTAAGAGTAAGGAATCCTTTCATACATACGAAACTTGTGTGTCAAAATGGGTTAGTTAATTAAGAAGTGCCCAATATGGAAAGGTAACCTGATCTCCCTAGTTTTCTTTTAATGAATTATTGCTACGTACAAGAATACCAATGCCCAATATTCTCACATCATGACAAAAATAATGGATAATCCAGGAAAACTATGAAAAGATATTCCATCCATATGTTTTATTTTACAAAAAAATGACATTTAGTTTAAATAATACACATTTTTATATGATTGTTTATAAATCACAACCAAACCATATAGAATGGAGCAAACCTAATGAAGTGGAAATAGAAGCTAGATAGTTTAATACACTATTCATTTTATCATTGACCGATCATAAACAGGTAAACCATCAGATTATTCTTTTCATTTAATTGGTTCAACTTCTTCCCCACTTCGCACTGGTTATTCCTAAGCTCAAACTTACCTCATGTTTGCAAGACTTTGGTGTCATGTCCTTTTCCCAACAGCAAGACTTTGTTATTTGTCAATCATTACTTACAAGCTAAGACAGATAGGAAACAAGGACCAATATGAGAGGGGGAATAACTACAAACTTTTGGTTCCGGGCAACCAGTAACAGGATACAAACAACCTACAAGTTTATGGCTTTTTGCTAAGGGAATTGGGGTCACGTCAGTATTAACTCAAGGAAACTTTTACATGTAGAAGCAAGCATGAATTCAAACAGCACAAGGAAACAAAACAATAATTGGAAATCAAATAAAGGCCCTAAAGACAAATTACCTTCAGAAGTGCTGCCCAATCAGCGCTAGTGCATATGGAGCTTGGAGAGTCAAATTTCTTGATCAATTGAAAATTAAATATTTGAATGTATAAGTTTGCAGAGAAATAAACTTATGCTAAACAGAGAAACAGCATATTCTTAATTATACTAAATCGGACAAGCCTATCTTAATATACAAAACTCTATGCTCATAGGATAGACACGTTGATCAATGCAGCATGTAATAGTTAAACATCAGTTTCAACAAGATATTGATAATGCTCAATATATGTGACAATGGTTTTTTTTAATCCTATAATTACCTGGAAATTAAGAGCATACATCATACAGTTTTTCAATAATCAGTAAGCCCCTTAAATAACATGATATATAAAAGAGAGCTTATAGAAAGACAACAAGATATTTGACAAATTTGGGGGGAACAGGAAAGAATTTTCACACCTTCAGCAAGTGGGGAATGTCCTTCACAGATTTCAGGGTTTCACGTAAAGAAGTAACGAGTTCTTCTGAGCATCGAAAGAAAGATATCTCTTTCCTATTAAAGAAAATCAGTTATTTTTTACTAAATAGCTAGTTCGCCAAAAAATGTACAATAAAGTAAATGCTTCTTCCAACCTGAAACTTTTGATTCTGCAGATTTTGTAAAGAAAAATAGTCCATGTGTGATTATACTATAAAAGGATACAGAATTTAATCGGTAGTTTAGAACTTCAAGATCAAGTATGGGCCTCAAGAACCACTGTCTGAAATACAAAAACATTACTATAAGTTTTGATGTTTAAGATGTATAAGTATTTAGTCTTACAAGTTTAATAGTTGTTATTTATCACCTCAAAAGACGTCTACCCATTGAAGTGACACACTGCATTCAGAACAATAATGTATTCACGTTTTGCAAGAAATTGACATTCACTAAATTGAATTAAATGGGTAAGAGCCCCGCATTGAATGAAATAAGACCTAAATAATTGTTTATAAGTGGGGGCACTCCTTACCTTACAAACCGGTTTTGTAAGAATGAGTTAAGCTCAATATAAAAACCTAAGATAAACAACTTCAACATACCTTATTCATCATTCCAAATACAGAAAACCTGTAATTAAGACATATTATCTCAGATAGTTACTGATTTCTAATGTATAGTATATAAGATTGAGTCATAAACTACCCTTCTTTTGCTCTACCAATTCCCATGTGGCTTGGGTGCTTGTCTATCTGGAATATTTGTAATGCTTCATGAGCTGCTGCATCAAGTTTGATAAAGTTATTTCTGTATCTCCACTTTAAAGAAAGACACGGGTTGAAGTCAACATTATCTCCTTTTAAATAGAACAAAGTTGAGGAATAAAATATGGATTGCATTTAAGGGCCAAGTAAAATAATTGTAAGGATACAGTGAAATTTCTGCTAAAGAATCTATTGTAATTGATGTATTTCCAGATTCTTTTTGCTCAAGAGTGTCTACAATCCTTTCATTCTCTAATATTGCAAGAAGGCCACCACTAGCACGAACTTGTACTTCACTTCCCATGTCCATCATGGAGCTCAACTGCAATTGTAACAGGGAATAAAGGTTAGAAATACATCTAAATCTGTTAGAGTATTGCACTAACATACAGAAAGACCAGAACAACGGTTCACATGCCAGACTTAATACAAGTAAAAAAAATGTTGGAAGAACAAATATTGCCATCATTAATCCAAGCACGTGCATTTATAAGTAACAATCTTAAGATGCTTGGAAGATCCACTAATGTGATAGAGACAGATGATAAATTGCAGTAGTATTTTTGGACTCACAAAGTAAATCCTTTCCTTGACGTCTAATCCATCATCCATTCCCGCCACCCGAAGGTAAATTAATCTGTAAAAGCACGAGGGGAAGGAGAAAGAAGAAGAAGCAAATAAATGCTGAAATTTCAGCACACCATTTTTGTTTTTCTTTCATTGGAATGATTAGATGACAATTCACCAAATAAAATGTCATAGAATAGCCTAATTCCAAATCACAATGAAAAATTATGCATGTTAATTAGAAGTACAAAAGAAAACACGTTGTAAATACTTTTGCTTTACCCTCACTGAAGCTGAAAATCGAAAAACACGGCTTTTCTAGATTAAAAAAGAAAATGAGGGAGACAATGTTGCCAAATGTGGGCTGAAAAGACGAGCCAAAAACCCTAATTTCAGATGGAAGGTAAGTTCCTAAATCAAAGTTGTTTTTACATATCGGTGAGTCTTTCTGCATGATAAGTTTCAATATTCATATTTTAAATTTTATATATATTAGACAAATCACCATGCCACATAACAATACAAAAGTTAAACAAAGAACTGAAAGATCTATACAAAACAATGTTTATCAAGATTCAAGAAGTCAACATATCATGAACAAGTACACTGCAAACAC
This sequence comes from Lathyrus oleraceus, assembly GCF_024323335.1. Lineage (NCBI taxonomy): Eukaryota > Viridiplantae > Streptophyta > Magnoliopsida > Fabales > Fabaceae > Lathyrus > Lathyrus oleraceus. The sequence goes on from NC_066580.1 coordinate 13,768,922, forward strand.
CTGAATAAAAAAAATTCTTCAAGATCTTAGCTGCTTCAATACCTGTGCCATGCTTGCTCATAGCTGAATATTGAACTTTTGACAAGCTTTACTGTAGGAGCCTCAGCTACTTCATCTGCATAACATCAATTGGTAAAATGTTCCAAGAGCTAGATTTTTGTAACACAACCACATGATGTGAGCCATACCACTTTGTTGCAGAGTAGCCAAGAAAGATTCATCACATTTAGTGCTTGTGTATATGACCAGAGGGTTTGCTTGATATTTCACTGCACTAGTCATTGAAGCCAAAAGACATTCATACATTACAACAGATAACTAATAAAGTACTTAACTGCAAGTCGTCGTTAGGGGCATATGAAACACAATAATGAAATTAGTGTGAAATGACAACACCTAAATGCTCTTAGGTTTAATTTTCAATATGATGGAATATAGAACCAAGAAGGAACATTGAAAATAAAACTGAAATCAAATCCGACAATAATAGGGGGGTGGGGGGGAGGGAACATACCGAGATCAATAACTGAAAAACCCTTGTCCCCATCATCCCAAGCTTCAAGCACATTAAGTTGCCGAATGCTGGAATCATAATAAGAAACTCCTATTCTGTAAAGGGGATTTGACAATTCATCAAACAAAGCACACGCTGCATATACCTTTTATAGTTATCTAACCACTTTTTGCCCATCACTCATCACTCTGCAGATTATAATTTATATATTACTTTGAACTATCAATGTTTCTGAAACAGTTGGCCACTCAATTCAACTACCTTCCTGCAACTCACACAATTTCACTTCCAAAACATAGAAATTATCATTTGGTTTTTGCATCAAACAAATTTATTCTAGATTGTTTGACAATTTCTAGCAACAGATATTTAAGTAAATAAAAGAAAGCTTACCTATGACCATTTTGTATGCATGCCATGTAAACCTACATAAATAAATTAATTAATTAAAAACTGAGATTGCAGTCAATCAAATCTATCAATTTAAATAAAAATATTGCAAGAACTAAAGTATTGAAACTGATGAGTTATTTAAGCATAACCTCTAAGAAATTATAATTGAGATCAGCTGGTTAAAGTATCAGTCAGATCAATATTCAACAAACAAAAATTAAAGCCCTTTCCAACTTATTTTTTTACTCCCTGGTATAGTCTGTGTTTGATTATAGTTATCTGTGATATACCTTCTAGGACATTGTTATCATAAAGTTTGCTGATCGGAAATGCATTTAATTTGTTGTATTTTCATATCGTAACATAAAAAATGAAACATATAAAAAAATTGCTTATTAAAAACTCAGTTTACATTTTAGTACATAACTTTATTCAACACAAAGACGGTAAGAATAATCATGAGCTTAAGTGTATGTGTGTTTGGTTCTATGGTGAAAAAAAAAAAATTCTTAAGTGAATTGATTTTGGAAAACTTATTCGGACTAAAAGTGAATTTAAGATATAGTGTTTTATGTTTAGATAAATCCTTGTAAAAGTAACTTAAACCGTAAATTTCAGTATAAAAATCATGTTTAGACTTAAAAGCTTCAAATTCTGATTTCAAGTATAACTAATTCTGGAAAGCATAGTCAATTATACTTGATAGCAATCAAACATGCCAAAATCAATTCTACATTCCAAATCAATTCTAAGTGATTCAACCGTGAAACCATAGATACAATAAATAAACCATGGAATCAAATATCAAAGTGTTGATTATTTGGAGATATAAACCTAACGAATAAGCATAACCGGTAATAGTATCATCTAACACTGTCGATTCTAGTTTCAATTTCAGTTCATCAATTTAAACGATCAAAGAGCGTTATCTACTAATAAACAGTTCATTTTCCAGTTTCTGTACAAAAATGCAATAAACTCGTTAACGGCAGCAAGCAATGGCGCGAAATTCAGTTTTAACCTCGTTGATCTAAAAGGAGTTAATTAGTTTGTAGTTTTTTTTCTCTTGTTCTGTGCGGTGAGAGAGGAAATTTTTGAAGAAAAAGATGCGTTAGGGATGGACCTGAGGAACGTCGTCGATCTCATCCATATCCTCCTCCATTTTCGGCGATCTTGTTTCTGAGCTAGCAAGTAAAATGTGAACTGAAAAAGTGAATCCGAGAAAGAGGCGGAAATTTGAGCGGGGAAATTTCAAAAATGGAGGGTCTCTGGTTTATATTGGGGTGAAAACCTGAAAGCGGTGGAAAAATTGCATTCGGGCGCCTAACGCCGTAACCGTTGTAATACGGTGTCGTTCAGAGCTTTTGCAGATATGGTCTATCCTAATTTTAATTTTAATTTTAATATTGTAGTATCGATATAGTTTTTCGAATTTTTTTCCCCAAATAATTTAATTTTTTAAAAATAATTCAAAATAACTCATATTTCAAAAAAAAATCTAAACTATCTAACTTTATCAAAAAAAAAATGTCAAAGCATTAGTGTCAGATCAATTGACAATTGCGCCCTAATTTAAATAGGAGACGTCAATTGAATTGGCTTTTGCACCTAGTACTGTCAATTCAATTGGCGTGTTGTCAATCGAATAAGTGCATATGTGTAAGGTTATAATGTTGATGTCAATTGACTTGGCACCAGTGTGTATTGTGTTCCTTTAGTATAAAAATTGACATTTTATATAAAAGTCGAAATCAAAAATATTAATAATAATATTAGATTACGTTTAAATACGAAAATCAAAAATACTAATGTTGTTGACCGGGATGACCCAATCGACCTCCCGTTCCACATCCTCGAGCTACCCTAACGAATGGGCCTAACCCAAGTTGATGCACCACGGGCTTTTGAGGATTTGAGGACCCGGGAACATCACCACCACAACCTGCAGCAGATTCCATAAGAAGTTCAGTCAATTTCATGAAGTCACGTGTATCCAATGAAGTGTTACCGCCACAACTGAGTTCGTGATCCATGACAGAGTAGTTTGAGTGTGTTTGGATTATTGGGGTGTGATCGGGACGATTGAAGGGCGACATTGATGTCGTTGGGGAGAGCTTGAAATGGTTGTTGTGGTGTTTAGTAGACATCTGGTTGCATGTTTGGGTTTTGTGATGTTTGGGTTTTTTGGCTATAATAGAAGGGAAGATTAGTGTTAAATGATCACTGAGTATTTTGTATATGGCGGTTATGGTAGGGCGATATGTTAGGGACATATCGATGTTGGGTATCTTGATAATGATCATCTTGTTGGCAGTGGTACGGGGTAGGCTCTTGGTATTGTGGTTGGGTGTTTGACATGTTAAGGTCGTAGGTTTGTTTGTTTGTTTGTGGGTCGGTAATTTTGTTGGGTATGGGGTTATGAGTAACCGATTTGATAATTTTGTGGGGGGTATATGTTGAACCTTCTTGTGTGTAAATGACTTGGCGTGGGTCGTATAGGTACATATCCTCGGCAAAAAACTCAAATTCAACCGATCTGTACCAAGCCATATAATTACGAGTTGGTTTTTCTTCGATTGGCATCACAACGTCACTTAAGACATGGTCATGCCAGTGCTTCCATATTCGACACTCAAATTTAGCGAAGTCTTGCCAAGGGTTAAAGTTCCATTGGTCGTTAACTCTTCGTAGATGTCATTCTCTGAGGTTTTTCAGGGGATCTGGGATGCGTTGAAGGATGTCGAACTGGAATTTAACATGGTCAATATGGTGCGTCTCCACAATGGTGAACCTGATGATTAGTGTGCATGTAGTCCAAACATCTACATCTTGTTCGTTGATTTCATGTTCATGATCCAAGTTTAGATGTGGATGCCAAATGAACTGAAGAGGAAAACTATATTAGATTATAAAATGGATGATATTAAAAAAATATTATGAATTATTTTGGTTAATGGCAATACATTTGATGGTCTAAGTGAAAGAAAATTGCGATCCAAATGCAACGGAAATTAAAAAAATTATCCTTTAGTGATCCTTACGAATGGGCATGATCAATGATAGAAATCGTTACCTCTTGTGGTGATTGAAACCTTTGATGCAGATCTAAGGAGTGATCACGAGCGTTGAATGGTGACAACGCTTCTACTCAGTCCACACGAACGGATTCCTTCAGTCTCAGTGCTAGCTACTACGAATGAAGGTTTTGAGTGAGAGAGAGAGAGAAACGAAATGTCATCTAATGAAATGCTTCTGCACAAGGGTTCTATTTATATAACCACTTGTGTGGGCTGCAAGCTAAAAAACTCACTTAAGTGTATGTGGCACATATCTTATTATATACCAAAATCACTTAAGCGTGTGGTACCTTACCACATTTAGTATTCTACTTAAGCGCACGATAGCTTGTGATGTTATACAATTCACTTAAGTGCATTGTATCTTACGGTGTTCCTTATTTACTATATATCTCATCAATTCATTCTTTTGTGTGTGACCCTGTAGGTTTTCGCGACATTGACAATTATATTAAATCACGTATTTAACATAATAAACAGTGATTTGTATCTAGCAACACATCACTGCTACCCAAGACACGAAAATGTCATGTGATTTGATAAATCCCTTTTTGTGATAATACTTGTGTGTACAATTACCCTTTTTGCCCTTATGTCTATATTGAACACAAGGCATAGACCGTGTCATCCTTGTCCAGTTCAATATTAGGCCCTTAGATATTTTTCCTGTTATGCAGGATAAGCAAATTCCATCTAGGTCACTCATGTCCCTCAACATGCTTCGTGGAGTACCCATCAACTGTCTTTATGGTCGTCCACTTACGGACAATGTTTGATCAACAATAAAGCATTCGACTTTACATCTAGGGTCCATAATGGTTTCAGGTCGAAGGGTGGTATACACCACTATCACCATGAGAATAACTTATGACACTTTGCATAACATTCTATGTAGTATTCTCATAGTGGGTCAATCCAGTATAAATATTACTCCTAATATTATACATATGTTTAAGACTTGATAACTCCTTATCCATGATCCATGAGATGTGATCATCAGTTTATATACATAATAGTCTTAATACTTTAATGTTATCCCATTTCACTACAAAGCTCGACTACTTATACTTTAAGAACAATGTCCTTATGTTTAATGGGTTCTCATGATTAAGTCACATTTGATACATTAAACGGACTAGCTATTCTAGGGACTTTATTAAACAAACATAATAAAGAAAAATCCTTTTATTATTAATAAATAATTTGATACAAGTACCAAAAGTATTGGCCTCTAGGGCTTACACCAACACTAAGGTGATCTGAGAGATTGCGATATTAGGTAATACAATGTTCATGACATCTGTTGTAACTCACACCACGAGCCGGCAATTTGCATCAAAAAAGTAAATGTATTATTTAGAGATAATAATCGGTAAAGTAAGAAAATATAGTTAATGTTAAAAACTTACTTTTGTGCATACGGGAATGTGAACGGGTTATGGTTGACGGGCGCTAGGGACGGTAGTCTGGACCAACCCCATGCTTGGAGTAAAACAGCGCATCCAAAAAATGTAGACGTATCATTGTGTGCATTTTTACACAAAAAGCTATACAGATAAGCTAAACAAGTGGACCCTTGATTATAGCTTCTTATTTTATCTACATTTCTTAATAAGGGTAAATACATAACATTTATACCATAACCACTACCTTCGTGAAATAAAAATAAACCAATTAAAAACATAATATAACACCTAATTTTTATTATTCGAGTTTGTTCGATAGAATTTTCATCTAACTGCAAAAAAGTGATGAATGATGGGTATGCTCTAAGTCAACTGTCATTTCAACATTATCGTGACGAAATTAGATTGTCAAATGCATATGCAGGAAGGTGAGTGGATAACATTCTATTTGAGAAGTGGACAAGGGCATTTGACGGAGGATGTCGATGGGGTCACATGACAACAAACCTTATGGAATGCATGAATGGCGTTTTCAAAGGCATTGGGAATCTACCAATAACTACATTGGTGAGAATAAACTATTTTAGGTTGGCATCGCTCTTCGCAACCAGAGGCGAAAGATGGAATGTAGTGTTTATGTCAAGTCAATTATTCAGTGAATGTTGCATGAAAGCGATGAGAGAGGAAACTATAAAAGTTAGCACACATGCGATTAAAATCTTTGATTGTCATAGATAAACTTTCAGTGTACAAAAAACAATGAACCATAATAAGGGGTGCTGTCATACCCCAAAATTTACCCGTTAATATTACAAGGCATTTTTCAAGGCCCTCCAACTTGTTTTTCAAGGCACTGACCTTAAAGGAACAAAAGCCCAGCTCACAACAGACCCAATCCAGAAAAAGGCCCAAACTAGCTTGCTCGCTAGGCGAGCAACTCCTTCGCCTAGCGAACCTTTCGCTACAATACTCGCCTAGCGAAGCTTGCGATATATCAGAATTTTCGGGCTTCATTCTGAGCCCATTAGGTCACCAAAAGCATTATAAATACTAAGGACTTCAGTCACGAAAGGAAACAGAAAAAGACGGACAGAAACCCTGGCATAGAAACCCTGGAGACTAACTCAGAGAATTCCGAGTAAAGAAACCCTGAAGGCCGCTCATCCGCACCGAAGTTACCTCCGCCCAACTCCATCCGATACCAAGAGTGGTCAGTCCCTTCAACATTGCAGCTCAGTTGCAAACAGGTTTGCGCATCACTACTGTTTTATGCTTTTAATCGGTAATCTCTACATACATAAGGCATCATGATTAAATTTTCGGATATGTAATTTGATTTCACATGTGAATTTAAGTATGCCTGAATATCCTGAATGTTTGTCCATGTTATTCCTGTAATTAAATGCCATAAAGTTCAGGGTTCCGGAGATCATGCCGCTATCAAACTCAAAACTCGTAGCTGCTCGCTAGCACATCGCTAAGCGAGCCTGTAGCGAGCATTCGCTGAGCCTTCGCTAGGCGAAGCAGGAGTGAACGGGACAATGGCTGTTTTGTTTCTTTTCTGTTCTGCCTTATGCTTATCTAATCAAGATTTATTATAATTCTGCATTATTTGGCCTGACTTTATGACTGTTGTGTTTATTTTGTGGTGCAATTTTCAATTGTACTTTATCTCGATGTTCTAACCCGTGTGCTGAATTGTGTAAAGGCTTACATATTCCCGAGGAAACGGCCGGCTAGGTATTCCATTTTATGTGTGGGATACCCTTATGGAGATGGATTCTGAATTACTTAATTTTAATGTGGAGATCCATCCTAAATTACCTAGCTGATTTTAATGTATTGATTTCATCGATTTTAATGTGGACCTAATTACTTAATCGATTACGGCTATCTAATTAATTGTAAAACTTTGCCTTTAAATATGCGATCTTGGACCTCTCTTTGTTACCCTACGATATTACGGTATTATGGTCATGTCCCGCGAATGTGGGGATACACTTAGCAAAGACCCTTCGGTTAAATCATCATAGTCCCTCGAATGTTGCCTTTGTCCCTCGATGACCCTTCGGTATAGCCTACGATTAAATGATGATCGTCCCTTCGAATGCTAAGGTATCCCTACAAAAGTTGCCTTCAATGACCAATCGATGACCCTACGATGACCCTTTTACATCCAAAGGGTAAAACTACTTACTTCTCAATAATAAGGACAGTTTTACCCTCATAAGGATAGGAAATGCCCATAAAGACCTTGGGTAGGTATAACTCTTAATTGCTTATCCACAACTTAAGATACCTTTCATATCTCACACTTTTCAAAACCTCCATTAGAAAATCACCACTTGGCATACATTCGTACTAGAACCATTGTCAAGTTATATTTTTCTAAACAACTTTCAAAATTAAACGAGATAAATACTTTGTATACATTCGTACAAGAATCATTACAAAGTTAAACTCTTTTTTTCAAAACATTTTCTAAATAGCTCTCACACACTTTTTCAGACAAGAAAAACATAAGTGATCAAGCAATTAAGAGCCCATGGATAACCATGGATACAAAGGGTGCTAACACCTTCCCTTTGTATAATGTACCTCCCGAACCCAAAATCAAACTAAGGTCTTTCCTGTTCTTTTCCACCTTTCCTTATTGGATGAAAGAAAAGTCGGTGGCGACTCTTGCTAACCGCAACATTTGCTTTCCAAAGCAAAAACACACAAAGTCAGTTCACCGTATGACAGAACTGGCGACTCTGCTGGGGAATACAAAGAGAGGTCACCTTAAAAAAAAATCATTTATGTTTCAATTGTTCCTTCTTTTAAGGGTATTTTCGAGTGAAAGATCCTACACCCGGATCTAGTGTACCTTAGGTAAGTAGCAATAGATCATCGCGACTATCCGGCGTATACTGGAATGGTTAAAATGATGGCTACGGTTAATGTGACACTTTGGATGTCCTGATGTTCCTCATGTTTACTTGAGGAAAAATTTGGCTTCCGCGTGGTGTCATCAAAACATTAACCAGACCTTTAGAACCCTAATTGACTCATCCTAGCCATTAGAAAGTAGTGAGATAACTGACTTCGGTTCCGACTGGGGTTGGTTGATACTCGATACTACACTCTTTGAGATTGGACTTTATGAAAGCTTTGGTCAACCACTTGGCGTTGCACTGAAGTGGACTTAAGGAAAGGTCGATGATTTGAGATCCTTCTAGAACCCGGTTACTATTCTAGGACAGGTTGAACCAACCAAACTTCAATGGGGAGGGTACTTACCTATGGAACTCATGCAAGCCTTAAAACCTAAGAATGATTGTTGTGTGACTTGCTTGTGCTTGTTATTTACATAACATCATAACATCGTAACATCATAACATCATGACATTGTGCTAACCATTTCAAGGACTTAGGGATTTAGCTTTGCTCCGTTAAACAGGTTATGGCTTCCAGGAAGACCATCCGGATCAATTTTGTAGTCATCTCTCCTCAACTCAAGGATTTAGTGTCAGAACTTCCCGATCATGCTCAGTTCATCAAGAAACATGGTTCTCTCCTCAATTTGGTTACCACCGGTTCCAAGGAAGATATGATGAGAGTTTTATTCCAGTTCTTCGACCCTAAACATCATTGCTTCACCTTCCCAGATTATCAGTTGGTGCCCACGTTAGAAGAATTCTCCAGGCTGTTGGGGATACCTATCCTTGATCGAACACCTTTCAGTGGTTTAGAAAAGATTCTGAAGTCTGAAGAAGTTGCCATGGCTTTACACTTGACAAAATCCGACATTGAAACTAATTGGGTAACAAGAAGTGGAGTTAAGGGTCTACTTGCCAAGTTTCTGATGAATAAGGCCCGAGAATTCCTAAAAGTTATGAACGTCCATGCTTTCGAAGATGTTCTAGCATTACTAATATATGGTTTGGTGCTATTTCCTAATCCCGACCAATTCATAGACATGAATGCTATTAAGATATTTCTCACTCATAACCCTGTGCCCACCTTGCTTTGAGACATTTGCATTCCCTTCACACTCGTACTATGAAAAGGCAAGGGACCCTCATGTGCTGCGTACCTTTATTGTCTAGGTGGTTTATTTCGCACCTTCCTCAATCAGTCCTGAAGAATGATCCAAATTTGAAATGGTCTCAAAAGATAATGTCGCTCTCCCATTCAGACATCCGTTGGTGTCCTCATCTCAAAGAAAATGTTATCATCATTGATCGTTGTGGAGAATTCTCTAACGTACCACTCCTGGGGATAAGAGGAGGTATTACTTATAACCCAGCTTTAGCCCTACGCCAGTTTGGTTATGCTCGAAGAGATGGTCCACATGAAGTAATTATTCAAGGCACTGTGTTTGACTATGACAACGACTCTCAAGGTCTCCGTCACAGGTTTGTACGAGCCTGGGGCATGGTGAAAAGAAGTACTTTAGGACAGAAAAATTCTATTCCTATGGAACCTTATCTCAGATGGGTACGCGCCAGAGCTCGTGAGCTTGTCATGCCATATCTTGCAGTCGGACCGCTGATTGTTGAACCAGAAGTTGAGGGAGGTACTCCTCAGATCATTCCTTATCCAGATATGCCTACCGATGTTGAAGAATTGAAGAGATCCTGGGTCCAGTTAAGAGAGGAAAGGGATACTTTTGAAGCCCAGTTCTGTGCCGAGAGGAAGAAAGTGTTAGAACTTACCAGCCAGCTTAATGAGGAACGAAGACTCAATGCATATCTTCGCCCAAAAAGAAGCCGTCCCTGGGAGACTTGAGCTTTCATTGTATTTTTATTATTATTTCTTGTAATGAACAATGATTAAAGAAATTATTAATAAAAAGTTCCTCTCTTTTTGGTGGTTTACGCAAAGTTAAATTCCAAAAGTCCTTGAAAACATTTCATACATTGCATAACAGGTATTCTAAAAGATCAATGTTCTTACGGTCTTCCCTCTGAACAGAAAGATGGCCCTCGAACAAACTGTCAAAGATCTCCAGGCTCAGAATGCTCAATTCCAGGAGATGATGCTGAGCTTATCCAAGGGTCAGGAAGAACTGAAGGCTCTCTTGCTCGAGAAGAAGAAAGACCCGAAACCTGTGAGTTACATTAACCCGGGAAGGAGGCGTAAAGGACAGGCTGCAGGAGTCAAGATTAGACTTCCGAAAGAGCAAGAAGAGGAGACAGAAAATGATTCAGGAGAGGAGGATGTTGATCTCTTCAACCCTGAGGACGACGATGAAGATTACGAGAATGAACAGTACTCTCCAAAAGATGGCAAGTACAAGTTGCTAGAAGAACGTATGCTAGCTATGGAAGGCCAGAAGGCGCCCAGTCTGGATTTTGAAAGCTTGGGTCTGGTTTCCGACGTGGTCATCCCTCGCAAATTCAAGATCCCCACTTTCACTAAGTATGATGGTGCATCTTGTCCTCAGATGCATCTGAGAGCTTACGTGAGAAAGATTCAGCCGCATACCACTGATAGGAAGCTATGGATCCATTTCTTCCAAGAGAGTCTGTCTGGCACACAGTTAGAGTGGTACTATCAGCTCGAAAGCTCTAACATCCGCACCTGGATTGATTTAGCAATAACTTTTTACAAGCAGTACCAGTATAATTCTGAACTAGCGCCTACTCGGCTATAGTTGCAGAATATGACTATGGGATCTAAAGAAAGTTTCAAAGAATATGCTCAAAAATGGAGAGATTTGGCTGGCAGAGTCAAACCCCCTATGACTGATCGGGAATTAGTAGACATGTTCATGGGTACACTGACTGGCCCATTCTACAGCCATCTACTGGGAAGTTCTTCATCGGGTTTCACTGAACTCATATTGACAGGTGAACGGGTGGAGAGCGGCATTCGAAGTGGAAAGATACAGGCGACTACCTCTGCAAGCACCAAAAGGTCCTACCAGGGGAGGAACGAATCAAATGCTGTGTACAGTCAAAAGGGTCGTAACAAGAAAAATCGTGACCATACCATTGGAGCAGTTACGATTGCAGCACCGCCATCTCAAAACTTCCAGCACAAACAAGACAGGCCGAGAAGGCAGTTTACCAAGATCAATATGACCTTGGCACAGGCGTTGCAGGGTATGCTAAAAGCAAATTTGATTACCCTCAGAGATCCTCCTGCAAAACCCAACACTACTTCTCCTAGTTATAATCCCAATGCCAGGTGTGCATATCACTCCGATAGCCCCGGGCATGATACAAACGATTGTTGGTCGTTGAAGAATAAAATCCAGGATATGATCGACGCTGGGGAAATTGAATTTGAGCCTCCGGAGACTCCTAATGTCATCACTGCACCTATGCTTAATCATGACAAGGCCGTTAATGCTGTGGATGACAATTCTCACGTTTCTAATGTAGCTGACTTAGCATCTCCTCTCCTGGCCATCAAGAAGAAGTTGTTGCAAGCTGGTGTATTTCCAGGTTGTGCTGAAAATTGCGATCTCTGTATATCCCGACCCAGTGATTGTTTGAAGTTGAGAAATGGTATTCAACGACTGATGGACGATCATACAATCCTCTTCGAAAAGGTTCCTAAGGTGGAAAACCCTATTGAAGAAATATATGTGATTGCTAGGTCCAAAGTTCCAGTGAAGATTACCGCTACCAGAGTACCTGTGAAGATTACTGCTGAGCCCAAGGTAGCTCCCCTAATCATTACTGCACCTGGCCCGGTACCATATTCCTCAAGCAAAGCCATTTCGTGGAATTATGGAGGTGATGTTTACATCCATGGCGTAAAGCAAGATGATAATTCTGCTAATTCTAATGACGTTGACATTGTTGGGACTAGTAGAATTACTCGAAGCGGAAGGATCTTTTCTCCGGAGATCTCACCTCCAGTCCCCGAAAATCGAGGAAAGGAACCGGTCAACCCCTCTCAGTCAAAGACACCGGTCGAAGTTACTACTGCAGATGTTGCCAAACAAGAAATGGAAGAAGTGTTGAAAATCATCCGCAAGAGTGATTTTGATGTGGTAGAACAGTTGGGGCATACCCCGTCTAAAATCTCGATGTTATCCTTGTTGTTATCTTCTGAATCTCATGCCAATGCCTTGATAAAATTCTTGAAGACTGCTCATGTACCTCAGGAGACCTCCGTCGATCAGTTCGAAAACTATGTTGCTAACCTGACTGTTGACAATGGCCTAGGTTTTTCCAATGCTGACCTGACCCCAGCAGGGAGGAATCACAATAAAGCTCTGCATATCTCCATTGAGTGTAAGGGGATCACCTTGTCTCATGTATTGATCGATAATGACTCTTCTTTGAATGTGCTACCGAAAGCCGTGCTCGATAAACTTGACTGCAAAAGCATTGAACTGAAGCCTAGCGACATTGTGGTGCGTGCTTACGATGGTGCGAAGAGTGTTGTCCATGGTGAAGTGGTTCTCTCTATCAAGATAGGACCTCAAGTCTTCAACACTATCTTTCACGTAATGAACATTCGTCCTGCCTATTCCTGCTTGCTGGGACGCCCTTGGATTCATGGGGCAAGTGTTGTAGCTTCGTCTCTCCATCAAAAGCTGAGGTATCCAATAGAGGGTAAGATCGTCACTGTATGTGGGGAAGAAGAGTATATCGTCAGTAGTGTGCATACCTTCAGATACGTTGAGATGGATGGTGAATTCTTCGAGACTCCGTCTCAGTCATTTGAAGTAATTCCTCCGACTAATCCTGTCCTTAAGCCAACTTCCTGTGCGCCCAAGGTTATTCGTGCTCCTCCTACTATGATTTCTCTAAAAGATGCTCAAGCTGCGGTTGAAGATGGTGGTCGTACTGGCTGGGGTCAACTGATCAATGTACCGTACATGTCTAATAGATTTGGCCTAGGGTTTAGCTCTAAGAAGGTGGTCAAGGATCAGATTAATGCTGTAGAAGACGCTGACAGCGATTGCGACCTGGATAGCTGGATTTACCCAACAATTGGTGACGGACTCAATAATTGGAAGGCTAAAGACACTATCCCGATTTCCTTTAGTCAGGAGTAATTGTTATTGTCTATTTTAGTGTCGCAAATTTTTTAATTTTAATGTTTTCAATTGAACTTCTTAAAGCATTGTGTCCAGGCCCGGGGCACAATAGCTAATTTGTTAAGGGTTTGTCATTTCATAAGCATATTCACATTCAATAAATCAATGGACTTTTTGCATTCCAATATTGCGCTCTTTATCTTTCCTGTTATCTTCCAAACAAGCTATGTTTTCTTACACACACTCACGTAACAAATTGCAGATCCACGCCCACTCTGGATCCTGTTGATAATAGTTATACTACTGTTTATTATGACTTTGAAAATCCGATCTACCAAGCCGAGGATGGAAGTGAGGAAGAGTGTGAAGTCCCTGGTGAACTTGCCAGACTGTTACTGCAAGAGGAAAAGACCATACAACCGCATGAGGAATCAATTGAAATTGTAAATCTGGGTACTAAAGTAGACAAGAAAGAAGTCAAAATAGGAGCAGGCTTGGGAAACAGTGTCAAGGGAAGATTGATTCAGATGTTACATGACTATATTGAGATTTTTGCTTGGTCTTACGAAGACATGCCAGGGCTGGATACTGATATAGTAGTGCATCGGCTGCCAATGAAGGAAGATTGTCGTCCTGTTAAGCATGCGTCCTGAAATGTCTGAGAAAATCAAAGCCGAAGTTATGAAACAATTTAACGTCGGTTTCCTAGCCATTACTTCTTATCCTCGATGGGTTGCTAATGTGGTACCGGTACCGAAGAAGGATGGTAAGGTGCGAATGTGTGTAGATTACAGAGATTTGAATAAGGCGAGTCCCAAGGATGACTTTCCACTTCCGCACATTGATGTTCTGGTAGACAACACCGCTCAAAACAAGGTATTCTCCTTCATGGATGGATTCTCGGGTTATAACCAGATTAAGATGGCACCTGAAGACATGGAGAAAACTACGTTTGTGACGCAATGGGGCACTTTCTATTACAAAGTAATGCCATTCGGTTTAAAGAACGTCGGGGCAACGTACCAGCGTGCTATGGTGGTTTTGTTCCATGATATGATTCATCATGAAATAGAAGTATATGTGGATGACATGATAGCCAGATCTCATACTGAAGAAGAACATCTCGATCATTTGTACAAATTGTTTGAGAGGTTGAAGAAATACAAGCTGAGATTGAATCCGAATAAATGCACCTTTGGAGTAAGATCCGGTAAACTCTTGGGATTTATTGTCAGTGGTAAAGGAATTGAGGTTGACCCGGCTAAGGTGAGAGCTATTCAAGAAATGCCAGTTCCCCGTACAGATAAAGAAGTCAGAGGTTTCTTGGGACGCTTGAATTACATTGCCGGATTTATCTCCCATTTGACTGCTACCTGCAAACCCATCTTCAAACTACTGAAGAAAAATCAAGAGATGGTATGGAATGATGAATGTCAAGAAGCTTTTGATAAAATCAAGAAGTATCTCCAGGAACCTCCCATTCTGATACCACCAGTTGAAGGAAGACCTCTAATCATGTATTTGACCGTGTTAGAAAATTCAATGGGGTGTGTGTTGGGGCAACATGACGAGTCTGGTCGAAAAGAGCATGCCATATACTACCTTAGCAAAAAGTTTACCGACTGTGAAACAAGATACTCGCCGCTCGAGAAAACTTGCTGTGCTTTGGCTTGGGCTGCTCGCCGACTAAGACAGTATATGTTGAATCATACCACTTTATTGATTTCTAAGATGGATCCTATCAAATACATATTTGAGAAACCTGCCCTCTCCGGAAGAATAGCACGATGGCAGATGATTTTAACAGAGTACGATGTCCAGTATACTACCCAGAAAGCAATCAAAGGAAGCGTGTTGGCCAATCATTTGGCTCATCAAGCAGTGGATGATTACCAATCTATGAATTTTGAGTTCCCAGATGAGGACGTCATGCTTGTTACTGATTATGAAGAACCTGGACCGGATGAAGGACCCGAACTGGGATCCCGATGGACTATGGTTTTTGATGGATCTTCTAATGCATTGGGTAATGGTGTTGGTGTTGTAATCATTTCCCCCAAGGGTGGCCATACTCCTTTCACTGCTAGACTATGTTTTGACTGTACCAATTATATGGCTGAGTATGAAGCGTGTATTTTGGGACTCATAGCTGCTATAGACCTGCGAATCAAGTTTTTGAACGTGTACGGGGACTCAGCATTAGTAATCAGTCAGATCAAAGGAGAATGGGACACTAAACATCTGAATCTCATCCCTTATCGAGAGCGGGTGTTGACATTAATCCCATACTTTGAAGAGGTTACATTCGAACATATTCCACAAGAAGAGAACCAGTTGGCAGACGCATTGGCTACCATGTCATCTATGTTCAGAGTCAGATGGGATAATGAAGCTCCCAGGATCAACATTGAACGATTAGATGAACCATCATATTGTTATGAACTTAATACTGAGGGAGTAGAGGAGAAACCTTGGTTCCACGAAGTGAAAAGATATTTAGAAACTCAGGAATACCCTGAAGGGGCATCCATCAATGACAGAAAATTTCTGAGGAAGTTCTCCGCTAAATTCTTTTTGAGTAATGGGGTATTATACAAACGTAATCATGATTCAACTTTGCTCCGCTGTGTGGACAAAAAGGAAGCAGAAAAGATTATGGAAGACATGCATGACGATATTTTTGGGACTCATTCTAGTGGACATACGATGGCCAAGAAGATTTTGAGATCAAGGTATTATTGGTCTACCATGGAAGCTGATTGCCACCATCACTCCAGGACTTGTCACAAGTGCCAGATCTATGCGGATAAAATACATGTGCCTCCTGCTCCATTGAACGTGTTGACGACACCTTGGCCCTTTGCAATGTGGGGCATTGACATGATTGGAGAGATTAAACCTACTGCCTCCAATGGACATCGTTTCATCCTTGTTGCTATTGATTACTTTACGAAATGGGTAGAGGCAGCCTCATTCGCTTCTGTCACCAAGAATGTGGTGGCACGATTCATCAAGAATAATATCATCTGTCGATACGGCATTCCAGAAAGAATTATCACCGACAATGGTACTAATTTGAACAACAAGATGATTACTGAACTCTGCACGCAGTTCAACATAAAACACCATAACTCTTCTCCGTACCGGCCAAGGATGAACGGCGCCGTGGAAGCTGCTAATAAGAATATCAAAAAGATTATACAAAAGATGACAGTAACGTACAAAGACTGGCATGAGACGTTACCCTTTGCTCTCCATGGTTATCGCACTTCAGTGCGCACTTCGACAGGGGCAACTCCGTTCTCTTTAGTCTATGGAATGGAAGCCGTTTTACCAGTGGAAGTCCAGATTCCCTCTCTAAGAATCATGAAAGAGGCGGGCTTAGATGAAGATGAATGGATTCAGACTCGACTCGATCAGATAAATTTGATTGATGAGAAGAGACTGGCGGCTGTTTGTCATGGGCAGATATATCAGAAGCGCATGACCCAGGCATTTGATAAGAAAGTCAAGAGACAGGTGTATCAGATTGGTGACTTGGTAATCAAACGTATCGTTCTACCACAAGGTGATCCCAGAGGCAAATGGACTCCCACATACGAAGGGCCATTTGTGGTTAAGAAGGTATTCTCTGGTGGAGCCATGATTCTTGCTACGATGGATGGTGAAGATTTCACGCATCCGGTAAACACGGACATAGTTAAAAAATACTACGCATAAAAGACCCGCTAGGTCGACGTGTCTAGGCAAAAGTAAGGGCATCCCGGCGAACCAAAAAGGGTTCGGGCAAAAATTAGGGATAAACATATAAAAATGTACGCCCGGCAAGTCGAAAACCTGAAAAGGCGACTTGGGCAAAAAAGGGTATCCTGGTGGACTGAAAACCTGAAAAGGCGGTCCAGGAAAAAATTAGGGATTAAAGCGTAAGACTATGTCCCGTTCTCAGTCAGCTTCAACCCAGTTCAAGGGACTGAACAAGCTAATCACTTCCATCCGACAGCAAGGGATGAGATACTTGAAGACATAATGACAGTAGTAGAATTAAAATCAACAGGGCTTTTCCTTCATAGCTTTTTCTTTGTTTTCTCGACAATTTCCTCTTACTAGGATTTCTGTCTCCCTGTACACGAATTGCCTGTTTATAGGCCCTCTTTCAAAATCAATACAATTTTATTTCCAAAAAGATGATTGAGTTTTTACTTTTTCTGTTTTGTTTGTGTAAACGTCCATTGATTTAATTTGAATTAATATATGCATTTGAATATGATCAAGGTTTACCAAAAATACATACATAAAATGGCAATAGCAATTACTAAAAGACTTCAGGATCGAGAAAAAGGTCTAACCAGGGTTTCCAACAAGTCCGATTCTAATTCTATTCCCCCAACAAAAACCAGTTATTTCCCAGAAGAGGTCGGCATCACCAGACAGACGGATCATCTCTTCCATCCCCAGTGGGTATTTCCACCATCAGACAAAAATCAAATACCCCCCAGCTAAGAAAGGGTCATCAATACAAGTATTTCCAACCAGAATATTGGATTTATCTTTCCCCCGGCAAAACTTCCCCACACATAATTCATTCATTACATCATTTCACATCATACACATGCATACAATGACCGCATTTATTTTCAGAAGCATAAGACATCCCATGCATCATGACATGGCATGAAGCTAACTCTATTTTTCAGGTTAATTATCCTCCTGATACAGTCAAAATAAAGGTCCATTCAGACAGACATCTTTATCGATTACAGATACGGCTTTCAGATATACTCCATGTCAACATTCATCCTGACATTCTTCTTATGATGGCATCTCTAAGCCCATCCCCAGACATTTATTGTAAATACAACATATACAAATATTGTCGGACATAGCCTAACTCTAGTGTACGACCCATTTGGATGTTCATCCCCTCAGATACGATCTCGCGTATGGTCCATTCTGATCTTTATTCCTCGGATACTACCTAGCGTGCGGTACATTCTGAAACGCGGTCTAGCATACGACTACCCTTTCATCCTCAGATGCGGCCTGACAGACAACTCATTCCGCAACTCCAATACGGCCTAACGTACGACCCCCTTGGATCTTCAACTCGGATACGATCTAGCGAACGATCTATTCTAATTCTACCTTCCTCAGATACAGCCTAATGAACGGCCCATTCTGCAACTCAGATACGATCTGGCGTACGATCCATTCTGATCTTTCGTCCCCAGTGGAGTCACCCGCGAAATCACCCGCCTAATGAATAACTCCTTCTGCGATTCAGATACGGTCTGGAACTGGCCCATTCGGATCCCTTGTCTCCAGCAGCATATAACACTCTGACTCCCTGGCGAAGTCGACTGCCTAATGGATGACTCACCGTACGGTCTAGCGTATGACCCGGTATGACACCCATGTCTTCAGATATCGTCTAATGTACGACGCACTCTGAAGTCCTCATCATCAAATTTCCTGGATGGTATCTTTAAGCCCATCTTCATCAAGACTAACGGTTGATTAACAAGTGGAAATTTTGGGGCATTCTAAGTGTTCAATAATCTTTCACCTCCAGACCACGAATGGCGTACATACCATTCTAATTCTCTCGATTCAAGAAAATTGAACAGGGGCAGCTGTCATACCCCAAAATTTACCCGTTAATATTACAAGGCATTTTTCAAGGCCCTCCAACTTGTTTTTCAAGGCACTGACCTTAAAGGAACAAAAGCCCAACTCACAACAGACCCAATCCAGAAAAAGGCCCAAACTAGCTTGCTCGCTAGGCGAGCAACTCCTTCGCCTAGCGAACCTTTCGCTACAATACTCGCCTAGCGAAGCTTGCGATATATCAGAATTTTCGGGCTTCATTCTGAGCCCATTAGGTCACCAAAAGCATTATAAATACTAAGGACTTCAGTCACGAAAGGAAACAGAAAAAGACGGACAGAAACCCTGGCATAGAAACCCTGGAGACTAACTCAGAGAATTCCGAGTAAAGAAACCCTAAAGGCCGCTCATCCGCACCGAAGTTACCTCCGCCCAACTCCATCCGATACCAAGAGTTGTCAGTCCCTTCAACATTGCAGCTCAGTTGCAAACAGGTTTGCGCATCACTACTGTTTTATGCTTTTAATCGGTAATCTCTACATACATAAGGCATCATGATTAAATTTTCGGATATGTAATTTGATTTCACATGTGAATTTAAGTATGCCTGAATATCCTGAATGTTTGTCCATGCTATTCTTGTAATTAAATGCCATAAAGTTCAGGGTTCCAGAGATCATGCCGCTATCAAACTCAAAACCCGTAGCCGCTTGCTAGCACATCGCTAAGCGAGCCTGTAGCGAGCATTCGCTGAGTCTTCGCTAGGCGAAGCAGGAGCGAACGGGACAGTGGCTGTTTTGTTTCTTTTCTGTTCTGCCTTATGCTTATCTAATCAAGATTTATTATAATTCTGCATTATTTGGCCTGACTTTATGACTGCTGTGTTTATTTTGTGGTGCAATTTTCAATTGTACTTTATCTCGATGTTCTAACCCGTGTGCTGAATTGTGTAAAGGCTTACATATTCCCGAGGAAACGGCCGGCTAGGTATTCCACTTTATGTGTGGGATACCCTTATGGAGATGGATTCTGAATTACTTAATTTTAATGTGGAGATCCATCATAAATTACCTAGCTGATTTTAATGTATTGATTTCATCGATTTTAATGTGGACCTAATTACTTAATCGATTACGGCTATCTAATTAATTGTAAAACTTTGCCTTTAAATATGCGATCTTGGACCTCTCTTTGTTACCCTACGATATTACGGTATTATGGTCATGTCCCGCGAATGTGGGGATACACTTAGCAAAGACCCTTCGGTTAAATCATCATAGTCCCTCGAATGTTGCCTTTGTCCCTCGATGACCCTTCGGTATAGCCTACGGTTAAATGATGATCGTCCCTTCGAATGCTAAGGTATCCCTACAAAAGTTGCCTTCAATGACCAATCGATGACCCTACGATGACCCTTTTACATCCAAAGGGTAAAACTACTTACTTCTCAATAATAAGGACAGTTTTACCCTCATAAGGATAGGAAATGCCCATAAAGACCTTGGGTAGGTATAACTCTTAATTGCTTATCCACAACTTAAGATACCTTTCATATCTCACACTTTTCAAAACCTCCATTAGAAAATCACCACTTGGCATACATTCGTACTAGAACCATTGTCAAGTTATATTTTTCTAAACAACTTTCAAAATTAAACGAGATAAATACTTTGTATACATTCGTACAAGAATCATTACAAAGTTAAACTCTTTTTTTCAAAACATTTTCTAAATAGCTCTCACACACTTTTTCAAACAAGAAAAACATAAGTGATCAAGCAATTAAGAGCCCATGGATAACCATGGATACAAAGGGTGCTAACACCTTCCCTTTGTATAATGTACCTCCCGAACCCAAAATCAAACTAAGGTCTTTCCTGTTCTTTTCCACCTTTCCTTATTGGATGAAAGAAAAGTCGGTGGCGACTCTTGCTAACCGCGACATTTGCTTTCCAAAGCAAAAACACACAAAGTCAGTTCACCGTATGACAGGTGCCAAATTTATCCTATGGTGTTAAACTAAATACAAGTTGGTGCGACTGTGGCAAGTTTCAGGCCTTCCATGTACTTTGCTCACACGTCATTGCGGCATGCGCATATACTTGTCAGGACGCTTACAACCATCTATCTAATGTTTACAAGACCATTAACATTATGAATGTCTACAACGAAAGCTTCACGATCCTAGCAATGGAGGAATATTGACATCCATATCAAGGGGACATCATTTGGCACAACTATGAGATGCAAAGAAAGAAATAAGGACGCCCAAATAGCACATGTATTAGAACAAAAATGGATATGGATGATAAAATGATAAGATTATGTAGTATATATCGTCAGTCCAGACACAATCGTAAAAATCATCTCAATGTCAGAGCAACCTCTGCATCATAATTTAGTTTCTCCTTTCAATTTTTATAACCTTAGATTTTAATATATTACTAACTTTTTGTTACAATAATGTTGACAGCAAACATCACCCCAACTAAAACAGACTTAAAAACAATAACATTTTCCAACAAGAAAGCAGATATCATAAAACGAACAACAACGGGTATAAATAAACAACAGATACAACAAATATAAAAAAAGATAAAAATACTTAACCACAATATTTATAACTGATTATAACAATAAAACCGAAATCATTTGGTTCAAACATCATTTCCCTCACATCCTTATCATTTTTAACTCGCACCCACCCACGCAGGGCATCGTGTCTCTCAATACTTCTAATTTTTCCTCCTTTAGGTATGTCTCTGTCTAACTAATGAATCAACTCCCTTTGTAGTTGCTCGAAACTACAGATGTTCCAGAAGAGCATCTCCATCGGAGACTTGTCTCTCGAATAAATCACTTTCCCTTTGCGGCAACAAACCATGTTAGCAATATTATAAGATAATAAGAATATATGTGAAAAAATAGATCACATCACACCTCTATTTATACCTAAAAAACACAACACACACTGGTGTCACGGTAATTGACGTCAACACTATAACCTTACACATATGCACCAATTGGCTTGGTAGCACTAGGTGCAGAAGTCAATCTAATTGATATCCCCTCTTTAAATTAGTGTGCAGTCGTCAATTGGTATGACAACAATGCTTTGACGTGTTTTTTCTGTAAAGTGGGATAATTTGGGAAAGTATCTTAAATGTGAGTTATTTTGAAGGGAAAAAAACTGGGTTATTTAGGTAAAAAAATATAATTTTCCCGTGTAAACTACAATAAATCACAAAAGAAAAAAATGTATACAAAGTTGCAAAATATATTCTAAGCATGTTTGTCTTTCTAAATATGTGTTAAAATGTAATATCTAATACTATTGTTCACTTAATTTCATATTGTTATTATAAATTAGGGGATTACTTTTTTCGCAAGTGGATAAGTACTTTATGAAAATCTGAAAAAGTCTCTATAAATTCATAAGTGTATTTTCATACACACCAATTTCACACTAAAATATGTTAGTGAAACACACTTTATTCTTAAAAAAAAACTAGTTTGGTTGTGCATCTCTAACACACCTCTTCAATGGTTTTGTTATTTAACAACTCAATGACAAATCCAACAATGTACTTCTAAATTTATCAAGCGGGTGTTGAAATTGGTACTTGTGTTGTTGGAGTTTGTTTGAAGTCCTACATTGCTTAGGTTTCTAGAATGTTAATTTTATAAATATTTGAAGGTAAGATCATCCTTTGAGCTAGCTTTTGGGGTTGGGATCCAAATATATTTAATATGGTATCGAAATCGGGTTAAGAACTGAAATATGGGTATCTGACTCAATCATACGCCAAGTGATATGGTGGGTGTTGAAGTTGGTATATATGTTGTAAGAGTTTGTTTGAAGTCTCACATTGCTTAGGATCCTGAGTTGTTGATTGTATAAATATGTGAAGATAATTTTACCATTTGAGATAACTTTTAGGGATGAGGTCCAAACATATTTAACAACGGGAATTTGAAAAAATAACACTTCTACATATCAATGACAATTCTGGAAGTTCATTTCCCAAAATTTCAAGCAAAAATTTAATAAAACACCACCTTGCACATTGGCTTCACTCGTGATCAAAAACACTATTTTTGTTCAAACCCTACCAAAACCTCCTTCCACACTCAATCAATTGTTCTACTTCGAAATATCGTTTCTTTATTATTTTTTTCACATCAAAAAGAGCAAAACAAGTTGGAATTTAAGGTAATGTACATGTATTTCCTTCCTTATCACCTACATTGGTCTGGTTTTTGCTCTAAACAAATGAACATTGTGTTTGAAAATGCATTTATGCATTTTTATTAAATGTCATCCGATAGTGTATTTCTGGATTAGCTCATAGTTGAACTTGGACATTTTTTGAATATTTTATGTTATGATTTTCCTTAGATTTGGTGGCCTCTGATGTTGTCCCCAAACCTATTGTGTATACGGATGTCAAACAGTTTGATGTCAAGGTACATGTTGGCAACTAATTTACAAATGAGCAAGAGTTTGTTGTTCATGATCATATGCTCCAATGGATTGGCATGAAGGATTCTAAATTGGGGTTCGGAAATGTAATCGGAAGGTCACATAATTTTTCAAATAAAAGATTTGCATTTGTGACACCGAGATACGAAAGAAGTGGCAACTACACAATTCCTATTTGGAAATTGAAACGAGATGACATCGATTCGAGAAAATGTGAGTGTCCTTTTAAGTTACGTGGATACCTTTTGACAAATAATAATGGATATTTAATGTAATCTATGGTACATGTAATTATGACATGTGTACCAAGTTATCTAGTCATCCCATTGCATATCGCCTTATGCTTGAAGAGAAGGAAATCATTTCTGCATGACATTGACCATGGTGCAGCCCAAAAAACATACCTACAACTTTGAAATGGAAAAGAGCTCAAAATATCTCAAATATCAAGCAAGTATACGATGTTCGTTCCCGAAACAACAAGGCGATAAAACTAAAATGCAACAATTGTTGAAGCTTTTGGATGATAATCATTATATATCTAGGTACCGAGTGCGTGAGAATGGAGAAATGATTCGAGATATATTTTGGAGTCATCCTAATTCCAAAAGGTTGTTCAACATATTTCCCAATGTACTCTTTATTGATTCAACATATAATACCAACAAGTACATACTTCCACTATTGGAAATTATTGGTGTTACTTCTACGAAAAAGACTTTTTCTGTTGGGTTTGCATTTTTGGAAAGTGAAAAAGAGGACAATGTTACTTAGGCTTTAGAAATGTGTCAGACAGTATTGAAGGACAAGGAAAACACATCGAAGGTCATTGTCACTGACTGTGATACTACATTGATGAACTCGGTTGCAAAGGTGTTTCCTAAATCATATGCATTACTTTGTAGGTTTCACATCACAGGGAATGTGAGAAGTAGAGTTAAGCTTGCGGTAGGGTCCAAACAAATAAGGGTGAAATGAGAAAATGGTCAAAGTTAGTGTGATACTGGAAATAATAATGAATGCCTAATTATTCTACATAAGAGGTATATGTCAATTTTGTTATACTTTTTAGGAAGGTGTGTGAGAAATATTTTGATTTCTTGAAATATGTTGAAAGTACAATTTTAGACCAGGTAAAAGAGAAGATTGTTTGTGCTTTGACCGATCAGGTTAGACACTTTGGAAATATAACAACTAACCTAGTAGAATATGCTCATGCTACATTGAAAATTTGGTTGGGAAATAGGTGATTTGTATAGAGATTGGGACTTTGTGAACCAAATGATCCAAAATTAGCATAATGAGATATATACATCACTTGGCCGCAACATTATAGTGTGGGGACATATATTCATAGACAACAATCTTTATTCACAGTTGGTGGGCAATATATCTTGAGAAGTATTTAACTTTATTTTTCACGAAGCCAAATGAGTTGTGAAAGTAGGTTCATATAGCTCAAAGTATTGTTGTATAATTAGGAAGACGTACAATATTCCATGTACCTGTTTAATTTATAAAAAAAAGGTGAAACTTAATAGCCCAATATGAATGAATAAGGTTTACACCCACTGGAAAAGGCGTCACTTTGATGATGATGATGATGATGTGATGAAGGACGATAAATCGAATATATCTATCTTGGACGAATGGGAAGTGATTCAAGAGAGATTTTTAAAAGCCGATGACAACATGAAACTCCACATCAAAGAGAAATTGTGGAATATTGCCTATCCATAAACCACAAATTTGAAAACACCATCGCAACCGGTAAAAATAAAGGGTGCTCCTAAGAAGGTTAAGCCAACATCGAGTGCCAAATCAACAGTGTGACATCTTCCTATTTTAATCATATTGACACATTCATTCCAGATTCTCCAACTTCAAAATCTCAACAAAAAAATTGTTCAAAGGTGCTCACATTAGCAAATCATCTTCTACACCATATTTACCAAAAATCAAATATATTGAAGAGATGTTGGTTTTTATGCACAAATACATACTGCAGTTATCAAGTTGTTTCTGCTTTGCTTAGTAAAGGAGGGGAGAATCATAAATTTGTCCACCAATAACTAATCAAATAGTTAAAGGCGCATAAAGAACCATACACAATGTTATACGGGAAAAAACATTTCGATGCAATTCATGAATCTCTCATTCCTTGTGTTAGCGGTCCTGCACAAGAGAAAAAATGGATGTGATTTCTTGAAATAGGTAATCTTATATAAAGTTCATATAATATGATGTGTATTGATTTGACAATATACGGTTTATTGGAATTATTTTTCCATTTCGAAGTGTCTCACCTTAAAATCCAACTGATCGAATTATGTGTATTGGGTGGTTCTAAGTCAATGTGTTTTGTTCAGGTTTATTTAAAATCAGGATGTTCTATAGCGATGATACCACCAGAGTGAACAACTCATTCTACAAAGGAAGCTGAAACTTGTCCAAATCATTTTTTGAATAGAATACACGAATTCACCAAGTTGATGTGAGTGCAATATGCTTTTAATATATTTTGAATGATGTCAAAACTAGCCAGCTTAGATCTTTATGTATTTGGATCTTACAATCTTGAATATGCATCATATCATCATCATAGAACATGTAAGATTAGATTACATAAGTCATCACATGCCAGAATATGAGTTTTTCACAAAAAGACATGCATGGGTCGATACATGTTAAGTATGGGTCGATACATTCGTTCTGGAATTTAAATGAATTTTGGTCTACCTCTAATGAGTGGATACAAATGAGAAATGAGAGGATACATCCTGCAAATGGATCGACTCATTCTTGTTTGTATCGACTCAATCTGAAAGATGTTTTTCAAAGATCTTCCACTGCCTCTAATGGGTCGTTATAATCAAGAAATGGGTCGATACATTGAGCGAATGAGTCGACTCACCCGTGCTAGGAGTTGACTCATCCTGGAATTTTTTCTTTACAACTTGTCTACTTCCTCAAATGTATCAACTCTATTTGGTCTCGTATTGACTCATTCAACTTATGCATTGACTCATTCAAGTTTATAGTCAATACATTATGAACTAACTTTCAAAAATTGCATTTAGGCTAAAAATCTGTTTACTCATTTCTTTTCTACACATACACATACATATGAATATGCATTCATGCATATTTTAATAGCATTGAAACCTGAAAGATACAAAGAATTTTCATCATCTTCAATATTTTTTGACACATTCAACAACTACACATAATCATTTTTTATTGTTTATTGGAAATAATAGATTGATAAGGTCTAATTTAGGATTGTGTAATCAAATTGGGTTGAGGTTTTCTTTGGTGGATTCAAGGATAGAACCTATAGGTTTTTTACTCCAAGAACAAGGGTTGATTTGGACGTTTTTGCACAAGTCTTGTCAACTTGGATTCAGACGAGTGAAGGTTTTAAAGAACAGGGCTATGACTGGTAGAAGAAGAAAAACACTATTAAACCCCGCCCTACATAGCAGTGGATATGGTTGGGGGCAACTGTTATGAGTCTGCCATAAGGCCCAATAGCTACGACCTAGAGAGCACACTGATCCACCATGTTACTTGCAGAGCAGGTATTCTATCTTAGTCCAGGATGTAGGTGATCTAAATCCAAGATCCATCAAACGCATCCCCCGCATTGCACGCCTAAAGATTAGCAAAATGATATAACCAATCTACTATATAAAAACAAAACACGTCATTTTTCTGATACATTTTGAATTCAAACTTCATTCACACCAATGTGCCAAACTTAGTAACATGACAACTCCAATAACTCTTTATCGCATATTCGTATAACAAAATCTACAATTGGATTGAAAACTATTATCATATAGACCATGTCTATAAAATTTAATATCAATCGGAAATCATTTGTTATATTAACAAGATACATAAAAACGAACATCTTACAAAACTTCATGAAAGCCGTTAACTTTTATCATCCTCTTTAACGTATCAAATTATTTTTGATTGATGTGAAATTTTATAGGTGTAATCTATATGATAATAAATTTCAATTCAATGGTACAAACATAAATGTGTCATGTTGTTAAATTCGACACTTTGATGTCAATATATATATATATATATATATATATATATATATATATATATATATATATATATATATATATATATATATATATATATATATATATATATATATATATATATATATATATATATATATATATATATATATATATAAGTTGAGCTCTTAATTTAGTCATAGTTCAACAATGATAAAACTCACACCGTCCTATTTAGTCACATTTTAACCATGCAAATTCTGCAACAAAACTATATTTAGCCACTGCTTAGCTGTAACAAACTTTCAAGCCATCTGTTGTAGATCGCTTTGTGCATCTTTTAATTAGATTTTCAAAATAAAATTGGACTGAATCAATTCGCTTGCGTACATTTTAATACATTTTTTTAATATGATGTATTATATTAATCTATTATTAGTTGGTTTTTAATTTTTTAATACAACTTATTAGTTTAATTTAATCATTTGTTACTATTTTATATTCTTGAAACATAATTGATAAATTTTAATTCGTAATATAAAATCTTAATATATTACATATTATATTTTGCATTAAGTATACTGTTTTATCAAATATTTATAACTTCTATTTTTATAAAATTGTATATTCAAAAATCGATCCAATATAAATAACATTAAATTGAATCAGTTCAGATGATATTTTTTTAAGATGTCATCCAAAACCAAACCAAATTCCATATACTTTATATTTGGATTGAATGATATTTTACCTCAAAACCAATCCAAAACACACCGCAAATACCCCATTGCGTTTGTGTGCGTATGTGCGCATGCTAGTGTGTTTGTGTGTGTGTGTGCGCGTGCATGTGTATGTGTGTGTATGTGTGTGTGTGTGTGTGTGAGAGAGAGAGAGGGAGAGAGAGAGAGAAAGAGAGAGATTGTTCGTATAGTTATTAGTGAATCACCACCGTTAGTTTTTTTTGAAATATTTGACTTGTAACTTAATTGTTTTTAAAGTCATGTTCATAATGATTGTAATGAATTGAAAATGGAAAACTCTGTTTCGTCTAGTATCTAAAACCCCTTCTCTTAAACTTGAATAAGTAGAATGTCTTGATTTTGATCATGCCCTCCTGCAATCGGTTGTCCCTGCACAACCACCAACTTAGTTGGCTTAATAGGATGCCAATGTGATATTTGATTATTTTTAAAGTCAATTTATAGGAAAAGGGAATATACCAATTTCTGTTAACATGAATTTTAAAAGACTACATAATCGTGATAAAAAGTCTTGTTCGAGACTTCACAGAAGAAGAGATTAAAAAATTGTTAAAAAACGGTTTGGGAGTGTGATAGTAGTAAGAGGTTAAGACCAGTCATAATAAATTTCATATTTAATAAAGACTTTTGGAAGGATATGAATTTAGAACTTTGTGGGTATTCTCGTGATTTTAAGTAAATGGAAAGGTGGTAAGAAGGTGGGGGTTGAATGCGTCCTTTGTAGTGTAATTCTAAAGAAGAAAAATACGACGAAAATATCAAATTTCATACCGATATCCTTTATTGGTTGTATTTATAAGGTGTTGTAAAAATCTTGGATAATAGGTTGAAAAACGTGATCGAAAAATTTATAAATGAATCTCATTATACATTTATTGAGCCCAGGTATATTCTAGACGACATATTACAAATGAAATAATATAGGATGCTAGAATAAGAAGGAAAAATACAATGTTATTCAAGGTAAACATTGATAAGGCATACAAATCGCTTGATTGGAACTATATGGAATATGTAATAGATGTTTCCATGTTCAAGTATCTAGAGCTTCTTATTGACATAATTTCGAGAAGAAAAGACACGTGGAAACCAGTGATAGACTTGGTAAAGTCTAGATTATCGAGTTGGAGTAATTCTCAACTTTCAATTGGAGGTTGTGATGTGCTTATTAAATCAATTATTTCATCATTACCAAACTACTTTATTTCTTTTTTCAAGGTCCAATCAGGTATATTATTTATGCTAGAGTCTTTATTTAAACAATTCTTGTGAGGTGGAAACGAGGTTGAGAGAAAAATTAATTGGACTAATTGGAATAAGGTGTGCAAACATATCGATGAGGCTGAATTAGGTATTAAAAATCTGAGGGATTTTAATTTAGAACTCTTAGCAAAATGGATTTGGAGATTAAAAACTGACACTAATATACTCTGGCAGAGAATCATTCAATGTAAATACATGTTGGGAGATGAGGGTGTGATGAGCGACGAGTGTCTGTCGGATTATGACTGCAAGCGCACATCCTATCGTGTAGTTTTAAAAGATTATCAAACTCACATAGACTAATGGTTAAGCTAATGCTATCTATTGTTGCAGTGCAAAGCTAAGACTAAAGATTATAAGGGTAGGAATGGAAATGAGAATATTAAATTCTAACGGTTTGAAAGTTATGATAGAAAATGAGTCCGGAATATAGATTCCACGTACCTAAGGGATTAGGTAGAATTGAGCACTAAATATGATTCTATTGTGTTATATAGAAAATATCGACTTAAAGGTCTCGTCTCACACTCTCGCGCTATTGACAAAGATCAGACCTCCTAACCATATGATTTTGCTCTCGCTCGCTCGTTCTAATTAGAAAGTGTATTTTGAAAGTAAATGAGATCCTAAATGATGCCTAAAGCGCTCTCGTTGTTTTTAGGATCGATGCCTAGTTTCCACTATCCGGTTCCTTCCTCACACTCTCGCGTTATCAGATTGAACCTTAACTTGTCTCACACTCTCGTGCCAAAATAATAAAACATATAATTGGAAACTAAAGGCATAACATAGTTAAATCATAAATTCGCACCTATTATTTCTACCGAGTCCCGTCGGTAACGACAATCCTCATACGCCAGACTCGGAATAAATTAGCAAGACATGATGTTATTTGAAAACAACATGATTAAAACATTCAAAATTAAGAGCAACATGACATACAAGTAATTGAAATAGTAAAACATGCAAATATCAAAAGTAGTAAAAAGAACCTGAAATTGCGTAAAATAAAATTGGAATTGATTTGAACTTGAACTTGAATTAACTTGAAAATAAAATAACGACAGACTTGTTCTTTGATCCAATAATACAGTGAGAAATAAAATAGAACATGTGTGACAATCCCTCGATGTGAGTTATTGTCACTTTTACAGGTAATTTATGCTTAATTCTAAAACGCGGTTTCGGCAGCGCTCCCACACTACTTGGATACCTTCAAAAGTCTCCCACAATCCTACTTATAGAGCTTTTGAGACCTGGTAACTCCCTTGGATCGTGCATGGAAAGTGGAGGGAAAATAGTGGATAAAAAAACGATTCAGAACTGCCAACTAGCGCAGTTCTGTTACTGCGCGATAACGGCGAACACCATTAGGGGAATGGCGAACGACATTCCTTCCATATTTTAAATGACGTGGCAACGGAGTAAATGGCGAACGCCGTCTGGACATAATGCATAATACTTGCTTTTTTTCTCCTTTCTAGCTCCTATTTTGCTCCTTTTTGCGCGAGGCTTCCAAAACTTCAATGATATCGGATAATAACTGCAAAACACATAAAACGAAAGTAAAAGACGATAAAATGCAATAAAACAAAGACGGATAGCATGTGAAATGAGCCTAAAAACACGATACGATTTCTCGTTATCAAATTCCCCCACACTTAGATTGTTGCTTGTCCTAAAGCAATAACCCAACACACATAATAAACGATTAAACACAATGTCTGAAACATAGGCACGACAACACTCTAAGTAGTACGAGACTGCTAGGCTCTAAGTGTAAAGTATGTATTATTTTTAAATGTAAAGTATATATTATTTTAAAAAATAAATATCATTATTAATATAATAGCTTTTTAGTCTTTAAGTGTAATGACAATAATATAAAAAATACACAAGTAAAAGATCTAAAGCTTAATTTGGATTTAAGAGTCATTAATTAACTCTACAATGAAAATATACAATGTCACATCATTTTTTAATATTATTTTAATTTTAAAAAATTAAAATTTTAAATCAATTAATATTAAATATATTGATATCTTCCTTCAATCAAATTAAAATATACAATGCCATATTATTTTAATTTTAAAAAAATTAAAATTTTAAATTAAATAACACTAAGAATACATTTATCCAACAAAAACTAAAGGTACCAAGAACCTCCATTAATTATATGTCATAGTAATAGATGTTTCATATTATCTAATAAAATTTAACTAAAAATTCAATATAAACATTTAATATATTTAATACAAAATTTAATATTAATTTTATGACACCAAATACTAGTATGTTATCATTGATTTTAATTGTAATTAGCATTTATTTTAATATTGAATTATATATTAAAAAATTAAATCAATTATAATACTGTGTAATATTAATTTATATATTAATACTAATATTAATCATATTAGTAGTGCATGTATGTGTGGGATAATAGTGGGGGCATAGGCCTACATACTCCAATGAATGCCTCCGTCCCTGGTAACAGCGGTCCTCATACGCCAGACTTAGAATAAATTAGCAAGACATGATATTATTTGAAAACAACATGATTAAAACATTCTAAATTAAGAGCAACATGGCATACAAGTAATTGAAACAATAAAATATGCAAATATCAAAAACAGTAAAAAGAACATGAAATTGCGTAAAATAAAACTGGAATTAATTTGAACTTGAATTAACTTTAAAATAAAATAACGACAGGCTTGTTCTTTGATCCAAGAGTACAATGAGAAATAAAATATAACAGGTGTGACAATCTCTCGATGTGAGTTATTGTCACTTTTACAAGTAATTTATGCTTAATTCTAAAACGCGATTTCGGCAGCGCTCCCGCACTACTTGGATACCTTCAAAAGTCTCCCACAATCCTATTTAAAGAGATTTTAAGACCTGGTAACTCCCTTGGATCGTGCATGGGAAGTGAAGGAAAAATAGTGGATAAAAAAACGGTTCAGAACTGTCCACTAGCGCATTTCTGTTACTGCGCGATAATGGCGAACGCCATTAGGGGAATGGAAAACGCCATTCCTTCCATATTTTAAATGATGTGACAACGGAGTAAATGGCGAACGCCATCTGGACATAATGCATAATACTTGCTCTTTTTCTCCTTTCTAGATCTGAATCAAATAGACTATGGAGTGTGAGATTTTAATGGTTATTGTCTATCTACAAGATTACGAAAAATTATCTATAAAGGTAAGCAAAACATATTTTAGAGTGTTTAGTCGAGTGATAAAGGGACTTTAAAAAAGTTTTCATGTGTATGCACTATCTAGTGATTAAAACATGAAAGTTGTTGAATATTCAGTGGGGGAGATAAAGAGAGAAGGTGAAGTCTTAATTGAATTAGGGATTTAAATCCAAATGATTACAAAGATTTGAGAGACTTGTTAAACATATTTGAAGGGTTATAGCTGAATGACACATAAGAAGGTCAATGGATTTGAGTGGATTGAAACATTTAACAATATTCAACAAAAGATGTATATAAAATTCTCATGTTGGATACCACAATCAATATCAGTTATAATTCAAGCCTCACGAGAGTTTGACATAGAGAGATTCCAACAAAGGTTTTGATGTTATAGAACAAAATTGATTCAAAAGACAACCTCTTTAAAAGAGGTATTCTGAACTAACATGAATTAAGTTATGCTGTTAATTGTGAAAGTACGAAAACAATTTCACACCTCTTCTTCTTCAGATGTCCTGTTTTTTCGAGTATTTGATATGAGACATGTCGATGGTTGAGCATTAACACAACATTCCAAAAATATTATAATCTATTATAATATATTAAATCAGAGTCGGAGATTCTTGCGACAACACCTCATCAACCATGTCATCTATGTTTTGCCACATAATTTATATGTATGTCACATCTAAAAACTCATTCATTTTTCAAAAAGCTTTTTATCCATTATAGGTCATCAGTTCAACACCCGCTAAATATAAAAATCTATTAACTTAATAATTAATTACTTATAAATTTAATATATATTAATTTTACAAACCTTATAGAATAATTTATATATATATTTTGTAATGTTTTCATCTATTTCATCATTTTTAATATATATTTAAAAGAGAAAATCGATTATATCAATTTACTTAATATAGTTAAATTGCTTAAGTCAATATAATACAAGTTTTGTTTCAAAAAATACAATTACTATGTTAGATGAACTTATAAAGTAAGACAGAAAAACAAAGTATCAAGTTAAAAAAAATTAAACTAAATAATAAAAATATGTATTAAGTATTAAACAATTTAAAAAAAAATAAACATTAAAAATTAATGAAAGAATTTCTCTAAAATTATGAATTATAATTTTCACAAAATCCAATTGAACAAATTCGTAAAAGATTAAAATGAAAGGATCGCTTATTCCATCAAGGTAGTTCACACCATCTTAACAAAATTTATTCACACCATCTTAACAAAATTTATTCACACAAGTTAATGATTTAAGTATTTGATATTAAAGTATTTATTAGACATGTATATTTGTAGCGAGGAATAAAATGCAAAATAAAAGATACATCTTTAAAAAAAAATAAAATTCATCTTAAATCTTAATGTTAAAATTATAAAAAAGAAAAGAAAATATAAAACAAAATTATTGAAATTTTTTCAACATATTCACCGTCTAAAATTAAATAGCAACGTCTTATCTATCATTTCTATAAATCTTTTCATTTTATCATTATTGTCTTAATTCCAATCTTTTTATACTAAATAAAATTAAGATTTATATAACTCGATACTACTTAAAAAAATTAATTATAGCAACTTCTCATTCTAATTTAATAGTTTTTTGGTGTCAAATATAAGTGACAATTTTTTTTTTCTTCATGATTTTAAATAGAAGTAAAACTGTCTATATAAGTTATAACAATGTCATAATTTCAAATATACCCTATTTTTGTTTTACATTTTAAATTATTTTCAAAATAAAAAGTATGAGTCAAATTAAAAAGAATGTAAATGTAATTTTAAATTTATTTATATATATTTTTTAAAGAGTGAATTTTTCTTACAAAGTTGTTTATATATATGAAACCATGGAGTATAAATTTATGCATTAATTGATGTAAACAATTTTATATTGTTAATCACGGTTTTTATTTAAATTTTTTAACAATTAAACTCTTTATTCATTTAAAAACTTTGAATTTACCAATAAAACAGAATTTCCTTCTTTTCAAATTTCAACTATATACTATGTTTTGGATTCAGGGAAAAAGGAGAGTCCGCCGGGAATTTAGAGTAACAAACATAAAAAAGGCCGGCCATTATAATTTATTACACTTGGCAAACAAAATAATATTTTCACATTAATATAACCTATAGTATTAATTAACTTTAATAAAAATATATTATGACTAATTAATTTTTTATTCCCATTTTTCGGAATATTTTTTCAGCGCAGACCACTGAGTTCATGATCTTCCACTACCTTGTAGGAAGCATCATCATCAACTTCTTCTACTATCTATTCCTTCTCCCACACACTACAAATACTAAAATCACTTTTTAAGCTATAATTCAATTATTTTCCACGTCCCAAAATAATCACTTCTTCACCGTGATTTAAGCACTTAACTCTTTCCCTTAACGCGCGCACCATCGGGAATGGAATCACCTACTTTTGTTTCAAAAGCGAGGACAGCCTTTCATTCCGCTGCTGCGAAAGCGGAACGTGTTCTCCTTGACTTCAAATCGGATCGAGGTTCTCTTCACGCCACATCATAGATTTTTCTTTTTTTCTCTTTTTTCTATTTCGTTTTCAATGGATATGCTTTGTTTTCAATTTTTTTGGTCTTTTTTTGGGATATTTTGTTTCAATTTTTTGTTGAGATATTTGTTTTGGGAATTGTCATTGACTTGTTGATTGTTGAAAAAGATCAAGAGAAACAATCTCCTAATAGCTTGACGAGGCAATCTGAAGTTGAATCTCCAAGCAGCGAGAAAGATAGCAAGGTAATTACGATTGGAGTTTTTTTTTTTTTGTTCTGTATTTTTCTTATTCATATTGTTGCATTGAATATGATGAAAATGTATGCACTTTTTGGGGTTAATGCATTTGGATTTGGATTATGAAATGAAAGTGTATTAGTTTGTTTTGTTAGGTTCTGATTGAAGGTTAATAAAGGGAAATTAGAATTGGATAATGTTTTTGGTACTTGTTAAGCACCATTTTTCTATGTAATGGGTGGTAATTATTAATTACTTGAAAATTTGATATTTGTAGTGGGATAATATTATTGCAGTTTGGGGTTAATGCATTTGGATTTGGATTATGAAATGAAAGTGTATTAGTTTGTTTTATTAGGTTCTTATTGAAGGTTAATAAAGAAAGCGAAATTTAGAATTGGATAATATTTTTGGTACTTGTTAAGCACCATTTTGTCCATGTAATGGGTGGTAATTGTTAATTAGTTGAAAATTTGATATTTGTAATGGGATATTATTATTGCAGGTTCGCAGTGAAACTAAGCCTAAAAAGTGGAGACCTCCGCATATAGGGATAAAGCAAGATTGGCAAGATAAGTTTAAGAACATTCGGATAGGGAGAAAAGAAGAAGCTGAAGATACAGATAAAACTGGGGATGCAAACATGGCAATTCCATTTTATGATGAGAATTTGTATATCCTGAATGTGAAGAATGATCTTGAGGCAAAGGTAAGAAAATATGTAACATTTTAACTCAAGAGTTTGGATTCTGATAATGTACTGATAATTTTAGTCTATAAGCTAGGCTAGGATACTGTGATGTTAGCGGAGTTTGATAATGTGGGATGTGAATGATTTTTGTTTTCAAAATAGTTTTTGTCAAACTGAGTAAATTAATATGTAAGATAGGAATGCATGGTATGCTTGTGGTGAATTTGTAATGTATGCTTGTTAAGAATCTCATGGCTGATTTCATCTTTCCAATAACTTGATTAAAGATTTAGCTGAGGTTTTCTCATTGATTAGCTAATTTAATTATACAAATGGGTTGTTTTAATGATTCGTGTGTAAAAATTTTGATTTAGGCTTCTGAAGCAATGCCATCTGTAGAAGGCCTAACTGCTGCGACTAAAGATCCCATTCCTCCATCCTCTGTGTTGAAGCAATTGTCTATAGCTGTCGAGTAAGTATTGTTTGCAATTCTTTTGCCTTTTTCTTGCTCATTTTCCCTGCCACTTACCATGAACTACTTACTCAAAAGTTCTTTTCTAAGTTGTCACGTTCTACTTCTGCGGTAGAGATGATCCTATTCTATTAGGCACTTAATTATTGAATGCCAGTCTGTATAAATCAAACAAAATTAGAATCTTGTTTCTGTTGTTCAGAATTTTTTTCAGCTCAATGGTACAATGATACAATTATGTTATCCTCTTCCTTAAATTATTTTGACCTTTTGACTAGGGCTGGAACTAAGGCCAAGTCCATGAAAGATTTTATAGCTTCATCAGGAAGTTCTTCACCTGCCAGAGAGAGGGTAGGCTTAAGTCTCTCTGCAGTTAAGGCTTTAGTGTTGCGAGAAAAGGAGGATAAACTTACCTCTGAGTTTAGTAGCGATGAGAAAGTTGTGCATTTGGTCAATTCTCTTTTTGATCCAGGTATGTGCATTTTAGGAGGCTTGGTGACAATGTAATTGCGCCAAACAACCTTTTCATGCTTATACTTTTCCTTTGACGTATTTTCCTGTGATGATCTTTCACTTTCATTGTAATATTTGCAAGATATTCGCAGAGGGAGATTTCCTTAGAAGGAAGATCAATTCCAGTTCAGAGGAAAATGACATAACATCTTTGCCAAGAGATATTCACGGTGCTCCTCCTGAAACTCTTGTCATAAAGTTGGCTGAAGTTATTGGAAACTACAAGACCCTCCGAAAAATGGCTCTCTTCTGGTTCAGGGTTGTTGCTGAAGTATGTTTAACGCAAAAATAATTTTTAGTTATGATATCATATAAATACCAAATTGTTAATCTAGGAATCTAGTTTTGATATATGTTTTTGATCACACTTTCTTTGACATATATTTCTATCAAATAACTCTTGTTTAACGACTTACAATCTTAGAGTGCATCGTTATTACAAGATTAATATCTTCATATTAGATGACATGATTTGGACAATTAATATCTTCATATTAGATCACCATATTAAGTTTATTTATTCTTTTCCTCCTTTTTTTGGTACTTATTGTAGAAGTTAGTGATCTTTTTTATTTTGTTCTAGTGGTGGTGTGGTTTTTCTTTTCCCATTATGTTTTTGGCTATTGTTCTTGTTATATGTTTTTTTTAATCCTGGTTTAATAAATCTGTATCCAGTTACTTCCTTTCTCCCCTTAGCAATTAAATAAAAAAAAGTGAAGGAAAAGCAGCAAACTATTCATATTCTGCTTTATTGGAAACTTAGAAATGCTCTGAATACACCTCAATCACATGAGTCTTGATTGATCCTGTAAAGTTGTTTGCCTTACTTCTTTCCTCTTCAAATCTGCTCGTCCTTGAAAGAAAAGAAAAGAAAAGATATAAATACTATGTCAACTCTGGTCTAGAATTTGTAACTTGAACTTAACTTTGACTGTTAATGCTACTCCTTAAGTTTCTTTCTTTAGTAATGGCTGAAGCAGAATATTTATTTATTTATTGATGCAGCTGAGAAAATTTTGGTCTGAAGAACAATATTTACCTGGAGTCCCCCAGAACGAGATTCCAGATCTGAAAACATGTCTTCTGTATCAACAATTTCAAGTAATTAATTGTTGTATTTCTCGGAAGAGGCTCCGTATCATTGCGACTGAATCTCTAGAATCTATGATGATGCAAGCTAGTTCAAACATTAAAGAATCAGCCAATGATGATGATGGAGCTCCTGCAGGCCCGGTTTTATATGCTAGATTAAATACCGGGGAGCGTGTTCTTCGACTTGGTGCTGATTGCCAGTCTGGTGATTTGACATTGTTGGAAACTGGCGAGCCCGTGTACTCTCCTGTCACCCAGGTTTGCTATATTCATTTATTGTTCTCTATAATTGCTATTTGAACTTGTTATTATACTTGAGATATTTGTGATCATTTGATGTAGGAAGGACCTTTGCTTACAGAAGATTTAATCAGAGAAACAGAGGAGTTTGTGCTACGGACTGGGAGGTCTGTAGAACAACTAAGATTCATCTTTGACCCAGTTTGTTACCTTACAGTATATATCTGTTTTCATGTTTTCCTTATACAAATCCCAATTCACTGTTTTATGTCACAAACCTTCTGACTGAGTCATCAACCTCATCTTGCTTTTTGATTAAATGTGCCTTTTGAATTGTTTGACATGATCTAAACCTATCACCTGATGACTTACATCTATTACTTCCAGTACCAATGTCTGGGAATCTAAATATATGGCCTGTGTTTACTTAGATCTGCTTTAAAATAATTTATATAAATTGAATTAACGAACTAGTTTGTTAATATAATGTTCACCTAATGTTATTTTGAAATTCATTGATGACCGTGTGTCTGTTTCTCATGTGACTAGTATTGCAAATGCTGGGTTCATTTGACTGCAAGATATGCATCCATTATGTAATACCTTATTTTATGTATCAACTATGCATTTCTTGATTACCGACTTACTTTTTGTGGTCAGTGTTGGGGCTGGCTGCTCGCAACTTCTCTCAGATATGCAGGCTTTCAAGGTCAGACTCTTCCTTGGAAACTTTTCTTTCCATTATGAATGCTTCTAAGCTCTAACAGATTTTAATATGCCTAATCTTGTGTCTTGCGTTCGTTCTGTTTTTCATCATATTTTAGGCAGCGAATCCTGGATGTATTTTGGAGGATTTTGTAAGATGGCACTCACCTCCTGATTGGACAGACAATGAGGCTAGTATTGAGGACAGTGATGTTTTTGACAGCGGCGAGTCATTGTCTATCAGAGGCCAGCTAAGCCGGCGTATGCAAAAAGAAGGTCTGCTAATGGTCTTTTTTATCCTATATTGATGCTTAAAATCTGCTGCTACACAATTTCTTGTTTTTATTTTTGTTATTGGATCATCAGCATTTGATAGAATTGTGGATTTTATTTGCTTGAAGCAAATATAGTTTATTCAATGTATCTTGTCACCAATCTTGAGAAATTTTTTGCTCTATGGTTATAAATTTTGCCATCATTTAGTTTTTTGTGGCTTTGATCTACAGAGCGGTTGTAATTTGGTGAGTTGTTAGGAAGGTAGCATGGAGTATACACTATATAAAGCATGAGTGGTTTAATGCAGGCTGACAGAAAATCTGTTGTGATTAACTGCTAGGATTTAGGCTTTGGAACGTCTGAGGAAGGTATTTTAGGCTTTAGAACTGCGAGGATATAGGCTTTAGAACTGTGAGGATTTAGGCTGAGGAAGGTATTTTTAATGTTGAACTTATAATTAGTAATCTCAAAGGGGATACTATGATGTAATGGTTGGAATTTTGGCCGTGTGACTAAGAGGTCACAAATTTGAATTGTGAGTTGTAGAAACAACCTCTTGCATATATCAAGTAGGTAGGGTTACCTACAATAGACTTAGTCACAATGGGCTCCCCTCTTTCCTGACCTCTGCCACAGCAGGAGCTCATAGCACTAAGTTGTTTTGTCACTGATATTGGAGTTTCGTATTCCCAACTGCATTGTTCAAACCATTGGTTTGAAAGTCTTTGCTTCTTATGTGTGACGTCTATATCTTTATGGCATCTATATAAATATATATTGCCTAAATTGAATATCATATAACATATATGGTAAAGCATATGCAGATAACTGAATTTAGATTGTTGCTTAGTTTTATTGTAGCACAACCTGTAGGAAACATGGCATTGTTGAGCACTTAAGTTGTTTTGATTCCATATCAGATTTTTTTTCTTCTGAATTTCATTAGATGTTGATGATAGGTAATTTGTGGCGTGAATTGTGGCTAACATCTAAACCAGTACCAGCTGTTAAGCAGGCACCTCTCTTCGATGAGGATTTGGCAGTGTAAGTAAATAATCAATTTTTGTATTTATGTTCTTCCCTAATATCATTCCTTGAATCTCACTTTGCATTCGTTTGTAGAGAGGGCATACTCAATGCATTTGAAGACATCCATCCTTTAGAGCTTTTTG
Source organism: Lathyrus oleraceus (assembly GCF_024323335.1). Classification (NCBI taxonomy): domain Eukaryota; kingdom Viridiplantae; phylum Streptophyta; class Magnoliopsida; order Fabales; family Fabaceae; genus Lathyrus; species Lathyrus oleraceus. Next base: position 13,809,606 of record NC_066580.1, read on the forward strand.
GACAGTTGTTTGTCTCTTTAGTAAGTTCTTTCTTTTTGGACCGTTATATAGATAACTCTTTTGTTTTATTGATTCACAATGTATTAAGTGGTGTAACTGTGAAAATTTGATAACTATTGTTGATTGATTCTATCCTACACTTATGCTTTTTTCTAACGATAACCTTTTGTCTTGATTGTATAGCTTGGCTTAGGATTTGCGATTGCTGAACCTATGCTGTCCAGTAGCAAGGATTTCTCAAAGTTGTTCAGTGACTGCAAGGAGTACATAGTTGCTACTTGCCAAAACAACAAATGGAGTGAAAAAGTTGATGACCTTGTCCAGGTGGGTACTTTTTGACAGTGGCTGATATATAAACTTACATAGCATCAAATTATTTCTCTAATTAGACTCAGTTTATAAAAACATTGAGATATTAATGGTCACAACTCATATTCCTGCCTAGGTATATGACACATTGGAGACAATGTTACTGAATCCTGAAGAAGCATTGAAGATGATGAAACAGACAGAAGAATCAAATACGGTTACTGATGAACCAAAGAGCCGGTTTAAGCGGCTTAGCCTTATCTTCAGCAGCAAAGATAAAGTATCCAAAAAAAACCCGTCAAAAGATCAAACAAACGATGAAGAAAAGTCAACTCGACAATCTTTCTCAAGTTTCTTTGAAAACAAGTCATCTTTATTTTCAAAGAAGCCTCCTAGGTCTGGAAGCCCTTCTCCTTCCGAGAATCCTCCTCTCGAAACCGATTGGACAATTGTTTAACAAATTTCATCTTCTCCCTGTATATATATACACCTACTCTCCCCTTTTAAGCATATAACTGTAAAGTTTCTTTATTCTTTTTCCCAATACTTGGTTGGTGAATTTTGTACAAAGTTTAATGAATGTTGTGTCTTTATTTGTTTAAATCTGACAAAATTGGATATTTTTCATTTTTTAAAGTGTTATTTTAGTTGCATTCTTTCCCTTTTTTTGTGTCCCACTGGCAACCCGACTAGTCCTTATAGTCGCGGCTTAGTGATTATGAAGTTCTCTTTCGGATACACGTCCATTAAAGACTGCCTCTCCGAAGCAATGGTGCAAGAACATTTTGGTTTCACAAGATTGTAATCATTACAAAGTTTAGAACAACACACATTCCTTTTATTATCTTAATGCAAACTAAAGATACAGAGACAAATTCATACAACTACAGAGTTGTTGTTCTCTAGCATCTTTGGTACAGAGTAATCAATTTTTTCTTCATATCAGTAGTGCTGTCTACTCATCCTCTACATCATCAACCTCAACCTTCTTCTCTTCATTCACTTTATCGAATCCAAAATATTTGGTAAGAATATCCGGCACGACGAAATTTGATATGAAGTATACTGATACAAGCAGGAGACTGCAATGTATAAACAAAAGCATGAGCACAAAACAACTTAAAGTTTTCACCTTGTTATACCTTCTATAATTAATGAACTGTGACACCATAAACAAGGGATAGAAAAACCCGAACCTTATTGGAAGAAAGGTAGATGGGTCACGGGGTTTGGGCGGAGAAGTAGCAGCAACAACAATGAAATCTGGAATTGCCTTGGTCCTCAATGAACTTGCTGAAGAAAAGCTCTTGCAATGTGGATTAGTCATGCTTGGCTCACCCCAGAGTAGTTTTGTAGTATGCTCCATCCCTACATGATGTTGTTGCTGCTGTTTGAGTTTTGCATGCATGGGAAACAATGAAGCGTGGAGGTGGAGGCAAGTCATGGTGAAGCCTAGTTCTTCACTGTGGAAAACTTATCTTCAGAAAGATAGTTTTGGTTCAGGGTGTTCAACTAGTTTGCTTGAGATAATGTTTGGGAGGAGGATATTTTAGTAAAGATGATGTTATCCTTACATTACTTACAGCTACACATAAGGTCTTATTCTATTTTTGTATGATTCTTATAAGCAGTTCTATGCTATTATTATTCAGTAGTGCTTGACACAATATTTTACACTTAGACCGTATAATACGCCGTTTACAAATAACCACAAACAATTCTTTTCCCCCAAAATATACTATTTTATAATAAAGAGTATATTTTCTTAAAAATACAAATATTTATTTGTTACACAAATATTAGATTGTGTTATTAACTAATATCATCATTAACCACAATATGTTATTAGTCTCTCTCTATATCTCTCTATCTATCTCTCTCTCTCTCTCTCTCTCTCTCTATATATATATATATATATATATATATATATATATATATATATATAAAAGTTTAATTGAAATGCACTGACAGTGTAAAGATATTTTACACTGTCAGTTAATTACAACCATTGATATGTTAGAGAAGTTTGACTTTTATTATAATCACATGTAAAATAACACAAACGGATGATTGCGATGTATTTACGGTGTAATTTTTTTTTACACTGACAGTGCATAGCAATTAATCTCATATATATATATATATATATATATATATATATATATATATATATATATATATATATATATATATATATATATATATATATATTATAATTGATATTGATACACAAAAGATCATCCCGACAACGTTATATATACATGTCCAAAAGAAATAATATACATAAAGGAAACATGATATATATAAAGGTTCCTAAACAAAACTAGAATCTAAAGACAGAGTCCACATTATCCACAACGGAAGATCACAATTCAAAAAATTTGATCGCCAAAACATCATCAAGCAAGTTTATCCTTGCATTTACCCTGAACAAAACTACCTGAAACAACAATAATAATAGTGGAGTGAGATAATAATATCAGTGAGTTCCCTTATCTTATGGGTTCACTCAACTTTAAAGCGATTTCTTATTGATTCTTAACTTAAGTCATTCAACTTCGTCTTACTTGTGCGTACTTACACAATAGAACAAAGACTTAAACATCTAAGGGAGTTTATGTTTCGTATGGAAAATACACAACGTGAGTTCACATAAACTCAATAGATCGTTATTCGGGAATGCAAAACAAAATATCTTTCCTCGCCCGATCTTATGTCTAGGACTATGGACATGAGTCACTGGTCTCTACTTCCTCGGACAATTTCTCCCTAGCCGATCCGAATCCATGGACTATAGACACGAGTCACGATTGTCCCCACAACAAGGAATGTCTCCCCGATCGACCAGAACCCACGGAATAGGGTCATGGTTCACAGGCTTTCCCATAGCATGGAATACTTCTCCCAGGTCGATCCGAATCTACGGACTATGGACACGAGTCACGATATCCACCAAATAATCATTTGTCTTTCTGGTTACTACTCTATATGACTCTCAAACTCAGGATACACACGAATAAGGGTTATTCCCGAATACACAATTAGTTCATTAATCCCGTGTGAATCTTATCACCAAACACCATGTAATCATATCACAATCACCATGGGTTGATATCATAAATACCATGTGATTCTATCACAATCACAATATTACAATGTGTTTCCATACAAGCTAGTTAAATCGCAACTATGATATTGTTTTCCACTCATGCCTTCGCCATTCTCGTAGATGGGGTAACTCACCTCTATTGACTACTCGTTCATGAATGCACACTTAGGCACCTCTTACATTCGAGTATCGCAACCTAAGTTATTTACCATAACCTAAGTCATGTTTCTAATTCCATTCACCTAACTATAACCCTGGGTTTACTCTCACTCATCATCATGGAACTTTCTCATTACATTAATCATTTAATTCATACACATCATAACATGAGTCATGGAACATACATAAAGTTCGTTACCATTATCCAATTAATATTGGAGCACAAGCATGGTTTCTCTTTACCAAAAAGGTAGATCATTAGTCTAGTTTTCCAATGCATCAGATATTGCATCAATCGGAGTTACGATTCCCATTTTATGGCGGAAATAGGGAAACAAGGTACTTTTCAAAACATCAGGACCCTCGCTTAGCGAGCTCAAAGCGAGTTCCAAGAGAGGCGAGGTAGAAAGCCTAAAGCTGCAAATTCACTCTTCCTCACTTAACGAGCTCATGTGAGGCGTCCATGCAAGATCTCGCTTAGCGAGCTCTCAACAATCCTCAAGCAAGAGAATCTAAAATGTCATTTTCCTTCAAAACTGCTTGTCTCGCTTAACGAGACTTTTCCTTGCCTAACAAGAATTGCAGAACATCTTCTGCATTGGAACTGATACGCTCACTTAGTGAGCAGTTCCCTCGCCTAGCGAGAATGCCAAAACATAACTTGTAAGAAAACGTAATAGAGTGAGAAATAAGCATCAATCAATAACACATAATATCATGATAGACAATCCAATACCAACTATCATAGATTTTCACAAGCAAGCATGCAAAATATAAGAACTTCAAACATTAGCACTAATTTCATGCTCATAACAAAACACACAAACCCTAATTTCCTTTTCATGGATTTTCTCCACCAAAGATATGTCTAACTAGGAACCCACCTTGAAACAAAAATATGATGAGATTGAGTTGAAATCCTTGTTAATGCAAGCTTTCTTCCTCTTCTTCCAAATTTTCCTCTTTTTCTCTTCTCTTTCTCTTTTCTTTTTTTCTTTATCTTTTTCTCTTCTAGTGAGCAATTGACCAATTATAGATATTACCAATATGACATTTCTTTCACAAGTTAATAAAGTTCAATGAAATTGAGTAATAATTAGACTCATCTGAGTTCACTAATTATCCTATTTGTCCCAACTAACAAATAATAGAGCATTTAGGAACTCAATTTGTCTCAACTAACAAGGATCGGGGACGATTTTTACCTCCCCCAAACTCACACCCGAATCCCCAAACAATAATAGTTCCCTGCCCCAAACTCCAACGGGGATGGATAATTAAAACCCAAACTCGTTCCTAACGGGTATGGTTGGGTTAAGGTATCCTCGCCTAGCCACCATCCATTTAGTAAAATCAATTTTTTTTATAGAAATGTTTATTTTTTCCAAAATCAAATTATATTACAAATAATAAAATAAAACAATCTCAAAAAATTACATATATACATTTCAAATATTTTAAATAATTAATACAAATAAAAAAATTAGAACATTGACCACATATTTAATATTCTAAATTATAAAAACTAAATAATAATGTACATAATAAAATAAACGGGACAAATTTAAGGGTGGGTCCGGGGTAGGTATTAATGTCCCCATTATCCGACCCGTCCCCGTATTTTTTAATCGGTGAAAATCCAAACTCAGTCAAAGCGGGGTTTTTTCGTCAACTTCGGGGCGGGTTTGGGTGGATACCCGCGGGTACGAGTTATGTTGTCATGCCTCGAATTTTAAAGATTTACCTGGAATAGATAAGGATAAGCTTCTCGTATCCCGGACTCTAGCTCCCAAGTAGCTTCACCCGGGTGCGATCCTTCCCAAAGAACCTTGATAAGAGGAATCTACTTGTTACTTTATATATTTGTTTCACGATCCATAATCTGATGGGGTTGAGGTTTGAACAAAAGATTTGCTTCTACCTCAACACTATTTCGAAGAATAGACTGCAGAGAGTTAGGAATGAATCTTCGAACCTGAGATACATGGAACACGTCATGCAATCTGGAGAGTGAGGGTGGTAAGGCTAAATAGTACATTATTTCACTGATCCTTCCAATGATCTGATATGGCCCAACATACCTTGGACTCAACTTCTGTGAATTGAAAGGTCCTTTCAATTTCAATCTTGGAATAACTTTAAAAAATACACGCTCACCTTCTCCAAATTCCAATGGCCTCTGTCTATTGTCTGCCTAACTCTTCTGACGATCTTGATACATCTTCATTTTCTCTTAGATAATCTTTATCTTTTCAGCGATGTCTTAGATAATTGTTGTTCTTAAAATTCCTTTATCGCCAACCTTCGCCGAACAAAGAGGTGTTCAAAATCTCCTTCCATTAAGAGCTTCATATAGGGTCATACCAATGCTAACATGATAACTATTATTATATGCGAATTTAATTAACGGTAAAAGATCTTTCCAATTTCTTCCACTTTTAAGCACACACGCCCTAAGCATATCTTCCAAAGTCTGAATCATCCTCTCGGTATGAACGCCCGTTTAAGGATTATTAGACATACTCAAACATAAATTTGAACTCATAACATGTTGGAATGCTCCCCAAAATCTTGAAGTAAACTTCAGGTCTCTATCAGATACGATACTATAGGGAATACCATGCAACCTCACAATTTCCGCAACAAACAATCTTGCAAGAGGAATAGATTTTAACATAGTTTTCACGACTAGGAAGTGAGTTGACTTAGTTAATCTACCCAAATTATGTCGTAACCACCTTGAATACGCGGTAATCCTACAATAAAGTCAATGGAAATACTACCCCGTTTCCACTCAGGGATTTATAATGGTTGCAATAATCCACCTGGTATTTGGTGCTCAATTTTCACTTGTTGACATACTACACATTCAACTACATACTCGGCGATACTCTTCTTCATACCAAACCACCATCAATCCTTCCTCAGGTCTTGATACATTTTGGTTGAATCCGAATGAATGGTAAACATACTTTTATGCAATGCTTCTAAGCCTGTCCTTTTCAACTTTATATCTTTTGGAACACATACTCTTTGGTTAAACAAAAGAATCCCATTTGTGGTCTGAGTAAAACCGGGTTGAGTTGATATTGGTTGCAACTCCTCATCTACACAATTGCCTCTGATGAATCCTTTCCCTCAAATCATACTCTAACATCATTAATATAGCTTTATGCATTTCTTTCCAACTTAATGCATTTTCCACTGTATTCACTTTACCTAGATGGTACTTTAATTCAAAATGAAAGTCCTTCAAGTATTCCATTCATCTTCTCTACCACATGTTCAGCCCTTTCTGATCAAACTGGTATTTCAAGATCTTATGATAATTAAACATTTCAAAATGTTCTCCGTACAAATAATAACGCCACACCTTTAAGTTAAAAACAACAACCAGTAACTCAAGGTCATGCTTCAAATAGTTCTCTCCATGAGTTTTTAGTTGTCGGGATACATATGCCACTACTTGGCTGTTTTGCAGCATACCTCCTCCTAACCCTTTCTTATAGGCATCACAAAACACTTCACGTGATTTACCAGGATCTGGAATTATCACCACAGGCATGGTAATTAAATTTTCCTTTAACTTGGAGAAACTTTTTTCACACTCTGAATCCCATCTGAAAGGAATTTCCTTTCGAGTGAGTCGGGTCATCAGCAAGGCAATCTGCGAGAATCATTGGATAAAATTTCTATAATAACCCGCCAATCCTAAGAAACTTCTTATTTTAGAGACATTATATGATATTTCCTAATCAATAATTGCTTCAATCTTAGATGGATTCACAACAACTCCTCCTTGCGAGATAACATGACAAGAAACCTCACCTCGGTCATCCAAAATTCACACTTACTGAGCTTTGCAAAAAGTTACTTCTCTTGTAGTATATATATGTCAATTCTTAAATGTTCCTGATGTTTTTGTTGTGCGAGAGTAGATAATGATATCCTCAATGAATATCACTATAAACCGATCCAAGTAAGGTTAAAATATCTAGTTCATATAATCCATAAAAACAGCAGGTGCATTCGTCACTTCGAAAGGCATCACAAGGATCTCATAATGACCATATCAAGTTCTAAATGCAATCTTCGATGTGTCAGAACTTTTAACTTAAATTTGATGATAGCCCGATTGCAAATCAATCTTTAAGAACACACAAACTCCTTTTAATTGATCTAACAAATCATCTATTCATGGTAAGGGATGCTTATTCTTAATGGTAACCTTGTTCAACTGACTGTAGTCAATGCATAACTGCATCTCACCATCCTTCTTCTTTACCAATAACATTGGGGCTCTCCAAGGTGAGACACTCGGGCAAACAAAATGCTTATCTAATAATTCTTCCAATTGGTTCTTCAATTCTCTATGTTCAACTAGTGACATATGATAAGGGGCGACGAATATTGGGGCAGTTCTTGGTACAATATCAATAGAGAATTCCATTTTCCTTTGTAGAGGATGAGAAGTGACATTCTCGGGAAAAACTTCTGGAAATTCCAGACTACAGGAGCTTATGCAACATTCACATCCTCTCTTGACTCCTTGGTGAGAATCAAGAGAGTGGACTTTTCACGATCGAACAACAAATTGATCATGCTAATCGTACCCCCTAACATAATGGTTATCATATAATTTGGAGTGACTCCATCGACTATAATAAAGATTACTTTTTCCTTGCATCTAATAAACACAAAATTGGTGGAAAGCCAATCCACACCCAATACCATATCAATCTTCTTAAGCAGTACGCATATAAGATCAATTTGGAAGACTCAACTGTTTATAGATAGTGAATAGTTTTTACACTACCACTGCGTCTCAACACCACTATTCGTAGCAGTAGTAACCACCATTGGAAGAAATAACGAAATTACTTCTAAACTCATACGTTTCATACATTGAGTTGATATAAAAGAGTTTGAGGCCCTACAATAAAATAATACAAAGCCAGGGTGGTTATTCAAGTGACACATACCAACTATCAAATCATTATCACCCTTGTCCTTCTTAGCTTCGAAGGTATAGTAGCTACTGATACCCTTTCCTTGCACCTAGACCTTCTTCCAGGGACAATCACGAGCTATGTAACCCTCTCCTTGACACCGATAACACTGAATCCCTTCGACCACACACCTTATAAAATTTTATACACAATTTTAACAGATCTTGCATTTCGTCCCTGCTTTCCCTTAAATGATTAGGGTTTAGGCTTAAATTGGTGGTTTGGTCTCCCTTGGTTCTTGTGACCAAACCTATACTGATTTCCTTCTTCTCGAAATCTTTTTAAATTATCCTCAGCAACTTAGCATTGCCTTAATAATTCAACATAAGTAGTGAAGTCTCTCTGAGAGGCACTGTGAGAAATCTCAGCTCTTAACTCAAACATAAACTGGTCCACCTTCCACTTTTCATCCAGAGCATACATAACTTTCCTGGAGTAGACAACCATGTTCTCAAACGTTTTGGCATATGCAATCACTGACATGTTACCATGTCTGAGCTACTGGAACTCAAAGTCTTTATGAGTTCTCAAACTACTTGGAAAATACTTATCCATAAAATTAGTCTTAAAGTGATCCCAATCTTTTGGAACTCCTTAATTAGTCATGAGAGTTGAAGCACTTTCCCACCACCTTACGACATAACCTTTCATCATCTGCGAAGAAAAAATCACATTGTAATCTTAACTACAAGGCACAATCTAAAACACTTTATCCATGTAGGACAAATAATCATGGGCCTTCAATGGGTTTAGGCTACCTTGGAACCCATGAGGTTTCATCTAGAAGAAATCTCGAAAACTACAGTCGCGGAAACTTGCAGAGTGGCTTGTGGTTGAACACCACCATTCGTTTGTTGCATCACGTGCTACATAAACTGTAAGAACTAAGGTGGCCACGAATTCCCATTCTTTTCAAGCGTTGGTTCCAATTCATCATTCAGAGCTCAGGGCTTTCCAAGACCCATGTGTTTGTCAGTCATGCTCATAAGTTTAATACACATGATATTAAGAACAATGATGACAATTACAGATATGAGGCATGATTTGATTCACTTATGATGTTTCATGGTTGAGTCGAGAATGAACAAGCTATGATACCAATTATAACACCTACATATAATATACATCTAGAAAATACATTATACATCGTGTAATTGGTACTAATACACATAAGAGCCTATCTAAAATGTTATATATACATGTCTAAAATAAATAATATACATAAATGGCACATGATATACAAAGGTACCAAAACAAAACTAAGATCTAAAGACATGGTCCATATGATCCACAACGGAAGATCACAATCCAAAAAGTCTGATTGCAAAAACATCATAAAGCAAGCTTATCCTTTCCTTTACCCTGCGCAAAACTACCTAAAACAACAACAATAATAGTGGGGTGAGATGATGATATTAGTGAGTTCTCTTGTCTTATGGGTCCACTCGGCTCTAAATGGAATTTTTATCGATTCTTAACTTAAGCCATTTAACTTCATCCTACTTGTGCATACTTACATAATAAAACAATTACTTAAGCATCTAAATGAATTTACGCTTCACATGGAAAACACACAACATGAGTTTATATAAACTCAATGAATCATTATTCAGGAATGCACAATAGATTACTTTTCCTCTACTGATCCTACGTCTAACACTATGGATACGGGTCACGGATCTCTACTTCCTCATATAATTTCTCCCCAACTGATCCGAATCCACGAACTATGGACACGAGTCACTATTGTCTGCACAATAAGGATTGTCTCCCCCGTCAATCGGAATCCACAAAACAGGGTCACATATCACACACTTTCCCATAGCATGGAATACTTATCCCCTGCCGATCCAAATCCACGAACTATGGACACGAGTCACAAAATCTAATTTAATGATTCATCTTCCCAATTACTACTTTATATAAGTCTCGAACTTGGGATACACACAAATAATGGTTATTCCCAAATACACAATTATTCTCTTTAAGCACCACATGCTTATTCTCATCAATCTCTATGTGATTATATCACCACCATCATGGTATTATACACAAATTTCATGTGGTTATAGCACAATCACAATATATCACAATGCATTTCTAAACAATCTCATTGAATCACAACTATTACATTGTTCCTCATCCATGCCTTTGGCATTTCATAGATAGGATGACTCATCTCACGTGACTACTCGCTCACGGGTACACACTGATGTACCTCTTACATTTGAGCATCCCAACTTAAGTTAATTACCATAACCTACTTTATCTTTACTAATTTTATTCACCTAGCTATAACTCTAGGTCTAGTCTCCCTCATCATCATGCAACTTGCTTCATTCATTATTCATTCAACATATACACATCATAATATGATACATGAACCACACATAATATTTCATTACCATTATCCAACCAATAACTGGAACATAATCATGGTTTCTCTTTACCAAAAGGTAGAGCATTTGACTCACTTTCCAATGTATCCGACCTCACATAAATTAGAGTTATAAATCCTGTTTTATGGTGGAAACAGAGAAACAAGTCATAAGCATACATGATAGTATAACATCATCAATCAAGTAATATTTGGCATTCGGATATGCTTTCATCACAAGTTATTCAATTAACTTTCTAAATAAGCATTAGATGAATCTTTTACGCAATATGTTTCAGCCTAAGCTAATTCATTTACACGCCACATAGTAAGCGCATGTCCGATCATCCTATGGTGGGGGTTACCGGTCCCAACAAAGGTAATTAGTGTGGAATAAGAACATATAGACTATACTATTTCATATATGGGTTAGCTTTCCAACACATCCGACTGGATCTCATTTTGAGTTACGAAATTCAAGATACACTATTTTTAATACTGTTAGAATTTCATATCAACAGATCTTGCTAGGCGAGAATCTCAGTTGCTCAGCGAAATCGACATGAAAAAATCTCCAAAATCGAACTTTTAAACCCATTTTCTTCAACCTTTAACCACCCAAACCATACCCAAGCATTTCATACCGTGAATTTAATATTATACTAGAACACATATGCAACCACACTTCATTATCATTAATAAAATGTTTCAGAACTCTCGCCTAGCGAGCCCTGGTGAGGTTTCAAAGCTAGCTTTCGCCTAGTAAGCTCCCAACGAGGCTCAAGTGAGGTCAAACAAAATGGTATTCCTCTCAAAAAAATTATCTTGATTAGCGAGATATATCCTCGCCTAGCGAGTATAGTAGAACAACTTTTGCAATGGAAACTGATACGCTCACCTAATATGCCGTTTTCTTGCTTAGCGAGAATGACATAACTTAGTAAGTGAAAAAGCGTAACATGAAGGGAAAACAAGTCACCTACTTCGTCATGTATCGTCATATTGCATTAAATAACACCAAAATCATGGTTTAACACACATACACATGCAAAACAACAAGATAATCATGCATCAAAACCAATTTCTCAATTAGAGCATGGATTCACAAAGCCCTAACTCTCAATTTCATTCAATTTCCCCCCAAATATACAACTATCTAATAAATCACCGCAAATAAGGAAGATGATGGTAAACTGAGATGAAAATATGTGAAGTTCTTCCTTGTTCCAAGTTTTCTTCTTCTTCCTTGAGTTTCTTTCTCTTCTTCCACTTTCTCTTCCTTATCTTATTTCTCTGTTTATCTTTACCAACTTTGACCAATAATGATAATTAATGGAAAATAGAGTATATAATGAGATGTAGAATGGTTATTTGTCATCTAGTGGACAAACAACCATCTTTCCCTTTTTAAAATCTTCAAAAAGTCACTCTTCAACATTACCAAATTGTATTATCTTACCAACTAGTCTCATACGAGCTTACTGATTACTCATTTTTCCCAACTGACAAAGAATATAGCATTTAGAAACCCAACTTGTCCCAAATAGTAAGGAATAGAGCATTAAGAGGATATGTGATATTATATTCCCCCTCTTAAATTGAAATTTGTCCCTGAATTTCTTCTAAGTAATAAGATGAAAATACTTTTTGCATCTCCGACTTGAGTTAACACTTGACATTGCTTGATTTACAAATCTATGATATACTCGAACTTCCAACCCTCTTTATTGGTAATCTTCGTTCTTTCGTGACTTCACAAATCCTTATTGGTCTAACCATCCTTTCATTTCTAATCCTTGATTAACTTCTAACATTTTGACATCTTACCTTTTTCGATACGCCATTATGATATGTTTGGTCACAGTTTTACCTGGAGTCCGTGACTAACGCTTTCTTGCATTGAGTTAACCAAATTTCATAATCACTGCAACTTATTCTGGTTGGATAGCCAACATTCTCAAATCTTCATGGTGTTAACCACTAATTTCTTACCTACATGTGATACCGACGACTCTTATCTTATAAATTCTTCAAAAAATTTAAGAGACCTTACTACCCAACTACTGATATTCTTATCAAACTTCACTTTGCCTGATACTGCATACTAAGCATGCACACACCTTATGCCTCACTTCCTTCGCGCGACTCGAATAAGATATCATCCACTTGGTGCAGAAACGCCTTAGTTATGATCCTAGGAGCAATCACCTCTTTGATTCTCCATGAAATTTACTGAGCTCTTCCATCCATCAATTTCCATTGTGTTATTCTGACTTTAATAACGTGGAACACATGGGATTTCACAGACAATATTGACGGCCTCCATAGAAAACCATATTTGTCCTCAAGAGCGCCTACCACCTAAAATAGTACTAACACATTGCCAATATCCATTGATGGAATAACACTCTCGCCAATACATAAGGTTGAGAACAAATCCAACACCAACTATAATGATAGATATGTAGAAGTCATATGACTACAACCATAAAAGTATAAAACATTCGTGATTTCGATCCTCCTGCTCCACACCATATAAGAACTCTAACTTGTATCTCACGAATATTCAATATGAGTTATACGCTAAACTTTAGGAACATACCATCCTTACTCTTGCATCGGAAGATAACTCACATATCCTGCCGTTAGGGTGTGGTAGCGTTGTATACATTGGATACTACTCACATGGGGGTCTATCTCTGATGCCATGTATATGAGTGAACTGTCCAGATGTCACATTACGACTATCCACCCATACCTTATCAACACATCAGTAAGATACTGAACTGATCTCCTTGAGATCACCACTCGGTAAGTCTCGTCCAACTTCCCTCATTATGGCTATAATAGTCATAAGAGTGATACACCCAAGACTCACTCACATTGAGTATCGTTCATATAAGTTAGCTCCCCAAGCGTATAACTTCCTTGGTATCTATACAAGTGATCAACTATGAAACACACCTATAGGAATTTCAAAGGAAATTCTATCAATCCAACTTGCAACTCTTTTCTCAAACTCACACATCTACGATGGCATACAAAATGGGATTCAGGATGCACTTAGTTCCAATAATGTGTGAACGTTAGGCTCCGGGTTCATACAACCCAAAACTACTTCGGGAGATAAACAATAAGAGGACTTTCAATAAGCCGTACCCACTCTTGACAACCAAATAATACACACTCAAGATGACCTTGACATCCCCACATAACTACTGACTTAGACTCCCTTCCAAACCAAACATCTAATATATGCTTCATCACACATATGTTACATATCTAGACAACTCTTTCCATATACTTACGAGTTCATGCGATATAGTTCTTCTCTCAATCCACACTTAGTTATGTACCCAAGCTTGGATCGCTCACAGTTGCTTGCCACATACTTGGACTCTCAAGACACAAAACTTGCTTGCTCGAACAAAGGAGTATGATACTCCATAACTAATACAACATAAGATAATCAATCATACATACCTATGACCAAGATACGAATAACACATTCTTTTCTGGCTCCAAGGTATAGCTCCTTCTTCCGACATGAACATCTTTCAACTGTTCCTTGGGCAACTCAACATTTCCAAACGGCCTCGCACTAACACATAATCTATGATGGACTGCCCTAAACCTGACCTCCCTTATAAAATTGGGTATAATTGGTCTATCTTCTACCCTTTTTCTAGTGCATAGATGACTCATTCGAGTAATAAGTCATTCCCTCAAACCTTTCCACATACTCCACCACTGCCATAAACTCTTGACGAAGTTGATGAATCTCAATGCCTCTCGAGCCTCCAAACTATTAGGAAAAATAATTTCTCATTAATACTTCCATGAAATACTTCTACTCCTTAGAGGTACTCTGGATGGCCATACGAGCTGAGACACCAGTACACCATACCGCTTATGAACCTCATAGCATATGAACAGAAAACTACCTTTTCTTCCTCACTACATGGAATTACTTGCAAGACTTGTTCCATATTATGGACAAACCATTTGGCCACAAACATACAACATATATACAAAGTTGAGAAGAAGAAGATATGAGGGTAAGAATCCCTCACTATCCGTCAGCCTAAACACCCACACGTGAATAGTTCCCCCGTTACCTCAAATTTGAGGATCAATGAAAACTTTAGGCTTTTGGGGATTATTCCTTGTTCTCCAAGGTTTCTCCTAGATCCGTGTCTTTATGCATCTTCTCCAACTTTTGCACGTACCATACAAAAGTCTTCTCAACTTAACTATTTAAATTAACCTAAATATATCAATGGCTTCTCTCACCCCTCAAATCTCCCTACACCCTATTTTTACTATTTTTCTAAAATTCCAAATTCTATTATTTAATTTAAATAAATAACACTCTAATTTAATTATTTCTTCAACTTTCACCATACCCTCAGCTCTTACTCAATTCACTCTCACACTCCTTAATTTTAATAAAAATAATATTTTCTCCCAACTCTAAAATATCTCTAATATTAATTAAATTAAATAAATTACCAATAATTCAAATAAGACACATATATAACTAAAATAACTAAAATAAATTAATGTAAGTTCAATTAAAAATAAATAACTAAAGTCAGAGTGTTATATGATGACTTTTATATATTGGGTCATTTGGAGTGGATTGAGCCTTTTGACCGGCCCGGAACAGGAAGTTTACCTTGAGGTATGATCATTGATATAAGTGACTAAAATGTGCGATTTTATATAGTGTAATCAAGACACTTGTTAATTTAAATTGATAGGAAACATATGAGAAATAGTAATGTGTATTGTATTTTGTTAATTTAATTATGAAAAATTGCAATGTGTATGTATTCCCTTACTTATATAACTTAGTGAAAAAGAAACACATGAGGAAAAATAATCAAGTTGAATTGAAAAAATCTTTAGAAACAAATATGGTCAGAATCACCCAATTAGTAGATTTGCTTGCCTCGAAAATCAAGACAATCAAAATTCATCAAACAAGTACAAAATCTTCCTAGCAGATTGTGTTGGTTCAATAGGTGGTTAGCATAACAGATAATTGCTTTAGGATGGGGAAACTTGATTTATTAAGTAAAAATATTGCTTGCCTAAAGAAATCACACATACCCAACCTTTGTAAATAGAAAACAACATATGTAACTTAGCGATATCATATATTTTACATATCAAAATGTCAAAGAGGACATAAGAAGTACCAAGAGAGAGTGAGTAAGGGTGAAGACGCTTGAGGAATCATCTTAAACATTCAATATCTTCTCATTCACAATTGACTTTTCTTCTATTTGGCAAACCCCGAGTGAAGGAAAAAAGTTGTGCTCATAGTTTTGCTTTTCTTTCTGTGTAACCTAATGATCTACCCTCTTAACTTCCTATTGTGACGCCGAATCTTTCATAAAGATAATTAATTCCTTTTTTCCAATGTCCATATCTCCTTTGCTCTTGTTTTTCTCACTGGTTTTTGTCCCTTGGACAAAAGAACCATCTTGATCCTCAATTTATGATTGTTGCTTCCAGACTCCATCATCTTTGTCTAAACTCATCCATGAATCAACACTCCCTTCAGGCCGTATTTTAGGACTCCTCATTGAGTTTCACATATGCCCATGTGAATTTTTCACCACTTTGATATGAATTCCCTAAGTTGTATGTTTCATTCAAAAATATACTATACTTAGTCCTTACATGGAGTTTTGCTACATCCATTTTTATATGTTTTGTTGTGTCATCATCTGAATAAACATAGGTTCCCACCGGTTTTGACATAAACTTAAAAATATTTGGTGAACATGGATGACATGGAATTACATAGCATATCAACCTGGTTAATCTTTCATTGTACACATCCTCAGGGCACCATGGTCTGGTTTCTATGAACCACTGCATGATCCAGTCTCACACTTCTTCAACCAACACTTTTAATTCTCCTTCATTGCATTTTTCTAACAAACATAAGGTATCCCCAAGTGGTGTTACTTTAACTGCAAAGTACCCTTCCATGTTGAAATACTCCTGTAAGTTGTACGTCATCCCTGTGGTCTCGACCACACCTGCGTATGCCTTTTGAAATCTTTCCATTTCTTCTTCCTTTATTTTGTAATTCATATGAACAAACAATATCTTTTTGCATTTGATATATTATCAACAACTTCTTGTGTGTTTCGATTATTCATAACAATCTGCGCAAATTTCTTCCTTTATCTTCCTCTTTCCATTTGCATGTGTTCCCTGAAGCCCTTCTTCCTTTTATCTTGGTTGTACTGTATCTCCATCTCCTTCTCAATTGGTTTTTTTGATGATGAACCTTCCCTTATATTGAATCTCTTCTGATCTCCCTCTTGAACCTTGGAATATTTTTCATAGATTTTCCTTGTGCCGATGATTATGTTATCGAGTTTTATGGCCATCATATTTTCATCCATGACATTGTTGAACCTAGCAAAACCAAATAGTTTACCTCCATTGTCTCTTCTTTGAGGGATGATAACTTCCCCAATCTCTCCAAAATCCTCGAATGTTAAATACATTACTTTGGCTCCAAAATATTTGGGAATTTTAGTGAAAAAGAAAGTACTCATCTTGTTATCCTCAGTCGAACCTTTGTTCCTTCCACTACTAGTGTCCCATGCATGTTTCCCCTATCTTGATGCCTTTTTCCTCTCATGTTAACTTATATCTACTCATAATACCCGCTCATGTGCTTGTCAAAGTTCATGGTGATGTTTTGTTACTATGAAGGGTTTGATTTGGTTGATTTACGCGATGACCTAGAGAGAGAAGGACTAACTTCACTCTAAACTCAACTTCTTCTAAATGGGGGAGTTTGTTATTACACATGATTGGCAATATTTCATAGGATACATGTGAAGTAATATGTTTTCCCAAGTCGTGAGACATCTTGTTTCTAAGTAATCAAGATATTCTAAGTAGAAAGAAACATGTTAAGTATAATGTCTTATATTGTGTAAGACATCTTGTCTCGCTCTTAGTTGCTTCACACGTAAGTTGGATGTAGTAATTCTCGCACATTTGAGGATTTGTTTCCTTTTATATACAATCACATATATGACTTTTTGTGGGTGTTTTGGTTTGATAAAGTTTTATTCAGAATCGTTTTTAGCAAGTTTAGATTTGAGAAATTCAGATTTGTTTAAGATTCAATCTATCAAAGTTTTGCAATCAACATTATTGAAGATTAATCTCTTGCACTTTAAAGGTTCATCCACTTTCAAGACCTAAACCCTATTATGCTTTGGAGTTAGAATTATGTTACTATTTAAGGAGGCATTCATTGTATTGAAGACTAAAACCTTACACTACTAAGCTTGGCGTGTTATATTATTTTTGAGTCTTGTGTTTGTTTTTATGTAAAAAATACTCACTTGCCTTCATTATAAGTTAGGTGAATAGAGTATTTAAGTTATAATTTTGTTCCATCATTCATATACTTTTGTAAATATCCAAACACATGGGAAAGTGTTTGAGTGAAAGTTAGAGGGGTCTCAGAATCAGAGGGCCTGGATCGAATTTCACGTGTAGTATTAGGAAAATCGACATTAAACTAGGAGAGTTCAAATCAGACTAATTTGTACTTCTGACTATTAAGAGTAAATTTTGTTTCATCACTCATATAATTTTGTAAATGTCCAAACACTTAGAAGAGTGTTTGAGTGAACGTGAGAGAGGTCTCAGAATTAGGGGTAGCCTGGATCGAATTTCACGGGTAGTATTAGGAAAAGAGGCATTGAACTAGGAGAGTTCAAATAAGACCAATTTGTACTTTTGACTATTAAGAGTGAATTTCCTTTCATTGGGTTAATGCCCTATAGACGTAGATAGGTTTGCACTAAACCGAGTTACTAATTTATGTGTTATTTATATTATGACTTTATTCTATCTGTTACACATTATACTTGTCATACATATTGTTCCAACATTCTGTCTGATATCTTGTTATCAATAGAATAAAATTCCAGGTGTCCATAATTTGGTCTTACCTCTTTGCGTCATTGAAGAAAAGGATGTGGAACATTTATTTCATTCTTTCTATGTCACTAAGATGGTTTGACAGGAAATTTATGGTTAGTTTGAAGGGGGCTTGGAGAATCAACCAGATTCGTTAATCTCACACTTCAAGCTCTTGAATTTGAAGACAACTAGGAGATTCAATGTTGGCTCTCATTAGCTTTTTAGTTAAGCAATTTTTTAGACTGTGGTCTTATAGAAATTTTATTTTATTTAAAGGGGGGTTGTTACGTATATTTGATATGACTGGATGGACTAACTTATTATCTTGGGAGTTGTTTGTTGCTTTTAACAAAATTAGTAGGGGTTCTGCCTGGTCAGTGAAGCAAGCGGAAATATGCCTGAATGCATCACACACTCAAAGATACAACAGAGTCACCATCAAACTTTATTTATTACCAAAGTAAAGGAAAAACACCGATAAAACCCCGGGGAAGAGAAAAAGGGTAAGGAAGCCAGTTATGCAAGGGGAAGGTATTAGCATCCCTCACATCTGTTGTACTCAACAAAAACTGTTTTGATTATTCTAAACTCGGATGGGTGTGATCTAAAGATTACTCGCGGAAAAATAAAGGGAAAAGAAAGGAATAGATAGAGTGCTCGGTGAGGATTAGGGCCTTCGCGCTTACATATCCTTATAGTGCAATAAGGAATTAAGAGCTTCGTAGTTCATGGAACTAATGGTGGGAGGTGAAAGAAGAGTGATAAAGGTATGGTTTGAACCAAAGGATAATGTGGTTTGAACCCTTGAAGGGATGAAGTCTGAACCAGAGAGTAAAGGTGTCATGAACTAATATGTGGTGGGGCCAAGGCATGAACCACTATATGGTGGGACCGAAAGAAAAAAAGGAATTAAGTGTTTAGAAATGAGTCAAATAACTCTCGGTTTAAAGGCAGATACATGATGGAACTCAAATAAATAATGTATTTGGCTCAAAGAGAAGGGTATATCACACTGAGTGAATGATTGGTAGAAGATATTGAATGAAGGTAGTGAATAATGAATAATGGAAATGAATGGAGTGATAGAGATAAATAATTAATATGGAAAGAATTAGAAGATTTGGTAAAATTGACAGAAAGGTATAATTTGGAACCAAAGGATAATAGTATTGTTAGAATCCATAAAGGAAATGGTATTTGAATCTAAGAGTAAAGGTGGCATGAACCAACATATGGAGGAGCCAAGACATGAACCTGTAGCACCTCAAATTTGCACCTACCATTATACATACATTTTCATACTAGGTCATAGCATATCATGGTCCATTGCATAGCATTTGCATCGTCCCTCAGTTGCCTCAAGAGCAAGCAATCAAGAATCAGGTCAAACTAATCTCCTGATCAGTCAACCAAGCAAGCAAAGGAATTTCTCATTGAATCAAGGCCCTAAGGTTTGTGCAACAAGTTCACATGGCTTGGAGGTCTATTTGAAGTATTTTGGTCAAGGGTTGAGGGCTCAGAGGTCAGCAGTTCATACACAGACAGTCAAAAACCCTAGAAAAGTCAACTGTCAGTCAAAGCAGTGGATGGTGGTCATTCTTGTGGAATTTGGGCACCATAGTCAATAATCAAGAGTTCATACAACTTAGGACATCATTTGAAGTCAAATTCTCAAGGAATTAGGGTTTGGAATTCATCAGTCAATGCATAATCAGACAAAAACCCTAATAGTCAACTGTTGGTCAACTGTCCATTTAATCAGAGATTTGATGATTGGAATTGGTTTGTGGGAGTTCATTCATGTCCAAATAGTCATCATATATCATGCCAAACACCATCATGGAAGAATTTGAAGTCAGATCATGAATTTCCCAAAACGGAAACTGGGCCTGTAACTGAAACTTACCAAAAATGGAAAGTTTTGATCCTCAAACTTACATCATGATACAAGCCTCAAATGAATTTTTGCCCAACATGAAAGTTGAAGATCTTGTTCTCCCATTTCCAAAAAGTCCTAGAACTCTCAATTCCCATGTATGGTTGGCAAGTTATGATCGAATCGATTTCAGAAAATCTTGAACTTCAAAGGGCCATATCTCCCAAACCGTTTGGCCAATTTTGGCGGGGTTTTTTCCTACAAGTCACATTTGATCCCCTCTTTCCAAAAATATAAATTTCATGAGCCAAAACTTTACCAATCAAAATGGCATTTTTTGACCTTTTTCATTTAAATGTAAGTTTGACCAAGAGTTGACTTTTTGACTCAAACATTTTTTCAACATTTGGCCAATTGGAACAGCTCATAAATGTCATTTAGAATGTGTTTGTAAAGTCAAAATATGCAGCACATGTGAATCATACTTGGTTGCTTGAATTATAAGAAAGGTACAAATGCACCATGCTTGTCCATACTTGTCCATGCCTTGCCTTGTACCTCAAAAGGACAGCAATTATGCAGCATTTCTTCTGTCATTAAAGCCTCATTATGCAGCCAAACAATCAATTGTACATATGGCCATGTCCTAATTGCTTAAAATTTGGAAAGTGAAGGTACTTGGCAACCATTCCACACCATACTTCCACAACCATGCTTTTACCACATCACAAAGCAGATTTTGTGGATCACATTTTCCTGTCATTCTGAGGACTACTGGCTGCACAATGCCACAGCTCCATACCATGCCTTGCCACCAAAAACAACAGTTAATAGCAGGTTTTAAAAACAGGTTTTTCTGTCATTAGAAAAGATAGCAGCAGCAGCAACAGTTTATACATGGGGGACACTACATTCATCATAACCCTGCAATTCCTGCATACTATCCTGTATATCCTTCACAGCAACAGCCCCATCATCAGGTTTACTATGTTCCTGCAAGACAGCCACAAGCTTACAATCTTCCTGTGCAGCAGGCTAATATAGGGGATTCTGCCACGACCATGTCTTGGAGTAGACCCCAAAATCCTCCAAACCCTATTACACTGGTTCAACCAAATGCAGCTGACAACCCCATTAGAAATGCCCCTACCAAAAACAGAAATGACAGCAGCTGCTTACAGAGCTGCAACTTCAGGAAACCCTCAATTTGTACAAGTTCCTACAGCCCAGCATTAGCAGCATACCACAACACCTTCACTTATTTTTCCAACCAAAACTCTTGATCACTTGCATTTGATTCATCTGTCTAAACTCCCAGCAGACCAACCTTGCCTTGCTAGCATGGCATAAAACCTGCAACCAACAAACCAACATTGGCTCTCTCACACTCTATCCAAACTCAAAAAAAACCTCTCACTTTGTTTGTGCATTTTTCTGTCCAAACCTTGTCCACAATAGACCAACTTTACTTTGCTTAATAACAGGACTGCCTCACCAAAAAAACCTGTCCAATTCCAACATTGCCTTGCCAACTTCTAAACCTAGCAACTTTGCTTTGGCCCCTGTGGAAATTTTCCTGTCAAACCCTGCTACTATCATCCAACACAACAAAACCTTGTACTCTAAAAATCCATCTTTGCATTTTTCAACTGGCTGTCAAAAACAAAACCTGTCAAGTCCTAAATCAACAAACTAAGGCTGGCTTGAACACCTTGGCATCACTATTTTTCTGCCAACACAACCAACTGCTAGCAGCCACACAAACCACTTGGCCTGAACAAAACCTCACTCTCTCTCAAATCCATTTTTTGGCCATTTTCCAAAGTTCTTCCCAAACTCCATAGAACATGACCTGCCTTTGTTTGCAATACCATATACCATCATTATAGAGTTCACTGCAAGCTTGTTTTGACCACTGTGAAGCTTTTCGAATTTGTCTTCATCAAAACTCATACATGACAGTTCATGATTAGAAGAAGTTGGAATACCATTGAGCCATCTTCTTTCATCCACTCTTCAACTGGAGCTCTTTGGAACTGCTGTTTATGCTTTTCGTAGCTAAAAAACCATCGTCCCAGTTCTGCCATGGATTGAAGGTTAGAAACTTATTTTCAAAATTCATGAAATGATGTTTTGTTTTATGTATATCTCACTGCCATGAACACTCTGGACCTTTTGTTTTCGATTTTTATTAAGATTTGGTTGAGTTAGCTTTGATTTATGTTTGTGACATCAAGTTTGTTTGCTTCGATTCATGCTGACCATGGCGCTTTGTTGCAATTGATTCTTGAGTCCATAAAGTATGAAGTAGGAACTAGGGTTTGGTGTGTTTGTTTCTGATTTTCACGAATGTTGTTCATGACCTGAGATTCATCGTGTTTGAGTTTGAGCTGCCCAGAATTTCCTTTTCCCTGCGTGTTACTGTAGCTTATTTAGGGTTTAGTTAATGAATGAAGGCCATTTACTGTGCATTCCCGTAACAGCCAATGAAAATATTTGGATGCCGTGCCTTATGCTGTGTCGTTTTGATAAGTGAAGGCAATATTTACATTTGTGCCATCGGTCAACTTATGTTGACTTGCCATGCCTTGTTATTTGTTCATGTTGCATCCAATTAATCACTCATCTTCAACAATTAATTTCTCTCTCCATTTTCACCCAAAAATCATGAGATTTTTTCCATCATCTTCACAAGAGTGTCCTCTATTTTATTGTGATTTTTAATTAAATTTTAACTGGCTGGATTTTAAATAATAATTGGTTTCCTAACATGTATGCCAAATTGATACATTGTGCCATTTCAATTGTGAGATACTCATGTTGCATCCTTTGACTTTGAAACTTTTTGTGGTGAAACTAGACTCATTGACCTTCATTTCCATATAAAGTTTGTGCATTTATCATGTGTGGATTGAGGGTTATGATTTTTTGAAGTTGAGGTGTACATTTGGTGTCACAACATGATCATGCATTTTCCCTAATTTCATTACCATGCTTCTTGACCTCCAAATGACTTGATTTTTTGCATGAGCCTCCTCTTGTATGTCTAGTTGACTTGTGAATTTTCTTGGATTTATTTGAACTACTTTCCATTTGTTTGAGATTTTTCTTCCCTGCCTAGTCAAATGTTGACCTTGTGTGACACATGTTCCCATTTCATTTGTGAAATTCTCATACTTTATTAGATGGACTTGAAATTTGACATGTGATAACTAGACATCTCAAGCTTTGCATTGGTGTTAATCTCATTCATTTCTCATCTGTTTTCAATTTGATATGATTTTTTGAAGTTGACCCCTGCTTGTTGACTTTCTTTGTGCATGCTTGAATTTGGTTTGACTTCATGATTTTCATTGACTGCCTTCCACTTGCCCAAATGGGATGAAATTTGACATGCTTACCATGCTATGTGTTAGGTTTGATCATGATTTATTGGTTGATTTTTTTGGAAAATGTTTAGATTGGTTTTGAGTCAAGTCTTTCTGTTGACTTCTATGGGTTTCTGTTTGCCCTACTTTGACCTAATTGGTTCATGAAATGATGATAGTGATTGGTATGAATGTGAACCTAATTGGTTTTGTTTCCTAATTGTTTGAACATGATTTAGGATACTTACCCCTTGCTGTCTTGACTTTCTCATCCACTTTTGACCCTAGGCTTGCCCTAGTGGTCCTGTTACTCACCTTTGAGTTTGTGATTTCAGGTTGACCATCAAATGGCCATTGAGACCAGTTCTTTTGATTGAGCTTGCTTGAATATTGTTATCTAACCCCCTTGTTTTGTAGGTGGCTTGGCTCACATGCCCTAAGCCTTGTGCCTTGCACATCCATGTGCCTCTAATGGACTGTGGTTGTCTGTTTCTGTTTGTTTTGTTTGAAGTTGCATACTAACATCTGCTTGACTGTTTCAGGTGCTTTAGTTGCTTAGTTCTTTGTGAACTTTTTTGCTTTGCTTTGCTTGTATAAGCAATTTGCATTGAGGTATGTCTCTTTTACTCCATGTAGTCTGGAAGACCTGGTCTGTTACTTGGCCAGGCAACTGTCTGAAGTCCTCCTTAAGAGGCAATGTTTGTGACTGTTTACTTTTGTCCTTGCATAGAGTCAAAGTCCTCCTAAGTGAAGAGGCAATTGGTGGAAGGTAGGGATATGCAATCTATCCCCCACTATTCAGTGTGTCATCTGCTTTGCTCACACCACTGTGTTGATGCATTGCAGATACAAACCCAAGATCTTGCACAACTGTACAGTTGAGTCAGTTTTAATGTGTAGAAGGGTTCCCACTTTCTGAACCCACACATTCTTGTCTTGAGCTCTCCCAGGCCAGGGATAAGAGCTGTGAGGTCTCATCCTCACTTCATCCTTTCATCTGCTTCACCTTAGCCCCTCAATGGCAAGGTTAAGAGCAACATTCACCCAGTTCCAGAGGTTTGTTTGTCGAGGTTGATATGACCCCTTGACTAAAACCTAACCCTTGTTTGAGCCACTTGTTTGTGTATAGCGTGTGCTATCTGTGCAAGATAGGATTGTTTGACTTGCTTCCTGTGCAAGATAGGATTATTTGACTTGCTTCCTGTGCAAGTTAGGATTAGTTTAGACTTGCTTCCTGTGCAAGTTAGGTTTTGCTTGGTTTGCTTCCTGTGCAAGTTAAGTATGTGTGTGGCTTGCTTCCTGTGTGAGCCATACTTAGGATAGGTTGGCCCTTGTGCCATTTAGCTAGAAACCATAACTTAGGGATGATTTGCATGATAACATCTAGGCTCGAGTCGTAGTCTCCCTAGTTGTGTCTCCCTCTGTTATCTGGTTAGGCTAGGTCCTTTATCCCTCCGTAGGGGAACTACATCGCCCTGATCTTCATACCAGATGAAGTATGTAGGCAGGAGATTGAGCTGATCTCTCCGGGCGCCCTTTTTCTTTTTTGTGTGTGTTGTTTGACAGTTGCTAGGCTCGAGTGCCTGACTCCTTAGCAATTTGTCGTCTGTCTGTTTGAGTGTGTGCTTGACAGTTACAGGCTCGAGTCCCAGACTCCCTATCTATCTGTTGTGTTGTTTAGGTTCGGATGTCAATGTAAGTCCAGTGATTGGCATTTGGGCTCCATGTTTGCCTCTTTGCGTGTGTTTAGGTTCGGATGCTGACATAAGTCCAGTGATTGGCAGTCGGGCTCCACGTTTGCCTATTTGTGTTTGTTTGTGTGCGTGTCAGCCGAGCTACGAATGCTCTGATTCTTCTCTCGTCCGAGAAGATACGTATGCATAGGATGCGATATCCTAGCGAGCATGTGTCGTTTCCCCAGTCCGAACTACTTGGAATCTGATGTCTATGCCTGATAGACTAAGTAGGCCCAGGATGTGACATCCTGCCGAGTTCAGTTTCAGTCAGTCTCTTGCGTTTCTTTCAGCCAGTGTGTGTGTGTGTTTGAGCAGTGTTTAGCAACCAATTTCCTTTCTAGTGTGCGTGGATCCCGTAGAGTACTACGGATGCGTAGGGGTGCTAATACCTTCCCTTCGCATAACCGACTCCCGAACCCATTCTCTTTGGTCGCGAGACCATGTTCTTTCCCAGGTTTACTCTGAGCGTTTCCTTTCCCTCTTCTGGGATAAATAACGCACGGTGGCGGCTCTGTTGTTCTTTCTTTTCCCGCCGGTTTTTCGCGCGATGCGACAGCTGGCGACTCTGCTGGGGAATATAGAGAAGTTGACCTGTGCTGGTCCATCTTCCCTAAGCGAGTCTCTCCTAGCGCTCTCTAGGTTAGGGTTTTGGTTGCTTTGTGCTGTGTTTATTTATTGCATTCATTATTTACTGTTTGCATTCATTGTTTATTGTTTGCATCTATGTTTGCATTAATGTTTGCATTTATTCATCTGTTCACCTGGCTGGTTGTTTGTTTCTCTCTGTGTGGGGGGAAGAGTCAGTTGAGGTAAAAGGTCCAATACCCAGACCATGAGTGCAATCTAGGATACCTAGGAATAGAGTGATTCATGGGAAGCGGGTGGTATGGCGCCACTTAGCGGAACATTGATATCACGAGCAGTTCAGACCCTGGTGGGATGCTGTCGTTACATACTTCGGGTGTGTATATGACAGTATTCTGCGAAAGGTTATTTATGTTGCGTTTCTCTCAAGCTTTACCCTGGCCTAGACTACACCCGTGAGTGGGGAAGGGTTATTTCATTATAGGTACCGTTGGTGACTCGGTTCTGTTGGTGACTTGGTTCTGATGGTGACTTTGTGTTCAGACAGTGTTCAGTTGACCTTAAGTTGGATTTATGTTCTGATTTTGACTGAAGCTTCGACCTAGTATCAGAGTTTGCACAACCAGCCAGCCGTGTCTGCATCATGTGCATCATAGCATATTTATTTTTCAAAAGAAACGCATTGAAAAAAAAAATTGAAAAAATATTGAGAAAAAAAAAGAAGAAAAAAAAAGAAAAGAAACTAATCTCTGCATGCATATCATTTCTCAGGTACATTCCCGAGCTTGTCTACTGATAGAGATGGCAACAGTTCCCGAGTTGAAGCGGAAGACCTGTTCCTACAGTTTCCACCGTGAGCCATTGACTCCACTAGTAGAGTTGGGTAGCCTCGTGACATACGATCGATTGAAGAGTTTCGTTGGGCGGTATGGAGACATCTTGACAGTATTGAAGACGATAGTGGATCCAGTACCGCTGCAGACACTACTTCAGTTCTATGATCCAGAGCTCAGATGCTTCACATTCCAGGATTACCAGCTTGCACCTACTCTCGAAGAGTATTCCATCCTGTTGAGTATCCCAGTACAGCATCAGACTCCCTTCTTGGACGTCCCAAAGGAGGTCGACTTCAGATTGATTGCCAGAGCTCTCCAGTTGAGTATTGAGGAGGTTGGTAAGAATTGGAAGCCCAGTGGGGGAGTCGTGGGTCTGCCGTTGAAGTTTCTTCTGAGAATAGCCAGAGTTGAAGCAGAAAAGGGGAATTGGGAAGTTTTTCACGCACAGTTAGCTGCCATGATCTATGGTATCATCCTATTTCCCAGTATGCCAAATTTCATTGACTTCACTGCTATCAGCATTTTCATCAGAGGGAATCCAATCCCTACTCTTCTAGCAGATACTTACTATGCCATTCACAGCAGGCATGGTAAGGGAGGAGCCATCAGGTGCTGTCTACCTCTCCTATTCAAATGGTTCATGTCTCTTCTGCCAGCTAGTGGACCATTTGTAGATACCCAGAGCACTCTTAAGTGGACTCAGAGGGTCATGTCACTCACCTCCTATGACATCAGATGGCAGTCGTACCGGATGGATGTGAAGGATGTCATTATGAGCTGTGGAGGATTCCGTAATGTGCCACTCGTAGGGACTAAGGGTTGCATCAATTACAACCCGGTTCTTTCTCTTCGCCAGTTGGGGTTTGTGATGAAGGGAAGACCACTTGAGGCTGAGGTAGCTGAAAGTGTGTATTTTGAGAAGCAGGATGACCTTGTTAGATTGGAGCAGATCGGAAGAGCTTGGAAGTCTATTGGTGTGAAGGATGGATCTGTCTTAGGGAAGAAGTTTGCCGTTGCTATGCCCGATTACACTGATTGGGTCAAGAAGAGAGTGGAAACTTTGTTGCTACCCTACGATAGGATGGAGCCGTTGCAAGAGCAACCACCTTTGATCCTTGCTGATAGTGTACCTGCTGAGCACTATAAGCAAGCCCTGATGGAGAATCGTCGTTTGAGAGAGAAGGAGCAAGACACTCAAATGGAGTTGTACACAGCTCAGGCTGATAAGCTGCACTTGGCCCATCAACTCAGGGAGGTGCAAGGAGAGGATGCTAGCAGGGCAAGAGGTAAGAAGAGGTCATATGAGGAGATGGAGTCTATGTTAGATGCGGAGCATAGGGAATGTCTGAGGCTGCAGAGAGCAGAAGCCAGTTATCAGAAGAAGATCAGAGACTTGGAGAAGCAACTCAGAGATAAAGACATCCAGTTGAAGAAGAAAGAGATGGAGTTGAGACAGAGATCAGAGGACCA
The DNA here is from genome assembly GCF_024323335.1 of Lathyrus oleraceus. Lineage (NCBI taxonomy): Eukaryota > Viridiplantae > Streptophyta > Magnoliopsida > Fabales > Fabaceae > Lathyrus > Lathyrus oleraceus. Next base: position 13,838,414 of record NC_066580.1, read on the forward strand.
CCTTGGAGGGGAAGTCTTGGAGCTCAGAAGACAGTTGAAGGAGAAGATCACCCCTCTACCAGATTGTTCGGAATGCTCACTGTTGATCGACCAGTGCCATTACCTGAAGACCCTCATTCCTGAAGACCGTCTGTCTTAGTTTGTATCTCTAATTGTATTCTGTTGAGAATCACCTCCAGGCTTGTTGGATGGGATTCATTTGCGTGTAGGCCATCTCTTGGATCTTTTTGTTGAGAATCACCTCCAGGCTTGTTGGATGGGATTCTTTTTCTTTGTACGTTGTTTATTCAGATATTCTGTTGACATTGGTTGTATGCCTTTTACCCTTATGTATGTATAAGGATGTCAGCATTTCCCTGTATCTGTTTGTCCCCTTGTTGCTGCAGGTTGCCACCTTTTCAGGATGGGTCAGGCTCTTTGAATGCCTGAGAAATGAGCATATCATGTGCATCATACGCATCATTTGCATCATACTCATGTCATTTTGCATAACAGGTGTTCTTGGTCGTGACTTCTCACTCTTGGTTCCTGTTCAGGCAGGATAGCTGATCAACGTCCGCACCGCTACTCAACAAGACTGAATCAACAGAGAAGTATGGATCAATTTCAAGCTGAGTTGGCTGAGATGAAGGCTAGCATGACCCAGTTTATGAATATGATGCAAGGGGTTGCGCAAGGTCAAGAAGAACTTCGAGCTATGGTTCAGAGACAAGAGGCTGCAAATCCACCGATCAACCATGCTCCGCCAGAGGGAGGCCCGGTCAATGATAACAATGTTGCTGCTACTGTACCCGTCAACAACTATGCTGTAGGTGATGAGTTAGGGGGTATTCGAATCAATGGTCAACCTATTGTTCCAGATGCCGCTAATGCCAGAGTAGTCCGTGCTCCGGCCCGTAATCCTGTTCCGATTGTTGACAGACAAGAGGATATGTTCTCTCTGCTCAGTGAAGACGAAGACGTTCTGGGAAGGGTTAATGAGAGAGACCGTAAAGTTGAAGCTCTTGCTGAGAAGATCCGTGCTATGGAAAGTCAAAATTCTCTTGGTTTTGATGTTACTAATATGGGATTGGTTGAAGGTTTGAGAATCCCTCACAAGTTCAAAGCACCGTCCTTCGACAAATACAACGGTACTTCTTGCCCTCGCACCCATGTGCAGGCTTATTATCGTAAAATCTCTGCGTATACTGATGATGAAAAGATGTGGATGTATTTTTTCCAAGATAGTCTATCTGGGGCTTCTTTGGACTGGTACATGGAATTGAAGAGAGATTCGATCCGATGCTGGAGAGATCTGGGTGAAGCGTTCCTCAGACAGTATAAGCACAACATGGACATGGCACCGAGCCGGACTCAGCTGCAGAGTCTATGTCAAAAATCCAATGAAAGTTTCAAGGAGTATGCCCAGAGGTGGCGTGAACTGGCTGCTAGGGTTCAACCCCCTATGCTGGAGAGGGAGTTGACAGACATGTTTATCGGTACTCTTCAAGGTGTGTTTATGGACCGGATGGGGAGCTGCCCATTCGGTAGTTTTTCTGATGTTGTCATTTGTGGAGAGAGGACTGAGAGTTTGATCAAAGCTGGTAGGATCCATGATGCTGGTTCCTCGTCTTCATTAAAGAAACCCTTCTCTGGGGCACCTCGCCGTAGAGAAGGAGAGACCAATGCTGTACAGCACAGAGGGGGTGTGTACAGAACAAATGCTAACAGAGATCAATATCGTCCAGTGGCCGCAGTGACTATTCCGGCACCTCAACCTCGTCAACAACAACAACCAAGAGTTCAACAACCGCAACAACAACAACAACAGCAACGTCCTTATCAGCCCAGACAGAAATTGCAGGCTGATAGAAGATTTGATCCTCTGCCCATGTCTTACACAGAGTTATTACCCGAACTACTCAAGTTGGGGATGATTGAGTTGCGTACAATGGCTCCGCCTACAGTGCTGCCTCCTGGCTATGATGCTAATGTTAGATGTGACTTTCATTCTGGGGCACCAGGCCACCATACTGAGAAGTGTCGAGCTCTCCAGCACAAGGTTCAAGATTTGATTGATGCCAAGGCAATCAACTTCGCTCCAGTGCCTAATGTCGTAAACAACCCTATGCCTCAGCATGGTGGGCATAGAGTGAACAATATTGAAGGGAAAGAAGCTGAAGATCTGGTTGTTAATGTGGATGATGTTCAGACTTCTCTGCTAGTTGTGAAGTGCCGTCTGCTGAAGGGGGGTGTCTACCCGGGCTGTGATGAAGATTGTTTGGGCTGTGCAGAATCTGAGAATGGTTGCGACCAGTTAAGGGCCGGTATCCAGGATATGATGGATGAGGGTTGTTTGCAATTCAGTAGGGCTGTAAAAGATCGTGGAACAGCGTCAACTATCACCATTTACTTTAAACCGTCTGAAGAACGTGGACAAAGGATCGTCAGTGCACCCGCAACGAATGGTACCCCAGTTACCATTCCCGTGCCTGTAACCATCAGTGTTCCAACTACTACCGCTGCATCTGGAAGAAGGGCTGTTGAGAATAGTAGAGCTGTGCCGTGGAAGTATGATAATGCTCACCGCAGTTACAGAAGGGCTGAAGGTCAGACAAGACCAGTGAATCAAACTCCAGTGACAATTGGTTTACCGAATAGAGTTCCTGCAACTATTAGTCCGGCTGTGGATAATGTAGGGGGTCCAGGAGGTTTTACCAGAAGCGGTCGTCTGTTCGCGCCGCAGCCTTTGAGGGACAATAATGCTGAGGCTCTCGCCAGAGCAAAGGGTAAGCAAGCTGTGGTTGAGGAAGAACCTGTCCAGAAAGAAGCGCCCGAGGGGTCATTTGAAAAGGATGTGGAGGAGTTTATGAAGATAATCAAGAAGAGTGACTACAAGATTGTAGACCAGTTGAATCAAACTCCGTCCAAGATCTCTATACTTTCACTGTTGATGTGCTCTGAGGCACACCGTAATGCCTTGCTGAAGATGTTGAATCTGGCTTACGTGCCTCAGGAGATTTCTGTCAATCAACTGGAGGGCGTGATGGCCAATGTGAGCACCAGACACGGCGTAGGTTTCACCAACTTGGACTTACCACCTGAAGGGCGAAACCATAACAAAGCCTTGCACATCACCATGGAATGCAAGGGGGCAGTGTTGTCTCACGTATTGGTAGACACCGGGTCGTCGCTGAATGTGTTGCCTAAGCAGATTCTGAGGAAGATTGATGCAGAAGGGTTTGTGCTTAACCCCAGCGACCTGATCGTTCGTGCTTTCGACGGATCCAAACGTTCTGTGTGTGGAGAAGTTACCTTGCCTGTGAAGATAGGTCCTGAGGTTTTCAATATCATCTTCTATGTTATGGACATCCAGCCCGCCTACAGTTGTTTGTTGGGGCGTCCATGGATTCATGCAGCAGGGGCAGTCTCGTCGACTCTCCATCAAAAGCTCAAGTATGTCTGGAATGGTCAGATTGTGACTGTGTGCGGTGAAGAAGAGATTCTGGTGAGTCATCTATCCTCGTTCAAATATGTTGAGGTGGATGGCGAGATCCATGAAACCTTATGCCAGGCGTTTGAGACTGTGGCTCTTGAGAAAGTGGCGTACGCTGAGCAGAGGAAGCCAGGTGTTTCAATCACTTCTTACAAGCAGGCTAAGGAGGTCGTTGATTCCGGAAAAGCTGAAGGCTGGGGCAAGATGGTGGATTTGCCGGTTAAAGAAGACAAATTTGGCGTTGGTTATGAGCCTCTCCAAGCAGAGCAGAATGGTCAAGCGGGTCCGAGTACCTTTACCAGCGCTGGGCTGATGAATCATGGCGATGTTTCCGCAACCGGTAGTGAAGACTGTGACAGCGATTGCAACTTGGACAACTGGGTTCGCCCGTGTGCACCAGGGGGGTCAATCAACAACTGGACGGCTGAAGAAGTGGTTCAAGTTACTCTTCTGACAGAGTAATTTTCTGTTGTTTTGTCATTTTGCATGAAAATCCTACGTTCTGCCCAAGGCGTAGTGATTCATTTTTGTAGGGCCTCATCATGTTTTAATGATTATCATTAATGAAGGACATTTTTTTGAACAAACTTTGTGATCCTTGTCTTTCTATTTTTTTGTTTTCATTTTTCTTTTTCGAAAACAATAAAAATGGCAATGTTTTTTGTTTTTGTGACTTTATTGAACTCTTTTTCTAAAACAAAGCATCAAACATGCAGAAGCGACCTTACGGCATTCACTATGAACAGTTCTGTTATGGCTCAGTATGATTTCGATAATCCCATCTACCAAGCTGAAGAGGAGAGTGAGGAAGACTGTGAACTCCCTGCAGAATTGGCCAGATTACTGAAGCAGGAGGAAAGGGTCATCCAACCTCATAAGGAGGAGTTGGAAACTATTAATTTGGGTACGGAGGACGACAAAAAGGAAATCAAGATTGGGGCTGCTTTAGAGGACTCCGTCAAGAGGAGGCTGATTGAGATGCTGAGAGAATATGTGGAGATATTCGCCTGGTCATATCAAGATATGCCTGGGTTAGATACAGATATTGTGGTGCATCGATTACCTCTCAGAGAAGGGTGTCCTTCGGTCAAGCAGAAGCTTCGCAGAACGAGTCCTGACATGGCAACTAAGATCAAAGAAGAGGTTCAGAAGCAGTGGGATGCAGGTTTTCTGGCTGTTACCAGTTATCCACCGTGGGTGGCCAACATCGTTCCTGTGCCGAAGAAGGATGGTAAAGTTAGAATGTGTGTCGATTACCGGGATTTGAATAGAGCGAGTCCGAAAGATGATTTCCCATTACCTCACATTGATGTATTGGTTGATAATACGGCTCAATCCTCGGTATTCTCTTTCATGGATGGTTTCTCCGGATACAATCAGATCAAGATGGCGCCAGAGGACATGGAAAAGACGACATTCATTACACCTTGGGGCACGTTCTGCTATAAGGTGATGCCATTTGGGCTGAAGAACGCTGGTGCTACCTATCAGAGGGCAATGACGACTCTTTTTCATGACATGATGCACAAAGAAATTGAAGTGTACGTAGATGATATGATTGCGAAGTCGCAGACAGAAGAGGAGCACCTGGTTAATTTGCAGAAGCTGTTCGACCGTTTGAGAAAGTTCAGACTGAGGTTGAATCCGAACAAGTGCACGTTTGGAGTGAGATCCGGGAAGCTCTTAGGCTTCATTGTCAGTGAGAAAGGGATTGAGGTTGATCCAGCAAAAGTCAAAGCTATTCAAGAGATGCCTGAACCGAAATTGGAAAAGCAAGTCCGTGGGTTTTTAGGGAGGTTGAACTATATTGCAAGGTTCATATCTCATCTAACTGCCACATGTGAACCAATTTTCAAACTGCTCAGAAAGAATCAGGCGATCAAGTGGAATGATGATTGTCAGAAAGCTTTTGACAAGATAAAGGAGTATTTACAGAAACCTCCAATCCTGATACCTCCAGTTCCAGGGAGACCTCTGATAATGTACCTGTCAGTGACTGAGAACTCGATGGGGTGTGTATTGGGACAGCATGACGAGTCTGGTCGAAAAGAGCATGCCATATACTACCTTAGCAAAAAGTTTACCGACTGTGAAACAAGATATTCACTGCTCGAGAAAACTTGCTGTGCTTTGGCCTGGGCTGCTCGCCGACTGAGACAGTATATGTTGAACCATACTACTCTATTGATTTCTAAGATGGATCCAGTAAAGTACATCTTTGAGAAACCAGCTCTCACCGGACGTGTTGCCCGTTGGCAGATGATTTTAACAGAATACGACATTCAGTACACGTCCCAGAAGGCCATCAAAGGTAGTATTCTGTCAGACTACCTCGCCGAGCAACCGATTGATGACTATCAGCCTATGATGTTTGAATTCCCTGACGAAGACATCATGTATCTTAAGATGAAAGACTGCGAAGAGCCTCTTGTCGAGGAAGGACCGGATCCAGATGACAAGTGGACACTGATGTTTGATGGGGCTGTGAATATGAACGGTAATGGTGTTGGGGCAGTGTTGATCAATCCCAAAGGTGCTCACATACCTTTTTCTGCCAGACTGACGTTTGACGTCACCAACAACGAAGCTGAGTATGAGGCTTGTATCATGGGGATAGAAGAAGCCATTGATCTAAGGATCAAGATTCTCGATATATTTGGAGATTCCGCTCTAGTGGTCAATCAAGTCAATGGAGATTGGAATACGAATCAGCCGCATTTGATTCCGTATAGAGATTACACCAGAAGAATACTGACGTTCTTCAAGAAAGTAGAGTTGTATCATGTCCCCCGGGATGAGAATCAGATGGCTGACACCTTGGCTACTTTGTCATCTATGATCAAAGTTCATTGGTGGAATCACGTGCCACATGTTGCGGTGAATCGACTTGAGAGGCCTGCGTATGTGTTTGCAGCCGAGTCTGTTGTGGGTGATGAAAAGCCGTGGTATTATGACATCAAGAATTTCCTCAAGACTCAAGAGTATCCTGAAGGTGCGTCAAAGAATGACAAGAAAACCCTGAGAAGGCTAGCTGGAAGCTTTTATTTGAATCAGGATGATGTGTTGTATAAGAGAAACTTTGACATGGTCTTGCTCAGATGCGTGGACAGACCCGAGGCAGACATGTTAATGCAAGAAGTTCATGAAGGTTCCTTTGGTACTCATGCCGGCGGACATGCAATGGCTAAGAAATTGTTGAGAGCGGGTTATTACTGGATGACTATGGAATCCGATTGTTTCAAGTATGCTCGGAAGTGCCATAAGTGTCAAATCTATGCTGATAAGGTGCACGTACCACCAAGCCCTCTGAATTTCATGAATTCGCCTTGGCCGTTTGCTATGTGGGGCATTGATATGATTGGGAAGATTGAGCCTACTGCTTCGAATGGACATCGCTTCATCCTGGTTGCGATTGACTATTTCACCAAATGGGTAGAAGCAGCTTCTTATGCTAACGTTACCAAACAAGTGGTTACCCGGTTCATCAAGAAAGAAATCATATGTCGTTAAGGAGTTCCTGAGAGAATCATCACTGACAATGGTTCGAATCTCAATAACAAGATGATGAAAGAGCTTTGTAAAGATTTCAAGATTGAACATCACAATTCTTCTCCTTACAGACCGAAGATGAATGGTGCTGTAGAAGCGGCAAACAAGAATATCAAGAAGATTGTGCAGAAGATGGTCGTTACGTACAAGGATTGGCATGAGATGCTGCCTTTCGCTTTGCATGGGTACCGTACCTCAGTACGTACGTCGACCGGGGCAACCCCTTACTCCCTTGTGTATGGTATGGAAGCTGTTCTACCTGTTGAAGTGGAGATTCCTTCTCTGAGAGTTTTGTTGGATGTCAAGTTGGACGAAGCCGAGTGGATTCGAACAAGGTTTAACGAGCTGAGCCTTATCGAAGAGAGACGGTTAGCAGCTGTATGCCATGGACAGTTGTATCAGCGAAGGATGAAGCGAGCCTTTGATCAGAAAGTGCGTCCTCGAAGCTATCAGATTGGTGATCTAGTTTTGAAGAGGATCCTCCCTCCCGGTACAGATAACAGGGGCAAGTGGACTCCTAATTATGAAGGTCCGTATGTTGTGAAGAAGGTCTTCTCCGGTGGAGCCTTGATGCTTACAACTATGGATGGTGAAGATCTTCCGTCTCCTGTCAACTCAGATGTAGTCAAAAAATACTTCGCATAAATTGACCCGCTGGACAAAAAGAATAAAAGAGTCCAGGCAAAAAAGGGGCATCCCGGCGAACCAAAAAAAAACAGAAAGAAAGGTTCGGGCAAAAATTAGGGATAAAATAAAAAAAACTGTACACCTGGTAAGTCGAAAACCCGCAAGGGCGGCTTAGGCAAAAATGGGTATCCCGGTGGATTGAAAACCCGAAAGGGCGATCCAGGCAAAAGTTAGGGAATAAAGCGAAGACTACAGTCTGAGTTGTCTGTACTTCATCGAGCTTTGTCGTCTGCCATCTCGAAAGATGTGATCTGTCCAGTCATTCTTCTCAGAAAGCAAGGAGTTGGGAGGAAAACTGATGATCTGTGAGTTATAACAGAATTGGGAAATAGTGGATGCCGTGTTCACATTGCCATTAGGATAGATTTTTCCTTTTGTGCGCAATTACCTCTTTCTAGGAATTGCTTCCCAATGTATTTGCCTCTTCAGGCACATTTTCAATCAATAAAAGTCGTTATTCAGATAAATAGCTTTCTGTTTTTGTATTTACTGTTTTGTTTGCAAAATGTCCGAATTTTTTGATAAGCATTGCATATAAAAAACATGAAGGCTACACAATAGCTTGCAGAAAGATAAAACATTTGAAAATCATTTTGAATGATGAGGACACTTGAGCGTATCTTGTCCATGTATCCCCTGGGGGCATTTTGTTGTGCTGTTTTTCAGGTTGGCATCTGTGAGGACGTTTCCTCAGCAGATATTTTCCCCAAGCAAGTTTGGAAGCTATCGTAGTTATGTTCCCCCGCGAAGACGTCTGTGGATAGTGCCTCCTATTCTCCAACAGATCTGAGGATTGCCTATCCCCAGCAGGCCTGTATTTGCCATTTCCTCCCCGAGTGAGGCAGGTTCATTGAATTTTATCTCCAGTATTTATCCTACCTGTGGACTGAAGGATATCCCTAGCAGAGTTTACCCTTCCCCAGCAGCAGTACTATTCTTCGACAGGGGTGTAAAGTCGCTTTACCATTCCTCAAGCAGAGTTCCCCGCAGAGTATTTCCCCAAGAGGAGTCTCCCCACAGAGTCAGAGTACCTGATCTTTTGGCTCCCTAGCCAGGGTTCATTTGCATTTTGCATGTAGTAATCATTGCATCCTCAAAAATCGCGTAGCATTCCCATTCGTAAATGGAGCATTACGCCATAGAAAAATTCAAACATATGCATTCATGTGTTAACTTCACCAGACCGTATCCCCGGCAGAGGCGGATCATTTCATTCAACATCAGCACCAAGACTGCTACAGTTGCTCTTGACAGCATTCAGAATTGTTTATTCCCCACAGAGGTTTATTTCCTCACCCGTTGGTGACAGAGAGTTTATTTCTCCTCAGTGAGACCCCCATCAAGTGGTCAACTTTGCCTTGACATATCTAAGATGTCATTCTTGTGATACCTGTAAGTGTCATGCCAGCACCCGCGTGTGTTTCTTTTTTTGGTGTCGGTAAACACCCTTGTTTCGGTGTCCGTAAACATCGAATATTCTCCCCAGTCATCAGTAAATGTCTGGTCATCATTTTTTGTGTCGGTAAACACCATTGTTTCGGTGTCTGTAAACATCGAGTCTCACTCCAGTCATCGGTAAATGTCTGGTCATTTTTGATGTCGGTAAACATCATCTTTCGATGTCTGTAAACATCGAGTCTCACTCCAGTCATCGGTAAATGTCTGGTCATTTTTGATGTCGGTAAACATCATCTTTCGATGTCTGTAAACATCGAGTCTCCACCCAGTCATCGGTAAATGTCTGGTCATTTTTTTTGGTGTCGGTAAACGCCATTGCTTCGGTGTCGGTAAACATCGAGTCTTTCTTTCAGTCATCGGTAAATGTCTGATAAATCCCCAGCTAGAAATCCCCAGTAGAGTCATCTGTAAATGTCCTACCTGGTTTCCAGTTGCAAATATTTGTATCTCCCCAATAAATTTCTCATTCCCAGTCATCGGTAAATGCCTGGTCATTTTTTGGATGTCGGTAAACATCATCTTTCGATGTCGGTAAACATCGAGTCTCATCCCAGTCATCGGTAAAAGTCTGGTCAATAAAATCAAAATCCCCAGAAGTCGTCGGTAAACGTCTTGTCTGGTATCACCACAAAGATTTTGTTCCTCCCCAAGTGGAGACGCCATCGGTAAATGGCCCAGTTTTCTTCGATATCGGTAAATATCGAATTCCCAGTTGCAGCATGCCATCGGTAAATGGTCTTGCTAGGGTTGACATCGGTAAATATCAAGTTCTAACCATCGGTAAATGGTTTTGCTTTTCAGAAATCTGTCTCCCAGCAGCCATCAGTAAATGGTCTGGCTGAAGTTGATATCGGTAAATATCAAGTTTTAACCATCGGTAAATGGTTTTGCTTTTCAGAAGTTTATTTTCCCCAGCCGCCATCGGTAAATGTTCGTGCTGAAGCTGATATCGGTAAATATCAAGTTTCCAGTTCTCCAACCATCGGTAAATGGTTTTGCTTTTCTGAAGCTGTCAATTGCAGTCGTCATCGGTAAATGACGTGGTTCTTCTTGTATCCTATCCAGCTAGTGCAAATTCTACGGTTCTTTGGTATTCAATCCCTGTTTACCCTGAAAGTCTGACAGCCGTTGCTATCATCCGTTCGGGTTCCCAGCTGATTGAATAGGGGCAGCTGTAGCACCTCAAATTTGCACCTACCATTATACATACATTTTCATACTAGGTCATAGCATATCATGGTCCATTGCATAGCATTTGCATCGTCCCTCAGTTGCCTCAAGAGCAAGCAATCAAGAATCAGGTCAAACTAATCTCCTGATCAGTCAACCAAGCAAGCAAAGGAATTTCTCATTGAATCAAGGCCCTAAGGTTTGTGCAACAAGTTCACATGGCTTGGAGGTCTATTTGAAGTATTTTGGTCAAGGGTTGAGGGCTCAGAGGTCAGCAGTTCATACACAGACAGTCAAAAACCCTAGAAAAGTCAACTGTCAGTCAAAGCAGTGGATGGTGGTCATTCTTGTGGAATTTGGGCACCATAGTCAATAATCAAGAGTTCATACAACTTAGGACATCATTTGAAGTCAAATTCTCAAGGAATTAGGGTTTGGAATTCATCAGTCAATGCATAATCAGACAAAAACCCTAATAGTCAACTGTTGGTCAACTGTCCATTTAATCAGAGATTTGATGATTGGAATTGGTTTGTGGGAGTTCATTCATGTCCAAATAGTCATCATATATCATGCCAAACACCATCATGGAAGAATTTGAAGCCAGATCATGAATTTCCCAAAACGGAAACTGGGCCTGTAACTGAAACTTACCAAAAATGGAAAGTTTTGATCCTCAAACTTACATCATGATACAAGCCTCAAATGAATTTTTGCCCAACATCAAAGTTGAAGATCTTGTTCTCCCATTTCCAAAAAGTCCTAGAACTCTCAATTCCCATGTATGGTTGGCAAGTTATGATCGAATCGATTTCAGAAAATCTTGAACTTCAAAGGGCCATATCTCCCAAACCGTTTGGCCAATTTTGGTGGGGTTTTTTCCTACAAGTCACATTTGATCCCCTCTTTCCAAAAATATAAATTTCATGAGCCAAAACTTTACCAATCAAAATGGCATTTTTTGACCTTTTTCATTTAAATGTAAGTTTGACCAAGAGTTGACTTTTTGACTCAAACATTTTTTCAACATTTGGCCAATTGGAACAGCTCATAAATGTCATTTAGAATGTGTTTGTAAAGTCAAAATATGCAGCACATGTGAATCATACTTGGTTGCTTGAATTATAAGAAAGGTACAAATGCACCATGCTTGTCCATACTTGTCCATGCCTTGCCTTGTACCTCAAAAGGACAGCAATTATGCAGCATTTCTTCTGTCATTAAAGCCTCATTATGCAGCCAAACAATCAATTGTACATATGGCCATGTCCTAATTGCTTAAAATTTGGAAAGTGAAGGTACTTGGCAACCATTCCACACCATACTTCCACAACCATGCTTTTACCACATCACAAAGCAGATTTTGTGGATCACATTTTCCTGTCATTCTGAGGACTACTGGCTGCACAATGCCACAGCTCCATACCATGCCTTGCCACCAAAAACAACAGTTAATAGCAGGTTTTAAAAACAGGTTTTTCTGTCATTAGAAAAGATAGCAGCAGCAGCAACAGTTTATACATGGGGGACACTACATTCATCATAACCCTGCAATTCCTGCATACTATCCTGTATATCCTTCACAGCAACAGCCCCATCATCAGGTTTACTATGTTCCTGCAAGACAGCCACAAGCTTACAATCTTCCTGTGCAGCAGGCTAATATAGGGGATTCTGCCACGACCATGTCTTGGAGTAGACCCCAAAATCCTCCAAACCCTATTACACTGGTTCAACCAAATGCAGCTGACAACCCCATTAGAAATGCCCCTACCAAAAACAGAAATGACAGCAGCTGCTTACAGAGCTGCAACTTCAGGCAACCCTCAATTTGTACAAGTTCCTACAGCCCAGCATTAGCAGCATACCACAACACCTTCACTTATTTTTCCAACCAAAACTCTTGATCACTTGCATTTGATTCATCTGTCTAAACTCCCAGCAGACCAACCTTGCCTTGCTAGCATGGCATAAAACCTGCAACCAACAAACCAACATTGGCTCTCTCACACTCTATCCAAACTCAAAAAAAACCTCTCACTTTGTTTGTGCATTTTTCTGTCCAAACCTTGTCCACAATAGACCAACTTTACTTTGCTTAATAACAGGACTGCCTCACCAAAAAAACCTGTCCAATTCCAACATTGCCTTGCCAACTTCTAAACCTAGCAACTTTGCTTTGGCCCCTGTGGAAATTTTCCTGTCAAACCCTGCTACTATCATCCAACACAACAAAACCTTGTACTCTAAAAATCCATCTTTGCATTTTTCAACTGGCTGTCAAAAACAAAACCTGTCAAGTCCTAAATCAACAAACTAAGGCTGGCTTGAACACCTTGGCATCACTATTTTTCTGCCAACACAACCAACTGCTAGCAGCCACACAAACCACTTGGCCTGAACAAAACCTCACTCTCTCTCAAATCCATTTTTTGGCCATTTTCCAAAGTTCTTCCCAAACTCCATAGAACATGACCTGCCTTTGTTTGCAATACCATATACCATCATTATAGAGTTCACTGCAAGCTTGTTTTGACCACTGTGAAGCTTTTCGAATTTGTCTTCATCAAAACTCATACATGACAGTTCATGATTAGAAGAAGTTGGAATACCATTGAGCCATCTTCTTTCATCCACTCTTCAACTGGAGCTCTTTGGAACTGCTGTTTATGCTTTTCGTAGCTAAAAAACCATCGTCCCAGTTCTGCCATGGATTGAAGGTTAGAAACTTATTTTCAAAATTCATGAAATGATGTTTTGTTTTATGTATATCTCACTGCCATGAACACTCTGGACCTTTTGTTTTCGATTTTTATTAAGATTTGGTTGAGTTAGCTTTGATTTATGTTTGTGACATCAAGTTTGTTTGCTTCGATTCATGCTGACCATGGCGCTTTGTTGCAATTGATTCTTGAGTCCATAAAGTATGAAGTAGGAACTAGGGTTTGGTGTGTTTGTTTCTGATTTTCACGAATGTTGTTCATGACCTGAGATTCATCGTGTTTGAGTTTGAGCTGCCCAGAATTTCCTTTTCCCTGCGTGTTACTGTAGCTTATTTAGGGTTTAGTTAATGAATGAAGGCCATTTACTGTGCATTCCCGTAACAGCCAATGAAAATATTTGGATGCCGTGCCTTATGCTGTGTCGTTTTGATAAGTGAAGGCAATATTTACATTTGTGCCATCGGTCAACTTATGTTGACTTGCCATGCCTTGTTATTTGTTCATGTTGCATCCAATTAATCACTCATCTTCAACAATTAATTTCTCTCTCCATTTTCACCCAAAAATCATGAGATTTTTTCCATCATCTTCACAAGAGTGTCCTCTATTTTATTGTGATTTTTAATTAAATTTTAACTGGCTGGATTTTAAATAATAATTGGTTTCCTAACATGTATGCCAAATTGATACATTGTGCCATTTCAATTGTGAGATACTCATGTTGCATCCTTTGACTTTGAAACTTTTTGTGGTGAAACTAGACTCATTGACCTTCATTTCCATATAAAGTTTGTGCATTTATCATGTGTGGATTGAGGGTTATGATTTTTTGAAGTTGAGGTGTACATTTGGTGTCACAACATGATCATGCATTTTCCCTAATTTCATTACCATGCTTCTTGACCTCCAAATGACTTGATTTTTTGCATGAGCCTCCTCTTGTATGTCTAGTTGACTTGTGAATTTTCTTGGATTTATTTGAACTACTTTCCATTTGTTTGAGATTTTTCTTCCCTGCCTAGTCAAATGTTGACCTTGTGTGACACATGTTCCCATTTCATTTGTGAAATTCTCATACTTTATTAGATGGACTTGAAATTTGACATGTGATAACTAGACATCTCAAGCTTTGCATTGGTGTTAATCTCATTCATTTCTCATCTGTTTTCAATTTGATATGATTTTTTGAAGTTGACCCCTGCTTGTTGACTTTCTTTGTGCATGCTTGAATTTGGTTTGACTTCATGATTTTCATTGACTGCCTTCCACTTGCCCAAATGGGATGAAATTTGACATGCTTACCATGCTATGTGTTAGGTTTGATCATGATTTATTGGTTGATTTTTTTGGAAAATGTTTAGATTGGTTTTGAGTCAAGTCTTTCTGTTGACTTCTATGGGTTTCTGTTTGCCCTACTTTGACCTAATTGGTTCATGAAATGATGATAGTGATTGGTATGAATGTGAACCTAATTGGTTTTGTTTCCTAATTGTTTGAACATGATTTAGGATACTTACCCCTTGCTGTCTTGACTTTCTCATCCACTTTTGACCCTAGGCTTGCCCTAGTGGTCCTGTTACTCACCTTTGAGTTTGTGATTTCAGGTTGACCATCAAATGGCCATTGAGACCAGTTCTTTTGATTGAGCTTGCTTGAATATTGTTATCTAACCCCCTTGTTTTGTAGGTGGCTTGGCTCACATGCCCTAAGCCTTGTGCCTTGCACATCCATGTGCCTCTAATGGACTGTGGTTGTCTGTTTCTGTTTGTTTTGTTTGAAGTTGCATACTAACATCTGCTTGACTGTTTCAGGTGCTTTAGTTGCTTAGTTCTTTGTGAACTTTTTTGCTTTGCTTTGCTTGTATAAGCAATTTGCATTGAGGTATGTCTCTTTTACTCCATGTAGTCTGGAAGACCTGGTCTGTTACTTGGCCAGGCAACTGTCTGAAGTCCTCCTTAAGAGGCAATGTTTGTGACTGTTTACTTTTGTCCTTGCATAGAGTCAAAGTCCTCCTAAGTGAAGAGGCAATTGGTGGAAGGTAGGGATATGCAATCTATCCCCCACTATTCAGTGTGTCATCTGCTTTGCTCACACCACTGTGTTGATGCATTGCAGATACAAACCCAAGATCTTGCACAACTGTACAGTTGAGTCAGTTTTAATGTGTAGAAGGGTTCCCACTTTCTGAACCCACACATTCTTGTCTTGAGCTCTCCCAGGCCAGGGATAAGAGCTGTGAGGTCTCATCCTCACTTCATCCTTTCATCTGCTTCACCTTAGCCCCTCAATGGCAAGGTTAAGAGCAACATTCACCCAGTTCCAGAGGTTTGTTTGTCGAGGTTGATATGACCCCTTGACTAAAACCTAACCCTTGTTTGAGCCACTTGTTTGTGTATAGCGTGTGCTATCTGTGCAAGATAGGATTGTTTGACTTGCTTCCTGTGCAAGATAGGATTATTTGACTTGCTTCCTGTGCAAGTTAGGATTAGTTTAGACTTGCTTCCTGTGCAAGTTAGGTTTTGCTTGGTTTGCTTCCTGTGCAAGTTAAGTATGTGTGTGGCTTGCTTCCTGTGTGAGCCATACTTAGGATAGGTTGGCCCTTGTGCCATTTAGCTAGAAACCATAACTTAGGGATGATTTGCATGATAACATCTAGGCTCGAGTCGTAGTCTCCCTAGTTGTGTCTCCCTCTGTTATCTGGTTAGGCTAGGTCCTTTATCCCTCCGTAGGGGAACTACATCGCCCTGATCTTCATACCAGATGAAGTATGTAGGCAGGAGATTGAGCTGATCTCTCCGGGCGCCCTTTTTCTTTTTTGTGTGTGTTGTTTGACAGTTGCTAGGCTCGAGTGCCTGACTCCTTAGCAATTTGTCGTCTGTCTGTTTGAGTGTGTGCTTGACAGTTACAGGCTCGAGTCCCAGACTCCCTATCTATCTGTTGTGTTGTTTAGGTTCGGATGTCAATGTAAGTCCAGTGATTGGCATTTGGGCTCCATGTTTGCCTCTTTGCGTGTGTTTAGGTTCGGATGCTGACATAAGTCCAGTGATTGGCAGTCGGGCTCCACGTTTGCCTATTTGTGTTTGTTTGTGTGCGTGTCAGCCGAGCTACGAATGCTCTGATTCTTCTCTCGTCCGAGAAGATACGTATGCATAGGATGCGATATCCTAGCGAGCATGTGTCGTTTCCCCAGTCCGAACTACTTGGACTCTGATGTCTATGCCTGATAGACTAAGTAGGCCCAGGATGTGACATCCTGCCGAGTTCAGTTTCAGTCAGTCTCTTGCGTTTCTTTCAGCCAGTGTGTGTGTGTGTTTGAGCAGTGTTTAGCAACCAATTTCCTTTCTAGTGTGCGTGGATCCCGTAGAGTACTACGGATGCGTAGGGGTGCTAATACCTTCCCTTCGCATAACCGACTCCCGAACCCATTCTCTTTGGTCGCGAGACCATGTTCTTTCCCAGGTTTACTCTGAGCGTTTCCTTTCCCTCTTCTGGGATAAATAACGCACGGTGGCGGCTCTGTTGTTCTTTCTTTTCCCGCCGGTTTTTCGCGCGATGCGACAGAACCAATACATGATGGGGCCAAAAACAAAGAGAATTAAATGTTTAACAATGAGAGAAACAACTCTTGGTTCAAAAGTGGACACCGTTCATTTGTCCTAAAAGGGTATATATGGAATTCTAAAGGGATATGATATTTGGTTTCAAAGAGAGACAGTATGTCACTGAGATGAATGGTTATGGTTGAATATAGATGATGGATCATGAAAGATATGAATGGATCTCTAAGGCAGAAGAAAGAATAATTATGCTCACCAAGAATTCACATTTTCGTGTCTATGTATTCTCACCATGCAATGAGAAAGTCAGAGCTCCATAGTTTGTGGAACTTTAGTGAAACAAAGAAAAGAAAGTTTGTAGGTAACAAGTATTATCAAGATAAACAAGAAGAACGATAAAGTATGACTGCAGTGATGAAAAGTATAACTTGGTACAAAAGGACAATAATATTGCAGGAACCCATGAGGGAAGATAAACTTCGAACCAAAGGGTAAAGGTGGCATGAACCAATGCATGGTGGGTCCGAAAACATAGAGAATTAAATGTTTGCCGACGAGACAAACAACTCTTGATACAAAGGTGGACACTGCTCATTTGTCCTAAGAGGGTATATATGGAATCCCAAATAAAAATGGTATTTGGTTCCAAAGAAAGATAGTACAATACTTATGAAGGGTGGTAATGATAGATGTAAAAGACTTGGTAGTCATTGGATGTGAACAACACTAAAGTCTATAAACAAAGGCGAATACCCTGAGCAACTGAGTCATTTGTCCAGTACCCAAAGATATTCTAGACAACTTAGGGAATGCTCCACTTTCATCATTCTTTGTTACTTAAGGCTCATGGCATGTGATCCTCATCATAACTTACAAGTTGCTGAAGAAGACTCTCCTTGCTGCTTCTTATGATGAAGACTTGCCAATCATTTGAGTTGAATTGCACTAAAGTCTATGAACAAAGGCGAATACCTTGAGCAACTAGGTCATTTGTCTCGTACCCAAGGATATCCTAGACAAGTTAAGGAGTGATCCACTCTCATCATTCTTCGTTACTTAATGCTCATGATGTGTAACTCTTATCATGATTGGAAAATGTTGAAAAGTATATTCTGATTGTTGACCTTGATGATGCAAAGTTGCTTATGAAGAGAGACTTGACAATCATTTGATTTAAATTATGCTAAAGTCCATGAATAGAGGTGAATACGATGAGCAACTGAGTCATTTGCCCTGTACCCAAAGATGTTCAGAATGAGTTAAGGAATTCTCCACTCTCACTCCTTCTCTATTGCTTAAGGCTCATGACACACAACTTGAATAATGATTGAAAACTATTGACCTTTGTTGTGCTTGAGAAGTAGTCCACTAAGTCTGCTATGTGAAGATATTGTCTTTACTTTGAAGTCTTAAACTCTTGATCTTGAATCTCGAGGTCTTGAGCTCTTGAAGTCCAATACAACTTGAACATAAGGGACTTGCCCTATCAAGTGACCAAGGGTCTTTTGATCACTTGAATAGTGTCGCAACCTGAAAAATACAGTGTGCGAAAAAAACAACCGGCGAAAGAGAATGACAGAAGAGTCGCCACCGTGCGTTATTCATCCCAAAGGAGGGAAAGGAAACGCTCGAAGTAAACCTGAAAAAGGAAAGGACAAGACGGGGTCTCGCAACCAAATCTTGGGTTCGGGAGTCGGTTATGCGAAGGGAAGGTATTAGCACCCCTACGCATCCATAGTACTCTACGGGATCCACTTTTGTAGTTTTTGTCTAAAGGGTGTGGGTTTACCTAACGTGTTTATTTACTAAAAAGGTTAAGAGAAATGACTCGCGCGGATGTCGCATCCACTGCATACGTATCTCATCTGAATATGAGAATCAGAGTCTTCGTAGCTCGGCTGACCTATGAGTTGGGGGGATGTGTGCTCGCTAAGACATCGCGTCTTATGCCTACGTATCTCATCTGGAATGAGAATCAGAGCAAGCCGTAGTTCGGCTAACTACGGGGTTATGGATTGGGTTTTGGACGAACAACGTTACTACGCAATCTACCGGATGCTCGACCTTTGGAGACTTACTCGCCTGTAGTAGAAGGAGTAAACGTGTTGCTTTGGGTTTTAGGGTTTGGGATGCTCGAGGGCAAAAAGGCAGTCCTTGACGAAGGAACCGCGCTACCTGCAGGGATATGAATACAAAACACAAAACATGTATCTCAAAGTAAAATGCCACCAAGGGGCTCAAACATTGCCTCCTATCGAGGTCTTCCAGCTAAGAAAGCGATAAAGTATGAGAAAGGGAAAAAATTACCACACGGATAAAGATCCGAAGCTATAGCAGTTAAAGGGGCAAGAAACCCTGAAATGTCTCCAGCTGGACCGTCAAAGGAAATCAGTCAACACGAATAATCAGAATAAAACTCCAGGGGGTATCCCACAAATAAAGTGGGAAACCACGCGAGTGTCTCTGCGAAAGCCATGTGAGCCCTCACAAAACTCGACAAAGGGTTAGAGTAGTAGGATGAAATCAAGAGAAAACAATGTCATGGAAACACAAGACAGGTTAGAATAAACAAAATAGGGTAACCCAGAGTTGCCCCTAAATCAAAATGTAACCACATGAATAATTCCATCAAAATTCACAAAAGGCTCACAAAGAGGTATCAAATTCACCCATAATACCTCATACATTTAGAGCATTCAAATAAAAGGCATAAAGATGATGGATATAGGGCAAACCTGATTGGAGAGCTTGATTGAGTTGCGCCCGTGAGGTTTACAAGTTGAGTTCCTTTCAGGGTTTAGAGGTTGCTCTGAACTCTGTTGGCTTTTCTCTCACTATCTTTTCCTCAGGGTTTTGCTTCTCTTCCTTCTTTCTCCAGTGAATCTCCCAGTGTAACTCCAAGTGTAACTCCAAGTGTGTTTTCCTCTACTGAAACTTCAGTATTTATAGACTGATTTTCGTGGGTAATGGGCTCAAATGAGGGAGACCCAAGTCCAAAATAATTTATTATATTTTATTTATTTATTTATTTTATTTATTTAATTAATTAATTAATTAATTAATTAAATTATTATTTATTTATTTATTTATTTATTCGTTTTTTTTTTCGTTTTTTTTTTTTCGTTTTTTTTTCCAGGAAAAATGAAGGGTAAATTTTGGGGTATTACAGCTGCCCCTATTCAATCAACTGGAGACCCGGAAAGAAGATGGCAGCTGCTTTCGTGCTTTCGAGGTATCAAGGGATTGAATACAATAAAAGCCCAAAAATTTGCACTGAAGTGAAGTGAAGTAACAATGTCTGTCAGAATCGGCAAAGAGGTGGTCTTGAAAGAAAAATCCGTCTGGTACGGTGAGAGTCAGTCTGAATATCGAAAAAGAATGTTAAACTGGATACTAAAATAAATGGTAACACAGAAATAACCATGGCTTGAATGCCGCTCATCAGTCTGAATACTGGAAAGGATTTCGATCTGAACATCGGAAAATGGGCCTGAATGCCACAAGTCGCATCGACCTGAACGTCGGAACCTTCTTCGATCTGAACATCGGAAAATTGGCCTGAATGCCACTTCGATCTGAATATCGGAAAATTGGCCTGAATGCCACTTCGATCTGAATACCGGAAAACTGGCCTGAATGCCACTTCGGTCTGGATACCGGAAAACTGGCCTAAATGCCACTTCGGTCTGGATACCGGGAAAACTGGCCTGAATGCCACAAGTTGCATCGACCTGAACGTCGGAAACTTCTTCAATCTGAACATCGGAACACTGGCCTGAATGCCACTTCGGTCTGGATACCGGAAAACTGGCATGAATGCCACTTCGGTCTGGATACCGGAAAACTGGTCTGAATGCCATAAGTTGCATCGACCTGAACGTCGGAAACTTCTTCGATCTGAACATCGGAAAACTTCATGCCTGTCAGCATTGGCAGAAATAGGGAATGATAAATAGAGGCGACGCATGGGCCAATGACACTTGCTGGGGATAACAAAGGTAAGTCATGAACAATCTTCAGTCTGAGTACTGGAAACAACTTCTAGCTTATCACTTGGGATACCGAGAATGTTTTATGCTTACATGCGTATGTTTGAATTTTTCAATAGCGTAATGCTCCATGAAAATGGAAATGCTACGCGATTTGGAAGGATGCAATGCAATATGATTCTACATGCAGGGATGCGAAATGCTGGGTAGAATGCCAAGCCGAGGCAAGGGGATCTGCTGGGGAAATGATTATCATCCTCTGGGCTCTGGCCAGGCTGCTGGAGATACACACCACAATGAACTCTGTGGGGAGATGACTAGCCATGCGGTGTTCTGGCCATACCGAGACTCTGATCGGGGAAAGAATGGCATTGGAAGCCTGCTGCTGAGGAAAGCTACAATGGTTCTAGCAACCACGATTTGCGAGAGATGACTCAGCAGGGGGAGCAAACACTGATACGGTACCGAGGTTCTGCTTCAAGGAAAGAAACCATGGATCTGGCATTGGGATTATCGATCTGGCATCGAACTCTAAGGAGCAGCCACTTCTGCTGGGAAGATACAGTCTGGCACTGTCAACTCCGCTGGGGATATATAGTCTGACACTGTCAACTCTACTGGGGAGTGTATGTCTTGAAACAACCGCTTGGGGAAGTACGGTGGTGAGAAACTGCTGGGGATTGAAAAATCCAACACTCTGATCAGCTCTGCAGGGTCAAGACACTGAATTCGTCTGTTGGCGACTTCACCGGGGAAAATATTCACGACCATCTGCAGGAGATTTTAAGGAAATGCCCCGAGGGTATCTGTTCTGAATAGACGATCCAAAGCACTTAAAATTTACAGCAATTTTAAATGTTTATTAAGCCTGTACCTGTAAAGCCCTTATGTGTCATGATGCAATGTTTATCAAAAATTCGGACGTCATTTTTGCAAACAAAACAGTAAAATGAAAATGAAAACAGAGATATACTGAATAACATGATTTTATTGATTTAATGGCCTCTGAATAGGCATTTACATTAGGAAGCAATCCCTGGAAAGAGGTAATCGCACAATAGATAAAAACAGAAATTAATCTAATGGCAATGTGAAATGGATTTCTATTGGGTTCCAATTCTGCTATGACTTGCTCATCTTCAAGATCCTCCAGATAATCAGCCTTCTGAAAGAGTGATTGGACTGTTTCCTATCCTTCAAAAATTTCTAGTCATTGGCACGAGATGGGATTTAGAACTACTCAGAACGCAGTCATTCGCTTAATCCCTAACTTTTGCCTGGATCGCCCTTTTCGGGTTTTCAATCCACCGGGATACCCATTTTTGCCTAAGTTGCCTTTTCAGGTTTTCAACTTACCGGGTGTACGATCTTTTCATTTTTAATCCCTAATTTTTGCCCGAACCTTTTCATTTTCTTGGTTCGTCGGGATGCCCATTTTTGCCTGGACTACTCTTTTTACTGTCCAGCGGGTCTATTTTATGCGAAGTATTTTTTAACTGCGTCTGAGTTCACAGGGGAAGTGAAGTTTTCACCATCCATAGTTGCAAGCATTAAAGCCCCACCATCAAAAACCTTGGTGACGATATACGGTCCATCATAGTTAGGAGTCCACTTGCCCCTGCGATCTGTCTGAGGAGGAAGGATCCTTTTCAAAACTAAATCTCCGACTTGGAAACAACGAGGACGCACTTTCTGATCAAAGGCTCTCTTCATCCGACTCTGATACAACTGCCCATGACAAATGGCTGCCATTCGCTTCTCTTCGATAAGACTCAACTCATTGAACCTTGTCCGAATCCATTCAGCTTCGTCTAGCTTGATATCCAACAAGACTCTTAGAGAAGGGATCTCCACTTCAACAGGTAGGACTGCTTCCATACCATACACAAGGGAGTAGGGGGTTGCCCCGGTCGATGTACATACTGAAGTACGGTACCCATGCAAGGCGAAAGGTAGCATCTCATGCCAATCTCTGTACGTGACGACCATCTTCTGCACAATCTTCTTTATGTTCTTATTTGCCGCCTCAACAACGCCGTTCATCTTAGGGCGGTAAGGGGAAGAGTTGTGATGCTGAATGTTGAAGTTCTGACACAACTCCTTCATCATTTTGTTGTTGAGATTAGAACCATTATCAGTAATGATTCTTTCGGGAATCCCATAGCGACAAATGATTTCTTTCTTGATGAAACGGGCAACCACATGTCTGGTGACATTCGCGAACGACGCTGCCTCGACCCATTTGGTGAAATAGTCGATGGCAACAAGGATGAAGCGATGCCCATTGGAAGCAGTCGGCTCAATCTTTCCAATCATGTCAATGCCCCACATGGCAAACGGCCACGGCGAAGACATCACATTCAGAGGATTCGGCGGTACATGCACCTTATCAGCATAAATCTGGCACTTATGACACTTCCGAGCATACTTGAAACAATCTGATTCCAAGGTCATCAAATAATAACCCGCTCTCAACAATTTCTTAGCCATTGCATGTCCGCCGGCATGAGTACCGAAGGAACCTTCATGAACTTCCTGCATTAACATGTCCGCCTCGTGTCTGTCCACGCATCTGAGCAAAACCATGTCGAAGTTCCTCTTATACAGCACATCGTCTTTGTTCAAGAAGAAACTGCCTGCCAATCTTCTCAAAGTCTTTCTGTCATTGTTGGATGCCCCTGCAGGGTACTCTTGATTCTTCAGAAAGCACTTGATATCGTGATACCAGGGCTTGTCATCGACTACCAGTTCAGCAGCAAACATATACGCGGCCCTGTCAAGGCGCATCACATCGATCCTGGGAGCATGGTTCCAACGAATTACCTTGATCATGGAGGATAGAGTAGCAAGTGCGTCTGCCATCTGGTTCTCATCACGAGGTATATGATACAATTTTACCGTTGTGAAGAAAGTCAAAAGTCTTCTCGTGTAATCTCTGTAGGGGACCAAAGTAGGCTGGAGAGTATTCCAATCACCATTCACTTGATTGATCACCAGAGCTGAATCTCCGAAGATGTCCAGAGTCTTGATTCTCAGATCAATGGCTTGCTCAATACCCAAGATACAGGCCTCGTACTCAGCTTCATTATTTGTGCACTCAAAAGTCAAACGAGCGGTGAAAGGCATGTGGGCACCCTTCGGAGTAGTAATGACAGCGCCAATTCCACTACCTCTAGCATTGACAGCCCCATCAAACAACAAAGTCCACTTTTCGTTTGGATCAGGTCCCTCCTCAACAACTGGCTCTTCACAGTCTTTCATCTTGAGGAACATGATGTCTTCATCAGGGAATTTAAACTTCATTGGCTCATAATCATCAATCGGTTGCTCGGCAAGGTAGTCTGACAGAATACTCCCTTTGATGGCCTTCTGTGACGTGTACTGAATATCATACTCTGTTAAAATCATTTACCAACGAGCGACCCTTCCGGTGAGAGCTGGCTTCTCGAATATGTATTTCACTGGATCCATCTTAGAAATCAACAAGGTAGTATGGTTCAACATATACTGTCTCAGTCGGCGAGCAGCCCAGGCCAAAGCACAACAAGTTTTCTCAGGCTGCGAATATTTGATTTCACAGTCGGTAAACTTTTTGCTAAGGTATTATATGGCATGCTCTTTTCGACCAGACTCGTTATGCTGTCCCAATACACACCCCATCGAGTTCTCGGTCACTGATAGGTACATTATCAGAGGTCTCCCAGGAACTGGAGGTATAAGGATCGGAGGTTTCTGTAGATACTCTTTTATCTTCTCGAAAGCCCTTTGACAATCTTCATTCCACCTGATAGTCTGATCCTTCCTCAGCAATTTGAAAATTGGCTCACACGTGGTTGTTAGGTAAGAGATGAACCTTGCAATGTAGTTCAACCTCCCTAAGAAACTACGGACTTGCTTCTCTGTTCTTGGCTCAGACATTTCCTGTATTGCTTTTACTTTGTCAGGATCCACCTCAATCCCTTTTCCGCTAACAATAAAACCCAGCAATTTTCCCGATCTCACCCCGAAAGTGCACTTATTCGGATTAAGTCTCAGTTTGAATTTCCTCAAACGCTCAAATAGTTTCTGCAAATTCAATAAATGTTCTTCTTCTGTCTGAGATTTGGCAATCATATCGTCCACATAAACCTCGATTTCATGATGAATCATATCATGGAACAGAGTCACCATTGCTCGCTGATATGTTGCTCCGGCATTTTTCAGACCAAACGGCATCACCTTGTAGCAGAAGGTGCCCCATGGGGTTATGAAAGTTGTCTTTTCCATGTCTTCTGGTGCCATCTTGATTTGGTTATAGCCAGAAAAGCCATCCATGAAGGAGAATACCGAGAACTGAGCTGTATTATCCACCAAAACATCGATGTGAGGTAATGGGAAATCATCTTTAGGGCTAGCTCTGTTCAGATCCCTGTAGTCGACACACATCCGTACCTTTCCGTCCTTCTTAGGTACTGGGACGATGTTTGCAACCCATGGCGGATAATTGGTGACTGCTAGAAACCCTGCATCCAACTGCTTTTGCACTTCTTCCTTTATCTTGACAGCCATCTCTGGTCTTGTTCTTCTGAGCTTCTGCTTGACCGAAGGACAACCTTCTTTGAGAGGCAAGCGGTGCACCACGATGTCTGTGTCCAGCCCAGGCATGTCCTGATAAGACCAGGCGAAGATGTCAACGTATTCTTGCAGCAATTCAATCAGCCCTTTCTTCACATTGTCTTCTAAAGCAGCCCCTATCTTGATTTCTCTCTTGGTGTCCTCGGTGCCGAGATTAATCACTTCAACAGACTCTTGATGCGGTTGAATAACCCTTTCCTCTTGTTTTAATAACCTGGTAAGCTCTTCAGGGAGTTCACAGTCTTCATCACCCTCTTCTTCAGCTTGAAAGATTGGATTTTCAAAGTCGAAACGAGCCATAGCAGAACCGTTATCAATAGGATCCGGTGTTGTGCATCTGCATGAGTGATGGTATGTGCTTATGAGTGTGAACAAGAAGTGAAAACTAAACAAAACATTGCCATTTTTTTTATTTTGAAAAATTGCAAAAATAGAAAGACAGGGAACGAAATATTTGAATGCAAAAAGACGTCCTTTATTTATGATAAAAATGCAATTGTCACATAGATGGGCCCTACAATGAGTCATTACGCCCTGGGCGGAACGTAAGACTTGGATATGCATGAATAAACAAAGAAAATTACTCTTCAAGAAGAGTGACTTGGATAATCTCTTCAGAAGACCAATTGTTGATGACTTCACCCGGGATCTTCGGACGCACCCAATTGTCAATGTCACAATCACTATCCCCCTCTTCTTCGTTGACTGCAGAGACTTGACCATACTGAATGATGCCAGCACTGGAGAAAGTGATCGGCCCCTGATGAGTCTGAAGTGTTGAAGTTGTAGAAGTTAGAGCTGGCCGATACCCAATCCCGAACTTATCTTCTTTCACTGGTAATTCCAACAGACGCCCCCAACCGGGAGCAATACCTGAATCCACCACGGCTCGTGCCTGCTTAAAGGATGAGATAGAGGCACCCGTCTTAACCTCTTCCACCAGAGTTGCATCCTTGATTTGAACTGATTCAAAAGCCTGACACAGAGTCTCATGAATTTCACCTTCTACTTCTACATACTTGAATGTAGACAGGTTACTGACCAGGATGTCCTCCTCACCACAGACGGTGATAATTCGTCCGTTGACCGGAAACTTAATCTTCTGATGTAGAGTTGAAGAGACTGCCCCAGCATTATGGATCCAAGGACGACCCAGCAGGCAACTGTAGGAAGGACTGATATCCATCACGTAGAAGACAGTGTTGAAGGTTTGTGATCCAATCAGAATTGGCAATTCTACCTCTCCAAACACCGATCTCTTAGAACCATCGAATGCTCTCACAATAAGATCTGAAGGTTTCAAGACCAAACCCTCTACTTCTAACTTCGACAGGGCTCTCTTGGGTAGCACATTGAGAGAGGAGCCTGTATCCACCAGAACATGCGATAGCACGGTGTCTCTGCATTCCATCGAGATGTGCAGAGCCTTGTTATGATTGCGTCCGGCTGGTGTCAAGTCAGAATCGGTAAAACCCAACCCGTTGCCTATATGAACATTTGCAACGATCCCTTCTAGTTGGTTTACCGAGATCTCCTGAGGCACATATGCGGCATTAAGAACCTTCAGAAGTGCCTCCCTGTGCGCCTCCGAACACAACAGGAGTGAGAGAATGGATATCTTGGACGGAGTCTGAATCAACTGATCGACTACCTTGTAATCGCTTTTCTTTATGATTCTCAGAAGCTCGTCCACATCCTTTGCAAAAGTGGGCTCAGAACTTCCCTGGGGTGCAGAGGTATCCCCATTCACGGCTTGCTTGCCTTTGGTTTTCGCCACAGCATCAGCATTATCAGCTTGGGTAACCGGTGGTGAGAACAATCTACCACTCCTGGTGAATCGCCCGATTCCTCCAACATTATCCACTGTGGGACCGTCAAGTTCAGGCTTCTGACCCTCTTCTACTTTCAGTGGCCGTTCCACCCCATGATCGTGGGTGTATACATTCCCCCCATAATGCCACGGAATGGCCCTTTCACTGGTGAAGGGTAAAGGACCAGGGGTTGTGATGGTCATAGTAGATCGTCGCACTGGTGACACGGGTTGCGCTTCTGGCACACTGATCTGATTGGTTGGGTAGAAAATAGTGATAGTAGCAATATCACAGTCGTACTCAGAAATCTCATTCATTGAAATGCAAGCATCCGAAACATCGGAATCAAGTTCAATTACAACGTTATGGATTACAGAAACCGTAGGAACAACATCTGCGAATTCATCAGTAGCATCTTCAAACTCTTCTTCCTCAACCCCTTCCACAGACTCTTGGACAGACAAATCTTCAACCTGGAGGATACCTTTGTCGAGCAAGGCCTGGATACCCTGCTGTAACTTCAAACAATCTCCGCCCTGAGTAGCACAATCCAAACAACCCTTCCCACAACCGGGGAAGACATCGGCCTTCAACAAGCATCCTTTGATATCCAACAATGGAGTCTTCAACTTCAACACATCCTTAATGGACTTGGCTTTTCCCTCTATCATATTAACATTCGCACCACCATGTTGGGGCATGGGATTGTTGACGACATTCGGAGCTGGTGCAAGGTCGATGGCCTTTGAATCTATGAGATCCTGAACTACGTGCTTAAAAGCTTTGCAGTTCTCAATATTGTGGCCAGGTGCCCCAGAGTGGAAGCTACACCTAGCGTTGGCGTCGTAACCCACCGGAAGTCTACCAACAGGAGGAGCCAGAGTGCGCAGTTGCACAAGCTGTAGTTGTTGAAGACTAGAAAGCATCTGAGCGTACGACATTGGAAGGGTGTCGAAACGCCGGTCCATCATCCTTTGCCTCTGTTGATAAGCGGGTCTGTTACCCGGTTGTTGTTGCTGTTGATACTGAGCTGGTTGACGTTGTGATTGTTGTTGTTGTAGTGGTGCTGCAGCTGGAATGGTCACAGCCGCAACATACGGTTGCTGATGATAATTCTGAAAATTATTCCTCCGGTTATCCCTGTTATGATAAGAAGATATGGCACTTGCATCCCCTTCTCTCCTCTTCTGTCCCTGAATGAACGGCTTCTTCACCCCTGATGAGGATCCAACTCCATTTTGGCTCTTATAGGTCTTTAGGTAATTCTCCACCCTTTCTCCGGTAGAGACCACATCAGCAAAGTTGGAAGCATTGCACCCCACCAGACGCTCCAGATAAGGTCCAGGCAGCGTATTCATGAACATGTTGGCCATTTCCTTTTCCAACATAGGAGGCTGAACACGGGAAGCTGTATCCCTCCAGCGTTGAGCGTATTCCCTGAAGCACTCATTGCTTTTAAGAGACAGATTCTGAAGTTGAGTTCTGTCCGGAGCCATGTCTGCATTATACTGGTACTGCTTCACGAAAGCCTCCGCCAAATCCCTCCAGCAACGGATGTGGGCTCTGTCCAGCCTCATATACCATTCCAAGGATGCCCCAGCCAGACTGTCTTGGAAGAAGTACATAAGTAGCTTCTCGTCGTCAGAGTATGCAACCATTTTACGGAAATAGGCTTGCACGTGAGTTTTGGGGCAAGAGCTGCCATTGTATTTGTCAAATATCGGGACCTTGAATTTCGGTGGCACTCGCACACCTGGGACCAGCCCCAAGTCAGCAACATCTACTCCCAGAAGATTCTGTCCTTCCACTGCTTTCAACCTCTCTTCCAATCTTTTAAACATGGGGTCCATGCCAAAGTCTTCCTGAAGCAAAGGGAACTAATCATCCTGACCATCCTGAATGGGTTGTTGATCTAGGTTGATACGCGGGATCGGGATAGGCCCTGGTCCATTGGGACCATTAGCCTCTCCAGCTGGAGGATCAGCCAACGTCTCCGGTTGAGTAATAGGGGGATCCCTCTGTACCAACAATCTAAGCTCCTGCTGTCCTTGAGCCACCCCTTGAACCAAATCCATGAATTGATTCATGCGAATCTTCATCTCGGCGAGCTCTGCTTGTAGGCTCTCCATTGCTCTCTGTTGATTCCTTCGGGTACCGTATCGATGAATGCCTGAGTCAGCTATCCTGCTAGTGGGACACCAAACAAACTGAGAACACTGTGGCGGTACCTGTTATGCAAGACATGCGGATGACTATGCAAATGCAATGACATGTTTATCAATTCCAAAAGGTATTCTACCTCCTTGATTCCAGTCTCACATTTGATAAACAGCGTAAGAAGAAAACCCCGACTAGAATCAAGAAGAAGATTTAAACCCCCTTGAAAAGGATAAACATGTGTTAAATGATATGAATGCAAATGATGTGATGATGTGAATGCAATGCAGTGGTATGTCAATCAGGATTGCTATATCTGCTTGAATATCTGTCAGGTTGCACTGTCTGGAGAGAAATTAAGAGCACACCAAACAAAGGTCATGGGATGGATCATGTTATCCTTAATATCAACCACCCATTTTGGCGGATTATGGTTTACACCTTATCAACACCCGAGTTTCATTGATATTAAGGATACCTGATCGGATCAACCATGAATCAAGGGTTTGTCGCAAGTCACGAGCATGGAGTTTAGGTTAAGAACCACCCAAAAGGAGTGTACTAAGGTTTAAACCTGCCAAACATGTTCTACAAAAAGGTTCCCATAGTCATAATCCCATCTTTCGGATATTATTAGAGGAACGACTACTCGTATTCCAACAATATTCTCAAGAGAGACTCTTATGAGTGTAGTATCGCGTAACAATCGTATCAAATCTTACATTTGAACGACTTTCGCACTATGTCCTACGAATAGGCCAAGATGGGTTAGGTAAACTAAGGTCCTTGGCTTCTTAGGTCTATATTGGAACAAGTAATGTCTAACCACAACTTACTTATGTGACATTATTGATCTCAACATGACCTCCACCAAGTGAATGGGCTTGCAAGTCAACTCGCTAAGGAATACTCCACACAAGTTGACAGGACTATGCCATTCTCCTATCTTAAGTGCACTCGAGTTCGAGTATAGAACTCATCTCACAAAGATCACCAAGCAGCCAGCCAACAGAAATAGATACAACAATGATATGTACACAATGTAATAAGGTAAAGCAGGTAAATAAATAACTGTACAAAAGCATGAACACCCAATAAACAAACAAACTACAAAAGCTAGGAGGGACTCGCTTAGGGAAGATGGACCAGCAAGAGGTCAACTTCTTAAAGTCCCCAGCAGAGTCGCCAGCTGTCGCAACCTGAAAAATACAGTGTGCGAAAAAAACAACCGGCGAAAGAGAATGACAGAAGAGTCGCCACCGTGCGTTATTCATCCCAAAGGAGGGAAAGGAAACGCTCGAAGTAAACCTGAAAAAGGAAAGGACAAGACGGGGTCTCGCAACCAAATCTTGGGTTCGGGAGTCGGTTATGCGAAGGGAAGGTATTAGCACCCCTACGCATCCATAGTACTCTACGGGATCCACTTTTGTAGTTTTTGTCTAAAGGGTGTGGGTTTACCTAACGTGTTTATTTACTAAAAAGGTTAAGAGAAATGACTCGCGCGGATGTCGCATCCACTGCATA
This sequence comes from Lathyrus oleraceus, assembly GCF_024323335.1. Taxonomy (NCBI): domain Eukaryota; kingdom Viridiplantae; phylum Streptophyta; class Magnoliopsida; order Fabales; family Fabaceae; genus Lathyrus; species Lathyrus oleraceus. Next base: position 13,869,128 of record NC_066580.1, read on the forward strand.
CGTATCTCATCTGAATATGAGAATCAGAGTCTTCGTAGCTCGGCTGACCTATGAGTTGGGGGGATGTGTGCTCGCTAAGACATCGCGTCTTATGCCTACGTATCTCATCTGGAATGAGAATCAGAGCAAGCCGTAGTTCGGCTAACTACGGGGTTATGGATTGGGTTTTGGACGAACAACGTTACTACGCAATCTACCGGATGCTCGACCTTTGGAGACTTACTCGCCTGTAGTAGAAGGAGTAAACGTGTTGCTTTGGGTTTTAGGGTTTGGGATGCTCGAGGGCAAAAAGGCAGTCCTTGACGAAGGAACCGCGCTACCTGCAGGGATATGAATACAAAACACAAAACATGTATCTCAAAGTAAAATGCCACCAAGGGGCTCAAACATTGCCTCCTATCGAGGTCTTCCAGCTAAGAAAGCGATAAAGTATGAGAAAGGGAAAAAATTACCACACGGATAAAGATCCGAAGCTATAGCAGTTAAAGGGGCAAGAAACCCTGAAATGTCTCCAGCTGGACCGTCAAAGGAAATCAGTCAACACGAATAATCAGAATAAAACTCCAGGGGGTATCCCACAAATAAAGTGGGAAACCACGCGAGTGTCTCTGCGAAAGCCATGTGAGCCCTCACAAAACTCGACAAAGGGTTAGAGTAGTAGGATGAAATCAAGAGAAAACAATGCCATGGAAACACAAGACAGGTTAGAATAAACAAAATAGGGTAACCCAGAGTTGCCCCTAAATCAAAATGTAACCACATGAATAATTCCATCAAAATTCACAAAAGGCTCACAAAAAGGTATCAAATTCACCCATAATACCTCATACATTTAGAGCATTCAAATAAAAGGCATAAAGATGATGGATATAGGGCAAACCTGATTGGAGAGCTTGATTGAGTTGCGCCCGTGAGGTTTACAAGTTGAGTTCCTTTCAGGGTTTGGAGGTTGCTCTGAACTCTGTTGGCTTTTCTCTCACTATCTTTTCCTCAGGGTTTTGCTTCTCTTCCTTCTTTCTCCAGTGAATTTCCCAGTGTAACTCCAAGTGTAACTCCAAGTGTGTTTTCCTCTACTGAAACTTCAGTATTTATAGACTGATTTTCGTGGGTAATGGGCTCAAATGAGGGAGACCCAAGTCCAAAATAATTTGTTATATTTTATTTATTTTATTTATTTATTTATTTAATTAATTAATTAAATTATTATTTATTTATTTATTTATTTATTTATTTTCGTTTTTTTTTTTTTTTTTTTTTTTTTTTTTTTTTTTCAGGAAAAATGAAGGGTAAATTTTGGGGTATTACAAATAGGCTTGGGGAATCAAGCACAGTGCAAAGGATTTGGTTAATCAAAGTAAAATTTGATCAACACATAATCAGAGGGAAAAGTTAATTGAAATATATATAACCTAAAGGGTTAATCAGTCAATCTAAACTAACTGATTCTATACAACCATAAATTAGGGGAATATACAAAATATCACAATCAAAGAAATAAAATGAATCATATACCATTAAATGGGGAATAAATCTAATCACATGATCATGGTAAAGGAGATGACATACAAGACATACATCAAACAAATTGAAATGACATTTTCAATTTACAAGATGACCACAAATCAAACGACCATTAAAATGGAATTAAACCTAGGTCAAAAATTAATTTAACATGGATTATGGATCAGTTAACAAATGGGAATCAATCATGTATTCACTCAAATCACATGAACATGGAAACTAGATTAATCATGTAAAAATTGACCAAATCCCCGATTAGATTAATCATACAAAAATGAGAAAAATGTATTTATTTAATGTGAATTAAAATTCAATCAAAAAATTTAGGTGGAATTAACATCTAGTATCAAATTATATTACATTATTTTCATGGTAAAATGTATGTCAAAATAATGGTAAAATATGTACAAAAATAATGGTGCAAAATTAATCAAGGAAACATGTACAAAATATCAAGAAACAAATGAAAATAAAAAAAGGGGCTAGGCTGCCAAATGGGGTGCCAATACAGATCTATGCATGGGCCAAGGAAGCTAAATGCCCAGATCAATAAACATGTAGGCATGGGGTGCACAATTAAAATGATGCTATCAATAATTTGGCCTAAGGCCTAACACGAAGGGCCCAACCGAAATTACAGTCATGTGCAACATAAAGGGGGAAACAGATAAGGTGATATGATAGTGTGTCATCAATGAGTCAACCATGGAATGTGAATCAGTCAATGAAAGTAAAAGGCATGTGAGTTAAATCTGATTAAGTGAAATTACATGAAATTAAATGTGCACGTGGTAGATAGGCATAAAGAAACTCACACCCAAAGACTGAAAACACCCGCGATCTTGAAACACAAGTAATTTCACGATCTTAACTCTCTCTTCGATATACACTTATTCTTCTACATATTTCTGTGAGACGAAAATAGATATGTGAGTGATGAAAAGAGTGGTTCATCTCACTCTTATTGAATCTTCGATGTGAAGCTTCAATGGAGTTTCAAAAATGAGCTCTGAGTGAGGGAGAGGATTGAGATTGGAGAGAGATCAAAAATCTGGAAATTTCAGAATGAAGATGTGTATGCATGGAGAGAATAAATGAATGAGGAGTGAGTGATTTATAGCAATTGAGTTTCTATTATGAAATTCAACCGAAATTATGTTTGAAATTCACTTGAAACTCACAATTAGTTAGGATGTACAACCGTTTTCGAAATGTCACTTAAATTCCTCTGAAATTCATTTCCAGATGCAAAAATTAGTTGGAGTTGCAAAGTGAGTGCAATCTGTTATGGTGACCGTGCTTCAGTTAATCTCTTTTTCCTAAAACTATTGTTCAGTTGGTTGCAAACTCTGTTATGAACTGTGAAACTAGTTGCCATTTTTTGTTATGTGTTATCATTCAGTTTGAGTTTGTTAGGTCGTTGGAAGTAGTTGGTTAATAGGAGAAACATTTAGAGTGTTATGTGAATTCCAGTTAGTTATGGAAGCTATGGGGTGTTTGAGCTTTAGTGACAATCAAGTTAGTTTAGGTAATGTGACTTCTGAGCTTGCAAGGCATCATTTTTTTTTATGGAAGGCTATTTTTGATATGTACTATTGTTGTATCATGTACTAAACTGCTTCCTTGTATTGCATTTGTTATTGATGTTGCTTTTGCTAGCTTCATATTAAATGGCTTGCTGTTTAGTGTGAACTTGTTGTTGGCTTTTGATAGACTGATGGTTTTATTATCATGAATTTTATGTTATGCCATTGCTGTTATACTTGTTTGGACTGTCGTGATACTTTTGTTGCCTTACTGTTGTTTTCCATAACTTAATGGTCATGAATTTACCGATACAGAAATTAAGTGGCGACTCTGCTAGGGAGTAGTCCTCAATGGGTTTAGCCTACTCTTTTTTATGTGTATATATTTGTATATTTGATGTTTGTATACTTGCTTGTGTGATATAATTTTCTTGTTGTGCTTGGTGATCTCTAAGTAGTGAGATAAGTTCTAACCCGAATTTGAGTGCAATTAAGATATGAGGATGGTATAGTCATGTTCAACTTGTGTAGAGTAGTCCTTAACAAGTTGGCTTGAGACCCATCTACTCAATGGAGACCTCTTTGGAGTTACTAATGTCACACAAGTTATTTTGGTTAGGCGTTACTTTCTATGATTTGGGGTTCGAGAAGCTGAGAACCATAAAACATTTAACCCAACTTGGCCTATTTAGGATGTAGTGCGGAGACTGTTCAGGTGTAGACCTGATAATAGTTGTTACGCGATACTACACTCAGACGAGTTTCTCTTTAGAATATTATGGGTTGATGAGTCAGTCATCCTAACTTATAATATCCGATAGATAGAATTAAGAATATGGGAACTTTTTCGAACATGATCTACAGGTTTTTTTATCCTTAGTACACTCCTTTGGGACGATTCTTAACCTGACTCCATGCTCGTGACTCGCAACAAACCCTTTGATTCTTGGTTGATCCGATCAAGTCTTGTCAATATCAATGGAACTTATGTGTTGATAAGGTGAAGACCATAATCCACCAAAGTGGATGATTGATCTTGACAATGAACTTATCCATTCCCTGACCTTTTATTTGTGTTTGCCTTGTGTGTGATCCCTTATTTATGATTGTTGCATTCATGCATTCATGTGCATCATAACATTCTTCACACGAAAATAACTTCAAGGAACTAAGGTCTTATTTGCAAATATTTTCAGGCCATGGATTATGGACGAAGGAACACTAAGAAGTACAGTTTCAGATGTCCTGATTTGAAAGAGGTAAGGAAGTTGTCATCCTTTGTATTAGATCCCTTGGACTTCAAGCAACGCCATGGGAAGCTTTTGTCTGTATTATCTGCTGATGTGGTTGAAGGGCTCTTGAGTGTGTTGGTTCAGTTTTATGACCCTCTCTACCGTTGCTTCACTTTTTCTGATTATCAGCTTATGCCTACGTTAGAGGAGTATGCCCATATTTTGGGAATGCCCGTTTTTGACAAGGTGCCTTTTAGTGGATTGGAGGAGATTCCCATATCTCATATCATAATTGAAGCTCTTCATCTGAAGAAGTCTGAGATTGAGGCTCATTGGATGAAGAAAGGAGGAATGTTTGGGTTGACTTCTGAGTTCCTCATTGGAAAAGCTAATGTCTTTGCTCAAGCTGGTAGTGTGGATGCTTTTGAAGCCATCTTTGTTTTGCTCATCTATGGTTTGGCTTTGTTCCCTAACATTGACGATTTTGTTGATGTGAACGCTATTAGAATTTTCTTAATTGGGAATCCAGTTCCTACTTTGTTGGGTGATGTGTATTTCTCCGTGCATATAAGGAATTCTAAAGGTGGTGAAACTATTGTATGTTGTGTTCCTCTTCTGTACAAGTGGTTTATTTCGCACTTGCCTCAGACGCCTACTTTTCTGGAGAACAAACAATGTCTACGGTGGTCCCAGAGACTTATGTCTCTCACTAATGATGATATTATTTGGTATAATTCTATATTTAGTAGCTTGGATATTATTGACGGTTGTGGTGAATTCTCTAATGTGCCCCTCATTGGTACACAAGGAGGAATAAACTATAACCCTACTTTGGCTCGTCGTCAACTTGGGTTCCCCTTGAGAGACAAACCTAATAACACTCGGTTAGAAGGTCTTTTCTATAAAGAGGGTAAAGATACCCAACATTTGAAGCAGAAAATGGTTCATGCTTGGCATAATATGCATAGGAAAGGAAGATCCGAGCTTGGTCCGTACAATTGTGTATCCCTGGAAGCTTACACTAATTGGGTGAAGAAGAGAGCTTTGGAGCTAAAGATGCCATACGCTTGTGAAATACCTATGTCTTTGGTTGTGGCTGAGCCATCAACTCTCCCTAACCAAGACGTAGAGGAGTTGGAAGACGCACTATCCAAGATGAAGCAAGAGAAATATATGTGGGAAAAGCGGTTTCATGCTTTAAGCTGAAAGCATGAGGAGTTACAGCTTGAATCGAAAGACAATGATGCACTTATTGAACTCCTTGAATACCGAGAAGTGAATAGACAGAGAGAGCCAGATGGTTTATCTTCCTCTAGTATGCCTCATCCTTCCGGTTCTTGGAAGAAGATTGTTCATCAGCTTGTCCTTGAGAAAGCTCAGATGAAAACATCTTTTGAGTCCGAGATTCGACGCATCCGAAGGAAGTACACGCCCGCATCCAGATTATCTAACATTGTTGTTAAGGGATCCTTAGGATGATTAATTTCCCTTTTTATTGTAGTTGTATTTGGGTTCTGAAATTGTACTAAGTGTAATCCTTCCAAATTTTATGAATAAAAGAGATTTTTATGGTCACTCAAATTGTTACTTTTGTTATCATTTAAAACTTGCAAATAGAACTTCATATGTTCCTTGAAATTAAAAATAAACCAAAATATTGCATTTCATGCATCATTTGCATAACAGGTTTTCTTTCTCCAGATGTCTTATTGGTTATTCTTATGTGCTTCAGCCAAGTTGACTCACCGATACAACACTCGCGCCAATCAATCGAAGATCATGGAACATTTGGAACAAGAGAATAAAGAGCTGAGGGATGATATTGCACGGTTGACCTCCATGATGGAGTCTGTTCTTGCTGCGCAGAATCAGTCTTCACCAACTCCCGCAACTCCTCCCCAGAGGACTGTTATTTTTGAGGTTGCTACCTCGATTGTTCCCATTACTGCTAGCCAATTCGGTCCTTCCATGCCTGCTGGATTCCCTTGGGGAATGCCATCAAACTTTATGCCTGAAGGGTTTGCACCCACCTTTGTCTCTATACCGACATCTAGCCCGGTCATGTATGTGCCTCCTCCAGTTGTTCACACTCTGCCTCGTGTTGAGGACACTATTTACCATTCTAAGCCATCTGAGGGCCCAAACATGTATGAGAAGATGGACGAGATGAAAGATCAGTTCCTTGAGCTGCGAAAGGAGTTGAAAACATTAAGAGGAAAAGACATGTTTGGTAAGAGTGATGTCGAGCTCTGCCTAGTACTGAATGTGAAGATCCCAATGAAGTTCAAAGTCCCTGACTTTGAAAAGCATAAGGGAAACACCTGTCCACTAATCCACCTTGTTATGTACGCCAAAAAGATGTCAACTCAAACCGATAATGATCAGTTGCTAATTCACTACTTTCAAGACAGTTTGACTGGTGCTGCTCTAAGATGGTATATGGGATTGGACAGTGCAAGTATCCGTACTTTTAACGATTTGGGTGAAGGTTTTGTGAAGTAGTATAAATACAACGTTGATATGGCGCCTGATAGAGACCAATTGAGGTCTATTTCTTAGAAGGATAAGGATACATTTAAAGAGTATGCTCCGAGGTGGAGGGAACTTGCTGCCCAGATTAATCCTCCATTGGATGAGAAAGAGATGACGAAGATTTTCCTAAAGACCCTGAGTTCATTTTACTATGAATGTATGATTGTCAGTGCCCCTAGTGACTTTACTGAAATGGTAAACATGGGGATGAGGTTAGAAGAAGGAGTCCACGAAGGACATTTGTCTAAGGAAGAAGTGTCATCTAGTAAGAAGTATGATGGTAGTTTCTCCAAGAGGAATGAAGGGGAAACCAATTCAGTATCTATAGCGAGGTAGAGGAGGCCTCATGTCAGAAGGAGCTCTCAACCTTGTCAACATTAACATCAAGTTTCTTCAGTGATTCCCGTGTTTTCCAACAATTACAACAATCAATTTATTCTGATACAACAACAACAATAATCGCATCAAAGAACCAACAACAATAACAACAATAATAACTAACCACAAAACTTTGAGAGGAAGAAGGTCTCTTTTGACCCCATTCCCATGTACTATGCAGAATTATATCCATATTTGGTTCTCAAGAATCTTATTCAACCAAGAAATCCACCTCAAATTCCTGAGCCACTTCCATGGTGGTTCAAACCTGAACTCTGTTGTGCCTTTCACCAGGGGGGCCCTGGCCACGACATTGAGAATTGTTACCCGCTCAAGTATGAAGTACAAAAGCTTGTGAAGAGTGGGATGGTGTCCTTTGAGGACCGTGTGCCTAATGTAAAAGCTAACTCGTTACATGCTCATGGTAATGCTTCAGCCAACATGGTGGACGGCTGTCCAGGGAATTTTCGAGTGTGTGATGTACGACATATCCGTAGGTCTCTAGTGGAGATGCATATAACATTGTATTTGATCAGTGATTGTGAGCATGACCATGATGGTTGTGCAATCTATAGTGTGAGCTCTCGTGGGTGTATAATTGTCAAGAAGGATATCCAGAAGTTGATGGACGAGAATGTAATCCAGATTCAACAGTCAAGGGATATAGATGATGTTAATGTGATTATTCTAATGTTTAAGACCCCTGAGCGGGTAGTAATTTAATTTAATAGCAGCAACAACAACATCATCAATAGATCAATATCATAATTGGTTATGCGGTTAGCGGGCCCCGTCCCGTATGCATCTAATAAAGTTGTTCCTTATCAGTATAATGCCATAATGGTAGAAAATGGTTAAGAAGTTCCGTTAGCCGTAGCAGATTCTATGGTAAACATAACTGATATTGCAAAGGTGACCCGTAGTGATCGTGTCTTCGGTCTGGTCTTTCCGAGGGAGGTAGAAGATGTTTCAATCATTAAGAAGGTGGATGTGCCTGTGGGAAAACCAGTTAGCATTCCAGTATGTGAGTCTGGTGAATCCAGCAAGTTGAAGCCTAGTGACGATGATGAAGTGTTGAGATTGATAAAGAAGAGTGAGTTTAATATGGTGGAGCAGATGCTCCGAAGTCCGTCAAAGATTTTAGTGTTGTCTCTGTTAATGAATTTTGAAGCGCATAGAGAGGCGTTGCAGAAAGTACTAGAGCAAGTCTATGTTGAACACGATGTTGCGGTGGATCAGTTTGACCACGTTGTTGCCAACATTACTTCCTGCAATAATCTAAGTTTTTGTGATGAAGAGCTTCCTGAGGAAGGCAGAAATCACAATCTAGCACTCCATATTTCGATGAATTGCAAGGAGGACGCATTGTCCAATGTGTTGGTCGATACTGGTTCTTCTTTGAATGTGATTCTGAAATCAACTTTGTACAAAATTTCCTACCAAGGCGCCCCAATGAGATACAATGGCTTAATTGTCAAAGCATTTGATGGTTCTCGCAAAACTGTCATTGGTGAAGTGGATCTTCCAGTCAAGATAGGTCCGAGTGATTTCTAGATTACCTTCCAGGTAATGGATATCCAGTCGGCCTATAGTTGTCTATTGGGAAGGCCATGGATTCATGAAGCAGGAGCTGTAGCACTTACTATACACCAGAAGCTTAAATTTGTAAAGAGCGGCAAGCTTGTCGTTGTTGGTGGAGAGAAGGCACTTTTAGTGAGCCAGCTGCCATCCTTTTCTTATGTTGAAGCTGAGGAGGAGGTTGTAACTCCATTCTGAGTCTTGTCTATTGTTAAGGTGAAGAAAATCGGGTCACCCATGTCTTCTTTCAAGGATGATCAGAAAGCTATTGAGACTGGCAACACTGATCAGTGGGGTCGCATGGTAAAAATTGCTGAAAATAAGAATATGGTCAGATTGCGATTTCAACTAGGGTCGTTTAATGTCAAAGCTGAATATGTTCAACCGAGTTTCCACAGTGGAGGATTCATTCATGGTAATGATCAACACTTAACTGCTGTGATCGAGGATGGCGATGATAAAGATGAAGTTTGTGCCAACTTTGTGACGCATGGCCAAACTTGCAACAATTGGGTTGTTATTGATGTTCCTATTGTTGTTCACCGCTCTAAGTAATTTTTTTTTCATTTTTTAAGAAAAAACCTTCTCCTGTGCCTAAGGGAGAAGTGAACATTGTTAGGCATTTTAATTATCATCAATGAAATACAATTTTATTCATCCACATCTATGATGTTTTATTTTTACTTTTTGCTTTTCTAAAAATGGTAATCACAAAAAACATAAAAATAAATAATAATTTTCCATCTGCATAATATTTGGTCACAATTCACTTCTGTAAAATCAAAATATCAAATCATTATACAGGTTGGTTCCCAAACCCATTGAATACAATGATCTTACTCCCTCTCCAAACTTTGATTTCCCTGTGTTTGAGGATGAGGAAGAAAATGATGATAAAGAAGTACCTGATGAATTATCTCGTTTACTTGAGCATGAAGAAAAAACCATTTGGCCATTCAAAGAGCATATCGAACTAGTCAACTTGGGTTCCGAAGATGATGTGAAGGAAGTCAAGATTGGGTCTCAATTGTGTCCAGAGGCTAAGAAGGGGTTGCTTGATCTTCTTCGAGAGTATTCAGATGTGTTTGCTTGGTCCTATCAAGACATGCCTGGTTTAGATTCTGAGATTGTGGAGCATAGATTGTCGTTGAAGCCAGAATGCCCGCCGGTCAAGCAGAAGTTGAGGAGAACTCATCCTGATATGGCAGTGAAGATCAAAGAGGAAGTGCAGAAGCAGATTGATGCTGGTTTTCTTGTAACCTCTGAATATCCGCAGTGGGTGGCCAATATTGTGCATGTTCCAAAGAAGGATGGAAAAGTCTGCATGTGTGTTGATTATAGAGATTTGAATAAGGCTAGTCCAAAAGATGATTTTCCTCTACCATACATTGATATGTTGGTAGACAATACAGCTAAATTCAAAGTATTTTCGTTTACGGATGGATTTTATGGTTACAATCAAATCAAAATGGCACCCGAAGATATGGAGAATACCACATTTATTACACCCTGGGGAACATTCTATTATCGAGTGGTGCCTTTCGGTTTAAAGAATGCTGGTGCAACTTACCAGAGAGCTATGACAACTCTTTTTCATGATGTGATGCATAAAGAGATTGAAGTCTATGTTGATGACATGATTGCCAAATCAAGTGATGAGGAAGAACATGTTGAGCATTTGTTGAAGTTATTCCAGCGTTTGAGGAAGTACAAATTCCTCTTGAATCCCAATAAGTGTACTTTTGGTGTTCGTTCTGGTAAGTTGTTGGGCTTTATTGTCAGTGAGAAGGGTATTAAAGTTGATCTTGCCAAGGTCAAAGCAATACAAGAAATGCATGCGCCTAAAACTGAGAAGGAAGTTAGAGGTTTTCTCGATCGCTTGAACTATGTATTAAGATTCATATCGCATATGACTGCTACATGTACACCTATATTCAAGCTTCTTCGAAAAGATCAATCCTGTCATTGGACCGAGGATTTCCAGAAAGCTTTTGACAGTTTCAAAGAGTATATGCTTGAGCCTTCGATTCTGTCTCCGCCTGTTGAAGGAAGACCATTGATCATGTATTTGACTGTGCTTGATGATAGTATGGGATGTGTTCTGAGTCAGTAAGATGAATCTGGAAAGAAAGAATGTGCTATTTACTACCTCGGTAAGAAATTCACCGACTGGGAGACTCGATACTCTATGCTTGAAAAGACTTGTTGCGCATTGGCTTGGGCTGCTAAGCGTCTGCGCTGGTATATGTTGAATCACACTACTTGGTTGATATCCAAAATGGATTCAATCAAGTATATCTTTGAGAAGCCTGCTTTAACTGGGAGGTTTGCACGTTGGCAGATGTTGTTATCAGAATACGATATTGAATACCAATCTTAAAAAACGATCAAAGGTAGTGTCTTGGCTGACCATCTGGCTCACCAACCAATTGAAGATTACCAGTCAGTGATGTATGATTTTCTTGATGAAGAGATTTTATACTTGAAAATGAAAGACTGTGATAACCATTGCTTGAAGAAGGGCCAAAACCTGGTTCCCGTTGGGGCATGATATTTGATGGAGCTGTTAATCAGTATGGTAATGGCATTGGGGAATTGATTATTACTCCTCAGGGCACTCATTTTCCATTTATAGCTAGATTGACTTTCAAGTGTACAAACAACATGGTTGAGTATGAAGCTTGCATTATGGGGCTTGAAGAGGCCATTGATCTCATAATCAAGCATCTGAACATTTATGGAGATTCAGATTTGGTTGTGAATTAGATCAAAGGTGAATGGGAGACGAATCAACCCGGTTGGATACCATATAGAGATTATGCGAGGAGGATATCAACTTTCTTTACAAAGGTTGAGTTGCGTCATATCCCTCGAGATGAAAATCGGATGGCAGATGCTCTTGCAACGTTGGCTTCCATGATCATAGTGAAATTTTAGAATGAAGTTCCCAATTTGACTGTGATGCGTCTTGATAGGCCCACTCATGTGTTTGTTATTGAAGAGGTCAAAGATGAAAAGCCGTGGTATTTTTATATCAAGAGTTTCCTCCAAAGTCAGATTTACCCGCTTGGGGCATCTTTGAAAGATAAGAATTGAAGAGATTAACTGGCAACTTCTACCTGAATGATGATGTGTTTTACATGAGAAACCTTGATATGGTTCTGCTCAGATGCGTGGATAGACACGAAGCAGGCTTATTGATGACAGAAGTCCATGAAGGTTCCTTTGGTACTCATTCCAATGGGCATGCTATGGCTAAGAAGATGTTGAGAGCAGGTTACTATTGGCTGACAATGAAATCTGACTATTGCAAGTTTGTGAAGAAATGCCACAAGTGTCAAATTTATGTAGATAAGATTCATGTTCCTCTGACATTATTGAATGCCATTTCCTCTCCATGGCCCTTCTCCATGTGGGAAATTGATATGATTGGCATGATTGAACCCAAAGCTTTGAACGAACATCATTTCAGCCTGGTGGCTATTGACTACTTCACGAAGTGGGTTGAAGCGGCATCGTATGCGAATGTGACTAAGTAAGTTGTTGTAAGGTTTATCAAGAATCAGATTATATGCCGATATGGTGTGCCAAGCAAGATCATTACTGATAATGGATCGAACTTGAACAATAATATGGTGTAAGCTCTTTGCAAAGACTTCAAGATTGCACATCATAATTTTTCTTTCTACAGACCTAAGATGAATGAGGCTGTTGAAGCTGTAAACAAGAACATCAAGAAAATTATTCAGAAAATGGTTGTAACATATAAAGATTGGCATGAGATGCTCCCATTTGCTTTACATGGGTACCGTACATCCATTCGCACTTCAACAGGGGCAACCCCTTTCTCACTTGTTTATGGTATGGAAGTTGTGCTCCCAATAGAGGTTGTTATCCCATCTTATTGGAAGCCAAGTTGACAACCTCTATTGGGAGCACAACTTCCATACCATAAACAAGTGAGAAAGGGGTTGCCCCTGTTGAAGTGCGAATGGATGTACGGTACCCATGTAAAGCAAATGGGAGAATCTCATGCCAACCTTTATGGTATGGAAGTTGATGGAAGCCAAGTTGACAGAATGGTGTCAGGCCATATATGATCAACTGAACTTGATTAAAGAAAAAAGATTGACTGCCATGTGTCATGGTCAGCTATATCAACAGAGAATGAAGAAAGCTTTTGATAAGAAGGTCAGGCCTCGTGTGTTCCGAGAATGTGACCTTGTGCTCAAGAAGATTTAACTTTTAAACCTGACGCTAGGGGCAAATGGACTCCTAATTACGAAGGCCCATATGTTGTTAAGAGAGCATTTTCAGGCGGTGCTTTGATTCTTACAACTATGGATGGTGAAGAGTTCACTCGTTCTGTGAATGCCGATGCAGTCAAGTAATACTTTGCCTAAAAAAGAAAAAAGAACATCTCGCTAAGTTGAAAACCCGAAAGGGCGGCTTAGGCAAAAATGAGTGTCTCGGTGGATTGAAAACCCGAAAGGGCGATCCAAACAAAAGTTAGAGATATAAAACTGAAAATTCATCCCGATAGGTTGAGTACCCCACATTGGGCCAATCTATGCAAAAATAGGGATTGTGGCAAGTAATTGCAGTTGGTTGATTCCCCAATGATGGGAGCAATTTTGAGCAAGTCGGTCAATTCTGATTCATCATTTTCAACCGAAGCCAAGAGCGCAACGGATATTAAAGTTGGTAGAAGGATTAGTGATCATTGTACTATGTAGCCCTTTTCCATGTAAATTACCATTTTTCAACTTTTGTAAAAGATCTATGGAGTCCTGTCATTTACAGACTACCATTCTATTAAATAAAGTTGAGCTTTTTATCCAATTGTTTCTACTCTTATTTATTTTTCAGCTAAATAGAATTGAATTTTATGATGATAATGTTGAAATTGAATTAATAAGTAAAAACCATTTTTCTTAAATAAGCAATTACTTTGAAAAAGTAATCAATTACAGTAGGGAATACCAACAGCAAACTGAGAACAGGTAAGTCATAAAGTGCGAAGCATTGTTGGTTTCCCCCAAGCGTTTGGTTTGGCAACCTTTTCCTCCCCAACAACAGGTCAGTTTCCCCAGCTGAGTTTGTAATCACCTCCCCAGCTGAGATGTAGGCTCACATCCTCAACAAATTGCATGGACCTAACCCAGAGTTTTATCTCTTGTAAGTCCCCAACGGAGTTCATTTATGATCTCTGACAGTGTTGATTCTTGAGCAGTATTAGATTTGGTCCCCGACGAGGTTGTCTCATTTAATATGATGTTGATCTAAAATTCCCCACAGAGTGGATAGTTCAGGTCCTCAGCAGATTTTCTCTCTATCCCCAACCAAATTTGGGATGCTTAGAGCCAATTGATTTGCATTCATCTCCAACATGTTTCTCCAGTTGGTGTGTCCATCTTGTCAAGAACAGTAGAGTGTTGTAGCGATGATTTAAATCGGTGACATTTGTATCCTTTGTGATTGTTTTGTCAGCATGATCATCAATCATGTACATACACATTCATACATCAGATATTTCATTATGCATTTTATTGCATTTGAATCTTTACTTCTAATCCCCTATTACGGTGACTTTATTTCCCCATACAGGTTTAATGCGTTTGTCCTTTTTCAAATTGTAGAGTGCCAGCCCCTTAGGCATAAAGAATTTAACCTTTCTCATTTCCCCACTGAGTTATTTCCTCGTGGATGATTATCGTTTCAGTTTCCACCCAGTTAATTGGATGGAACCGCTCTCTTTGAGCTATATCCTCATTGGGTCGAGTCTTTGTTTGACCGTTTATTTCTAGTTATTACCTAGATGTATGTTTTGGTCCCTTGAGAATATGTTACCCAGTAACTGGTAATATTCCTCTCAACTGTTGAATATTTTACTGTTGCCCAATACCCGATAACAATAACCTACTTATTTTGTTATCCCCAGTGGATTCGTTTTCACGTGTCCTCAAGCAGTTTATCCTTGATATGTTCATCCTCACCGATGACGGATATTCCCCCTTTGTGGTTTTCTACCTAGTAAAAAAGGTAGTTGTAATCCTCATTTCGTTCCCTAGAGAGTTAATCCTTGATATGTTCATCTTAACCGATGACGAATTTTCTTCTCATTGCGGTCTTCTGCCCAGTAACCGGTAGTTGTAAATCCTGCTTCCCCTTACTGAGTCTATCCTTGATATGTTCATCCTAACCGATGACGGATATTCTCTTTGGTATTCTATCCAGTAACCGATAGATACAATTCCTACTTTTTTAGGCAGTTTATCCTTAATATGTTTACCCTAATCGGTAAAGGATACTCTTCCTAATTCCCCAGGTGGTCTATCCTTGATATTTTCATCCTCACTTATGACAAATATTCTTCCTCTGAGTATATCCTTGATATGTTCACTTCAACCGGTGACATATATTCTCTCTCTTTGGTCTTCTGCCCAATAACCGATAGTTGTAAATCCTATTTGATATTTTCCCTAGTAGGTTATTCTTACCCAGTGGCCGATAACGAATACACCTCCTTTTCCTCAACGAATCATCCTTGATGTGTTTATCCTGGTTGGTAACAGATGTCTCTCTGTCAGAGTATTTTATCTTCCTACTAAGTAACTAGTAATAGATAATATACTTCTGGTACTCCTGCGTTGAAGTTTATTCTTCCCTAATCGAGTTTGGTACGAGTATTTCAGTCTTGTTCTGATTTACCCATTTCCCTTGAAAACTTACATTTTTCCCCCCAGAGTGTTTGTCTCCTCCGTGAGTTTTGCTTATGGAATGCATTATGCTCTTATGGACTTTCAGTCTCTCCGGATTCTTTTCCTTTGTGGCAATATTTTCCCCATAAAGATCCTTTTAACATTTCATATCATATGCATCATGAGCTCTCTTAGAGACCAAAATTTGTTTCTATATGTTGTTATTTAAGTCCATTCTACTGAGTAAATACATAAATTTTAACCTCCACATCCTTAGTTAGAATGTTCTTAAAAAGGGGCAGCTGTAAGACCCCAATTTTTACCCTAAGATCCCTCATGATTATATCATCATATGCATTGGCTTTGGGATCACACCATGGCATCCTCCTTACCCCTAATTCATTGGGTTTGCATTGGGAGAGATCACCAAACACATTTGATTGAATCATACTTTGTTTTTCATTATTTACTAACCAAAATGCCAAAAATATGTTTATGTATAGTTTAACTCTTTTGTAGGTAGTGTGTGTGCTCAACTATTCCCCGTCAAGCTCATATCTAGGGTTTAAGACCCTCAGTGCAAGGAGATCAATCAAGAAATAGTTCACAATGGATCTATACATCATATATGGATCCCCATGGTCTTCACATATCATTTTGATCAATAATTCATCAAGAGTTTGAAGCTTGTTGGCCTTGGAAACCCTAATTCATCTGGGTATCTTGTGTGACTTCCTCAACAAGTTTCTCCAACATGTGATTAAATATTTCAAGAGATACTTCATATTACCTCATATTATACCTATATGATCCTTCATGAGTTCCAAAAGTCAATAGAATGTCAAGCTAGCAAGATGATTCATGGTGGTTAACAAGAGAAAGTCAACTGGTCAAAACTGGGGTTCCCTAGACCCTATCTCCTATAATTTTTGTCATATGAAAATTATTCCAAGAGAAACGTTACTCCTTATGACATTCCAAACAAATTTTATATTGAAGTCAAGATCTAGTTTTGCTTGGAAAGTCATTTTTTATGGTGAAAGATTATAGGTCATTTTGTCTGAACCCTAGTTAGGAGGTCAACTTCCCAAGATCATAACTTGCTCAATTTTTATGCGATGAAATCCATTCAAATTCCATGATCAAATTCATATGCTTACTTCAACTTTCATGTTTCGAGGAAGTTTAAGTTCAACTTGAAAATGCATGTGCCAAGAGGAAACATTATAGGTCATTTTGGGCCACTACCATTGAATAAGTTATTTTCCTCAACTTCTAAAATGCATAACGCCTTCATGCCAAATCCAAACGAGGTCAAATTGGTCACCAAATTGAATAGGTATGAAAGAGATACGAATTTTATGAAGGAAGTTTTTCCATTTGAAGTCAATAACATAAGTTATTTAAGGTGGAAGAAGTGAACATATGACTTGGTACTTAGAAAGTTTTTAAATATGTTTGATTTTCCAAACTTCCACCTCAAAATTCGTCTTGATCCAAGCTTCAAATGGAAAAGTGTTTAACATGAAAGTTGTTCCCCTTGATTTCACCTTTCCAAAAAGTCAAAGATCATCTTGTTTGGATCAATATTGAAGGACTTGCGCATGGATGCAATGTATGGTACCATTTGGAAGGATTTCATGATCAAACTCATTTCAACATTGCATGGCTTAATGCATTGCTTTAAGCATGACCTATGCACAATTTTGGACATTTTCAAATTATTATTTGGGCTTTGCACATGCCCATGCTAGCTCATGAAGGAAATTTCTAATTTTGGATATTCAAATGGAAGTGTGTGAAAAGCATATGCATTATAAATAGAAGTGCAATGTGATCAGAACTTCATAAGCACCTTGCCCAAGCTTTTCCAGAACAATTCAAACCCTCCATTTCATAGAATTCTTAAATATTTCATTTGAAATCGAGTTGAATTTCAGCTTCTGTTTTGGAAATTCAAACTCCAAGAATTCGTCGCCCTTTCCATTTCAATTGATCACTGCAAGCAAGAGGAACAAAAAGCAAGCAAATTCAAATCAAGATCAAGTGAATTTGAAGCAACTCGAAGGTGATTTTTCAGAAACTTCATCTCTTTGATTCTCTCTCAATTCTTCACCATTCTTTATGATTTTTGGTTAGCTGAAGTCCTACGAATGTAGGCAACAAGATTGAGTTGCTTTGAGGTCAAATCGAAGCAACTCAGTTCATGATCCTCAAAACTCAAATCCCTATATCTTTCTATATACTTGGAATTGGAGAAAATTGAGGCCAGATTCGAGCTCCTGAGCATTTTTTCTTTAAATCCGTGTCCTTATTTTTTATTTTCATGGTGATTGGTGATTGACCAGTTCGGTGAGGTCCACCGGAGAAGAAGACCGGAGCTAGGGTTCCGGTGATGTGTTGGCGTGTCAAAAACCATT
Organism: Lathyrus oleraceus; assembly: GCF_024323335.1. Lineage (NCBI taxonomy): Eukaryota > Viridiplantae > Streptophyta > Magnoliopsida > Fabales > Fabaceae > Lathyrus > Lathyrus oleraceus. The sequence continues at coordinate 13,887,016 of NC_066580.1, forward strand.
GGATCATGATCTCACGTTATAATCTCAGACGTTGCCTTTGCATACCACACGTACACCAAGTTGACTAGAGTGCATGGTGGAGCGCGCATGTGTGGCCATCAGATCTGCCACCTCAATTAATGAGGGAGATCTGACGACCCTTGTTTTTTCTCATTTTATTTAATTTCTGATTTTATATTTTTATTAGCTTATTTTGTTTAATTTGTATTAAATTCATTTTTAATCCAAAAAATACGGGACTTTCACCAAAAATCTTTAAATATTTTCCTCTTTCATTTTCTGAATTAAAATTATTTTTTGGATTAACTTTGATATTTTTCAGGAATTAATTGTTTTTGTGCATATTTTTAATTGTTTAAAAATACTTCTGACTTTTCAAAAATCATGATTTTTTTTGTCTAAGGTCCTTTGACCTTGTTTGACCTAGGATAAATCTCTTGCCCGTTTATTTGGTGTTTTAAAGAGATTTTAGGTTTTGACCAAATTAAATTGAATTTAAATGCATGTTTAATTTGATTTTTAATTGATTAATTGTGTAAAAATTATGTTGAGCAATTTTTATGGTCTTTTGATGTTTGACTATTTATTTGGACCTTGGTCATGGTTGATTTGACTTTTGTTGGATTAAAATAATTGGATTTAGGGGATTGATGAAATGTATATTTCATCTCCTAAAATGAATGAATGATCTTAATTTGATAAAATTCCTTCCATGACTAATTTGTGTTTCTCTCATCTTTCCTCCCTCTTCATATTCATCCCATTCTTTCCTATCCCTCTCATTGACCAATGAAATCTTAAGATCCTAAGGCTAATTGGTTCATCAATAACCTGGTGTTAGATGAACCAATACAAGTATGGATGAGATAGGTCCATCCATTTTGATCTTTTCTTTTAGTGTGTGATATGTTTTAGGAGTTTGGTTCATTATACCAAATCTCTAACATTCATTAGCACCTAAATTTTTATTTCTCGACCTCATATATTATGACTTCTACATAAGTCCAATTACAATTGCTTAACATAGAGCTAAATTTGACCCTAAAGGCATAACATTCTAGTAAGTGAGATTGTAAGTCTCCCATCTTTCACGGTATTATGTGGAAACTTGACCTTTTTTCTTTCCTTTGGAAGATGTCTTGGTTCAAGGATCCATGCTTGTGAATAAATGGTTGAGTGTTCTCCAAAGAATGACTTAATCAATTAAAAAACAAAGCACCACTAACATTTAATTAACTTTGACTAACATTTGACTAACTCTTATTAACTTTGTATTACTTTCAAGTTATTTACTTTATGCAATTTAATTTTTAGTCATTTACCATTCATTGTCATTTACATATCATTTAACTTGTTTATTTTTATGTCATTTTCACTTTACTCATTTGAACCATATATTGTGTTTGTATATATTGGTTTGTGTATTATGTTTGTGCTTGTGGTCTTAGGACCTTAAAATACCTAATAAACAACAAAAACCCTAAAAAAATGTTTGTATGGACTGTTGGGTTTGATCTGAACTTTTGGACTTAGAATTAGGCAACATTCTATATGCAAAAGGACTTGGTCAATGCCAACATTTCTGAGACCAAGTTATTGAAAATTGAGCTTTCATCTGATGCAAGTATTGAGATCCATTTGAATTCATCTGCTACATGGTCTTGATGCAACTTTTATTTTGACCTCATGCCTAATGTTATATTCTGATTTAATCAAGGAGTATTTTATCTGATACATAAGAAGACAAAGAAGACTGCTAGTTATGGAATTTTCTTGCTTGGATGTGGTTATCTTTATTTGATGCCTTGCTCTTCTTGATACTTGATATTGCTAATTGTTTACTGATTAGTGCTTGATTCAAAGTCCAAAGGGAAAGTGGGTTTTCTATATGACAATATTGTATGTTGGATTGCATCCCATTAGTCAGATCTTTTCAACTCTTAACTTTAAATGTTATACTTAGGTTAGCCTCTTCATCTTCTCCCACTTCTTAAATTTCAAAATCTCTCCCCCTTTTCAAAAAATATTTGCTTGTGATTTCAAAATTTAGACCTTATTTCAAATTAGAAACTTTGGCCTTATGCCATTGCATTTTTAAACTCTTTTCTTAAATTAAATTTGTAAATAAACCTAATTGTCGCATCCGCGAAAAACAACCGGCGGGCTAAAACAAAACAACACAGAGCCGCCACCGTGCGTTATTTATCCCAAAAGAGGGAAAGGAAACGCTCGAAGTAAACCTGGAAAAGACATGGTCTCGCGACCAAAGAGAATGGGATCGGGAGTCGGTTATGCGAATGGAAGGTATTAGCACCCCTACGCATCTGTCGTACTCGACGGGATCCACGCTCAAAAGATAGAACAAGGTTGCTAAAACAAACATCACACACACACACTGAAGACAACACGGGTGGAGGAAGAGGGGAGAGGGCTCGCTAGGACATCGCATCCTATACCTACGTATCTCATCTGGAATGAGAATCAGAGCTACCGTAGTTCGGCTCACGCACGCCGAAACAAGACACACACAGGAAACCGACTGCCAATCGCTGGGCTTACGTCAGACTCCACACAAATGGGCAAACATGGAAACCGAACGCCAATCGCTGGGCTTACATCAAATTCCAAACCAAACAACACACTTAGGATACGGACAACCAATCGCTGGTCCTACATCCATATCCTGACACACAAGAGGGTTAACAAACAAACAAGTTACTAAGGAGTCAGGCACTCGAGCCTAGTAACTGTCAAGCAAAACACACACAAAAAGGAAAAAAGGTGCCCGGAGAGACCTCGCACGGTCTCCTGCCTACGTACCTCATCTGGTATGAGGATCGGGGCGACGTAGTTCCCCTCAACAGGGGAGAAACTTTCTCCTAACCAGAGACTGGGAAATGACCAACTAGAAGGGAGTCTGACTTGAGCCTAATAGTTATCATGTATTCCACAATGGTCCTAGGTTGAGTTGTCTATCTACTTGCACAGGCTGCAAGCTAATCCTAAACAGGCAAAGCAAAGTATGCAAGCACAGTCAAAACAAAGTAAACATACACAAATAGCATACACTATATACAGACAAAGGTGGGCTCACACAAGGGTTAGGCTGCAAAAGCAAGCCAACTGTAATCAGGTGATGTTAGCTCTTAACCCTAACATTGAGAGTTAGGGTGAAGCAGATGAAATAGGAAGTGAGGGGTGTGCCTCACAACTCTTATCCCTGGCCAGGGAGAGCTTCAGACAAAGGAAGTGTGGGTTCAGAAAGTTGGAACCCTTCTACACTTATGACTGGCTCAACATGGATCTTGGGTTAATATCCACAATGCATCAACACCAGTTGTGTGAGCAAAGGGATGACTCAACTGAATAGCAGGAGATGGGTTGCACATCTCTTGTATCTGCCAATTGCCTTATTCAAGGTCTTTTCCTGCTTGGGGACAAAGATAAACAATCACAAGCATTGCCTCTTAAGGAGGACTTCAGACATGTGCCTGGCCAAGTAACAAGCCAGGTCTTCCAGACTACATGAAGTTAGTGATGCTATACCTCAATTGGTTAAGCAACCAAGCAACAGCAAAAGCAAGTTCACAATGAACTATAGCAACTAATGTACCTGAAAACAATCTAACATAATCAGTACACAGCCCAAACAGTCAAACAGACAAACTAAAAGTCAACAGTTAACTGTACACAAGCAATGCATCAAGCAAAGCACAAGACAATGCTCAACTCAAATGACTTAGAAGCCACCTACAAAACAACTTAATGTTAATCAACATCAACCAAACATCAATCCAAATGAGCGAATGAATCAAACTCCTTAAGGCCATATGCTTCTTGTCCTGCAAACCAAGCTCAAACATGAGAAGCAAACCCCTAAGACAAGGCCTAGGGTCAAAGAGGGAGAAATAATTCAATACAGAACATGAAAATTGGCACAAATCAAGTTCAATCAAATTAGAACATCATCCAATTGGTCTCACATTCATATCATACACCAATTTCATTTCACAAAGCATCTAAGGCGAATCATGCAATTTGAAAGCTCATTGGACCAAACAGAATGAATCAACCCAAACCAACTCAAAAATAATTCAATAAATCCCAAGAAAAATAATGGCTAAACAGAACTCATTACATGATCATCACACCAAAATTCAAGTCATTTGGATAAGTGGAAGTATGTCAAATAAATTCCATAGGTCAAGGCAAAGCAAAATAAGCTCAAAGGAAGCACAAATTCATGCATCAACTTCAAGCAAGCATAAAACAGAATCTACACATGATAAATGACTCAAACCAAAGCCATGATAAGCTTCAATGTGTCTAGAATCACTCCACAAAATTTCAGGTCCATCCAATAAACATCAAGAATTTCACAAATCATTTAAGATCATGACTCACAAAAAGTCCACAATTGGTCAAACAGAAAGGAAATTCTCAAACAAATTGGAAATGCACTCGAAAAAATCCACAAAACTTCACACTCAACCTTAACATCCAGAAGAATCAACATGCAAAAATTCAGATTATTTGAAGTTCGTATGGCATGGTAAAGAAATTCCACAAGTTGGACAAGAAATGGTGTGACACACATTGTCACACCAATATTCATCATAGCATATCTCACAAACCAGGAATGCAAAAATAGCAAACTCAATGCCAAAATGTCACTAAGGATCTCTAGTTTACACATGCAAAATTTCAGCCTCATAGGATTAAGCATCATTATTTCACAACCAAAATAGCAAGCAAGGTGCAAGAAGACATAAGCATGAGCAAACCCTAGGCAATTTTTAAATCCAACCGAGCACAAAATCTGGAAAAATATCCATAAAAAAGTAGACATGATGATGAACAGTTCACAAAAAATTTCATGTGATTTGGATTATTATTTTGAGAGTTATGAATTTTTTAATGGTGTGAAAAAATAAAAATGCATGAAACAAGTGGTATGAACATGGAAGATGATAATGGAAATAAATGCAAGGCAACATGTGAATGTGCTTTGGAGTGGGATCGAACCGCTGAAGAATTCAAATCCAGCGCTCACTTAATGAAACGCACCGTTTCATTAAGTGAGGTGGCACGGTACTATTGGTTGCATGGAGCAAAAACAATGAAAAGCATGCAAAACAAGCTGAACAAGATCAAAATGCTTCTGGAAATGCTAAACCTAGACATTCATCAAGTTCATCACGTGTTCATCATGATCAAGATCCAATCATTCCAGAAATTCATAAAATATACATCAATCGAATCATCATTCAACACACATCAATAATCCAGCATCCATTTCATCTAATTCTAACCATATCAAAAGCATCGAGCAAAATAAGTTTTAACATCCAAACTTCAAATCAACATAACTTTCTCAAAACTCAATGAAATCAAGAGATCTAAAGTGCAGATTCATCACCTAAGAACGATCTACAAGATGCATCCATTAATTTCAAGAATTATCAAAGTCGAAATCTAACCTTCAATGATGTGCAGAAGTGAAATAGGTTGTTTCAGGCCATGGCAAGCAAAAACAGAAGCTCCTCAGTGTTCCTATGAGTGAATGGAGCAAGGCTTGAGTGTTGATTGCGCACGATCTAGCTGGAAACTCGAATTGCCATTGATGAACACATTTGCAACAATCCTCGAATTGGCTTGAGAATCAATGGATCTTGCTTCAATTCTACTCCAAAATGCTTGTGGATCAAGGATATATGAAGATCAATGCAAGGTTTGTGCAGAAAAATGGAGAAAAGTTGAGAGAAGAAGTTGAAGAATTTTTGGATTTCTAGATCTAGATCTCAATTCTGTTATCATTAGCAAGAAAACAGTTGTGATTTAGCTTTTATATGTGCTGTTAAACATGTTGCTAATCACAATTAGCCAAAATGCACATGATTAGTGAAATTGGAAGTTTTGGTGCACATTAGCAAATGGCCTTGTACATGTAGTAACCAATGGAACAGTGTAATTTCTGTCTTGATTCACTTCAAGAATGTTGTTTCTAAGCCAAGGCAAGTGGAACCAAGTGAATTCAAAACATAATTTTCAAATTTGCCTTTTCCCTCCAATTTTCAAATGGAATTCACATGAAAAATGCAACATTTTTGTGAGCAAGATGCATGGCCTAGGATATGTAATTTGGATAGTGCATGACAAAATAAGAATGTGGCAAAAAAATCCCACTCCATTTGGCCTTTTGGATCAAAAGTTATGCACTTTTGAAATTCAAAATTTCTTGACCAAGATTGATCCATAACTTGCCAACCACACATGAGAAATTCATGTTCTTGGACTTTTTGGAAAGGTGAGAGCAAGATCTACAACTTTCATGTTGGACAAAATTTCATTTGAAGCATTTTTGTACATGTAATCTTAAGGAGAAAACCTTTCCATTTTTGGCAATTTTGAATTACAAGTCACTTTCTATTTTTGGAAAGTTTTCATCTGACTTTATTTTCTTCAATGTTGATGTTTGAAATGTCAAATGAAACTTGTTTGGACATGAATGAAGTGTTTCTAACCCTCTCCCACATCCAAATCCATCAGTTGACCTTTGGTTGACTTTTGTTGACTGACAGATGAATTGGCTATGCATAGATGATCTTGAGCCTCAAACTCCTGATGAAATGGCTCAAACATGAAACCCTAGCTTCCATAAGCTCAATGAAACCATATGATGATCTCTCATCTCAATGAAGACCTCATCTCCTTAACAAACCCTGATTGGCACAATGCAGATGCTTAGGGTTGACCAGAGGTCAAAATCCTAATCTCAAGGAATCTGATCAAGCACAATGAATCTCTTGATGATGACAAGACCATGATGATGATGATGTACCATTGCTACCGAGATCAAGCTCAACCTCCTTGAGGAACCAAGAAACCCTAACTTGAAGCACCAACCCTCAGATGATTAGTGATCAGTCCAATAAAACCCTCAGGCTTGAATATTTTAACCTCTTTATCTTCTGATCAAGACCTAGGAGGATGACTTGCTTATTGTTGCCACATGATATGCAAATATGCAATGACTAATGACCTAAAAATGAAATGCAATATGCTAAGCTAGTCCCAAGAGAGGAGGGCAAATTTTGAGGTGTTACAGCTGCCCCTATTCAATCCACTGTGAACCTGTCGATATGAATAGCCTCGGCTTTCAGATGATCAGGGTGAAGAGTGATTGAATACCAAGAACAGACGAACAATTTGCACTCTGATGGGAGAATAATTAATAATGCCTGTCAGAATTGGCAAAGAAGCAATCTTAAAAGAAGCACCCGTCTGGTACGGAGAAAGTCGGCCTGAATACCGAACAACGATGTTGACCTGGATACCAAAATAAATGGTAACACAGGAATAACCATGGCCTGAACACCATATCCACTGGGGATTATTATTTTTTTACTTTTTCTTGAACCCCGATACTTTCTGATTGATAATCCTTTTTCGTTTTCTTGAACCCCGAACAAATATTTTCTTGCGTATGATCCCGGATCACCGCGGTTGAACCCCGACAACTCCATAGTAGCCTTGTTTGCCAAATAATGAACCCCACTCTCCATTTTGAACCCCAGTCGCCTGACGATAACTTGTGATCGCCATTGTGAACCCCGTTCTCCAGAAAACACCCTGTGTCTCCCTTTCTCCATTTGAATCCCGTTCTCCAAAAAATGCCGCAACACTTCCTTTTCTCCATTTGAACCCCGTTCTCCAGAAACTTGTGATAATTCCGCTGGCAACGTCGGAAATAACACCAAAACACCACTCTGATGGCGACATATCAGAGGGTACACCTTCACAAAAGGAAGGTAACATGTGAAATTCTTCCTCAGAAGACACCTATAACGACCTCTGTTGGCCTCAGCCAAAGTCTAAGGTGACACATGAACAGAAGATAATCCTGAGGACCCCATCCCGGATATAATCTTCAACTCCAATCTCCATTTGAACCCCGCTCTCCAGAAAATGCCTCAACACTTCCTTTTCTCCAATTGAATTGTATTTTCGCGTTGATCGCGTAACGTCCTTTGATTTCATTTCCATCTCCGCCCGACGGAAAAGTTTCCTCCAGTATCGTACTACTGGGGAACATTGTTGATCTGACGTCATGATGCTAAACTCCTCAGAGTAACATCTTCACCATCCGGCGAAACCAAACCTCAAGCGGTAACCACGGCTCGAGTCGCGCTGATCGCGATCTTCATTTCCATCTCTGTCCGACGGAAAAGTTTCCTCCAGTATCGCACTACTAGGGAACATTGCTGACCTGTCGTCAGGATACTAAACTCCTCAGAGTAACATCTTCACCATCCGGTGAAACCAAATCTCAAGCGGTAACCACGGCTCGAGTAACTGATGCTTGCAATGCTGATATTGATCTTCCAACTAGCGAAACCACTTCTCAAACGGTAACCACGGCTTGAGCAGCATCTTCACCTTGGTGAAACCAAATCTCAAACGGTAACCACGGCTTGAGACTAGCCTATGCTTGCAATGATGATGCATGATTTTTTTTATTTCAGCGTAATGCTCCAAAATCATGGAACTGCTACGCGATTTATTATGCAATATGCTATGCTTATTCTACATGATGAATGCATAAAAGTATCCCCCTCAAGGGACTCTTCTGGGGAGCTTGAGGCACTCTGCTGAGGAACTCGCCAACACTCCAATCTCCACCCTGCTGGGGAATAACACTGCTGCTGGGAAAAGGCCACCCTTGCCGGGGATAACCTCCTCTGTACCCGATCCGCTTGGGGACATCGCTGGGGATAAGAACCACCAATGCACTCTGTGGGGATAACAACAATCTCTAACTTGCTGGGGATACAACAATCCCGACTCTGCTTGGGAGAACCACCGCCCACAGATACCTCCGCTGGGAACTGGCAATCTTCAGGCCTGGCTGCTGAGGAACTATCAATCTACAACCTGCTGGGGAGATAACCATCCCGACCCTGCTAGGGAAAACACAGACCTTGAATCTGCTGAGGAATTTAGTCCTCACGACTCTGCTCGGGGAGATGAGGAAAGTCTGGTACTGAACACCCGTCGACTCGTCGACCCCTGACATTCACCTTCCAAATCCATTATCAGCTTTCCAATTTTGAGAACTCCCAGACTCGTCTGGACTTTTTTGATTCATCACCTTGTATTCCCGACCGCTCCGTACTCGACGAAGAGCGAGCTCCTGAGATTGGTACGAACTTTTTAATCTTCAGACTTTGAAGAGTCTTCTTGATTAATATCCAGGATCGTCGTACGTCTTTCCGTCGTTTTTCACCATCCTTCTATTCATTCGTCCCTGATCGGACTCCGCGGGGATTCTTTTATCAAAAGCTTCCACATCACAACCTGCAAGTGAGTGAAAATACCTAACAGCACCTGCAAAAGAGATCGTTAGATAAAACCGTGCCCCAGGCGTGTCAAGATTTCAACACTTGGGTCACTCAACCTTCCGAATAAGATTTCAAATTTCAATCTTATAAGCATGCATTGGAAGGGACCTGTATGTCTTAAAATGCAAAGATTCTTTATCATAATAATTGGATGTTTTTGCAATCAAAGCGGTAATGAAAAACAAAAACAAAATTATTTGACTGAATGTGCATTTTATTGATTGAAAAAGTGTGGCTCAAATTGAGCAATATAAAGGAAGCAATTCCTGAAAAGAGGTAATTGCGCATAAAAGGAAAAATCTATCCTAATGGAAATGTGAAACCCGTGATCTTATCGAGTTCCAACTCGGTTACACCCCATATATCCTCAGACTCTCCGCTTTCTGCCTTCTGAACAAGACGCTTCCGATTGATCCCCATCGGGTATTATCCATGTGCCTTAACCAAAGCGCAAACGATCATGCCAGACGCAGTTGTTCGTTTCAATCCCTCTTTTGCCTGGACTACCCTTTCGGGTTTTCAGTCCACCGGGATACCCTTTTTTGCCCAAGTCGCCTTTTCAGGTTTTCGACTTGCCGGGTGTACATTTTCTCTTTTTATCCCTAACTTTTGCCCGAACCTTTTCTTTCTGTTTTTTTGGTTCGCCGGGATGCCCATTTTTGCCTGGACTATTTTATTCTTTTCGTCCAGCGGGTCTTTTTATACGAAGTATTTTTTAACTGCGTCCGCATTCACAGGGGATGGAAAATCTTCGCCATCCATGGTCGTTAACAACAAAGCTCCGCCAGAGAAAACCTTCTTGACCACAAATGGACCTTCATAATTGGGTGTCCACTTGCCCCTACGATCGTTTTGAGGAGGAAGGATCCTTTTCAGCACCATATCACCTACGTGATACACCCGAGGTCGTACCTTTCGGTCAAAAGCACGCTTCATCCGTTGCTGGTACAACTGCCCATGACAGATAGCCGCCAGCCTCTTTTCCTCAATCAGGCTCAACTCTTTGTACCGGGTCCTTACCCATTCAGCCTCTTGCAATTTCACGTCCATCAGGACTCTCAAAGAGGGAATCTGAACCTCAACCGGTAGCACGGCTTCCATTCCATATACCAACAAGAAAGACGTTGCCCCAGTAGATGTACGCACCGAAGTTCGATACCCATGCAATGCAAACGGCAACATCTCATCCCAGTCCTTATAGGTCACAACCATCTTCTGCACAATCTTCTTTATATTCTTATTGGCTGCCTCAACCGCCCCATTCATCTTCGGACGATAAGGAGAAGAATTGTGATGCTCAATCTTGAATTCCCGACACAGTTCTGCCATCATCTTGTTGTTCAAATTAGAACCATTATCAGTAATGATTCTCTCGGGAACCCCATATCTGCAAATAATGTCTCTCTTGAGAAACCGGGCAACGACCTGTTTCGTCACGTTCGTATAAGAGGCTGCTTCCACCCACTTGGTGAAGTAATCAATAGCCACTAATATGAACTGGTGCCCATTCGAAGCTGTAGGCTCAATCTTTCCAATCATATCAATGCCCCACATAGCGAACGACCATGGGGACGACATTAAGCTCAACGGATTTGGAGGCATGTGCACCTTATCAGCATAAATCTGGCATTTATGACACTTCCGCACGTAATTGAAACATTGGGCCTCCATTGTCATCCAATAATAACCTGCCCTCAACAGCTTCTTTACCATTGCATTCCCACGGGCATGGGTACCGAACGATCCTTCGTGAACCTCTTTCATCAATTGGCTTGCTTCTTTGTCATCGACACATCTGAGCAAGACCCAATCGAAATTTCTCTTGTACAGAACCCCATCCTTATTTAGGTAGAACACCATGGCCAACCTCCGCAGAGTCTTTCGGTCCTTCTTAGATGCTCCCTCAGGATACTCTTGGGTTTCCAGATAGCGCTTGATATCGCAATACCACGGCTTCTCATCATCAGGCACTGTGTCAACAGCAAACACATAAGCCGGTCTATCCAGACGTCCCACCTCAACACTGGGGAACTGATTCCACCACTGCACCTTGATCAAGGCAGCCAGAGTAGCCAAAGCATCTGCCAAAGGATTCTCTTCTCTCGGCACATGATGCATCTTCACCTTGGTGAAAAACGTCAACAATCTCCTCGTATAATCCCGGTATGGAACTAAATGAGATTGATGCGTATACCATTTTCTGTTAACCTGATTTACAACCAGAGCTGAATCTCCATATATAACAAGGTTCTTGATCCTCAAATCAATCGCCTCTTCAATCCCTATGATACAAGCTTCGTATTCAGCCACGTTGTTGGTGCACTCAAATGTTAGTCGGGCAGCAAAAGGAATGTGGGATCCTTTCGGCGTAACCAAAACAGCACCAACACCGCTTCCATTCACGTTAACGGCCCCATCAAACATCAGAATCCATTCGGATTCAGGGTCAGGCCCCTCCTCCGGGATTGGTTCCTCGTAATCTTTTGATTTGAGAAACATGATGTCCTCATCAGGGAATTCAAACTTCATCGGTTGATAATCCTCAATAGGTTGCTGGGCGAGGTAATCAGACAATACACTCCCCTTGATTGCTTTCTGAGAGGTATACTGAATATCATATTCAGTCAAAATCATTTGCCACCTCGCAACCCGTCCGGTCAATGCTGGCTTCTCAAAAATATACTTGATTGGATCCATCTTGGAAATCAATAAAGTGGTATGAACCAGCATATACTACCTCAGTCGGCGAGCAACCCAGACCAAAGCACAACAAGTTTTCTCGAGCAGTGAATATCTTGTTTCACAGTCGGTAAACTTTTTGCTAAGGTAGTATATGGCATGCTCTTTTCGACCAGACTCGTCATGCTGCCCCAATACGCACCCCATAGACCCCTCGAGGACTGTCAGGTACAGAATTAACGGTCGTCCCTCCACAGGAGGCATCAGAATCGGAGGCTCCTGCAAATACTCTTTTATCTTTTCAAATGCCGCTTGGCAATCATTATTCCACCTGACCGTTTGATCTTTTCTCAACAGCTTGAATATAGGTTCGCACGTGGCTGTTAGATGAGATATGAACCATGAAATGTAGTTCAATCTACCTAAGAAACCACGAACCTCTTTCTTCGTCCTCGGTTCAGGCATTTCTCTTATTGCTTTTACTTTAGCAGGATCAACCTCGATTCCTTTCTCGCTCATAATGAACCCCAGCAATTTACCGGACCGCACTCCGAAAGTGCACTTATTCGGATTCAACCTCAGTCTGAACTGTCTCAGTCGGTCGAACAACTTGGCCAGATCTACCAAATGCCCCTCTTCTGTCTGGGACTTTGCTATCATGTCATCAACATAACATTCGATTTCATGATGAATCATATCATGAAACAAAGTCACCATGGCCCTCTGATAAGTAGCACCGGCGTTCTTGAGACCAAATGGCATCACCTTGTAACAAAAAGTGCCCCACGGTGTGATGAACGTTGTTTTCTCCATATCATCTGGCGACATTTTGATTTGATTATAGCCAGAAAAGCCATCCATGAAGGAAAACACCGAGAATTGAGCTGTATTATCTACCAACACATCAATGTGAGGTAATGGAAAATCATCCTTCGGGCTAGCTCTGTTCAGGTCCCGGTAGTCCACACACATTCTCACCTTCCCATCTTTCTTCGGTACTGGCACAATATTTGCGACCCAAGGCGGATAATTAGTGACAGCAAGGAAACTAGCATCCCACTGCTTTTGTACTTCTTCCTTAATTTTCATCGCCATGTCAGGTCGAGTTCTGCGCAACTTCTGCTTCACTAGAGGACAATCTGCTCTCAACGGTAGCTTGTGCACAACAATATCGGTATCCAACCCTGGCATATCTTGATAAGACCAGGCAAAGATGTCGACATACTCTTTCAACAACGCTACCATTCTGCTCTTGATACTCGCCTCCAAAGCAGCCCCGATTTTCACTTCTTTTCTGACCTCGTCGGTACCCAGATTCACAACTTCAACTTGCTCCTCATGCGGCTGAATCACCTTCTCCTCTTGTTTTAACAACCTGGCTAATTCCCCTGGCAGTTCACAATCTTCTTCGCCTTCTTCTTCGGCTTGATAGATCGGATTGTCGAAGTCATATGAGGGTGTAACAGGATTGTTATCAATGAGATCCGGCGAATGATCGCATCTGCATGAATGTGGATTCATGCATTGCTTTAGAACCGGAGAGAGACAAATTGAAAGGAAAAATGAAAACATTGCCATTTTTATTTGTTTTTAAACTGCAAAAATAACTTAAAAACAAGGAACACCGCTTTTAATGGAAAAACATCCTTTTATTAATGATGCAAGAAATTGCAAAATGAAACATGAGGTGGCCCTTACAATGAACCATTACGTATCGGGCAACACGTAAGGCTTTCATGCAAATAAAACTGAAACAGAAATTATTACTCTTCGAGTAGAGTGACCGTGATGATCTTTTCAGCCTTCCAGTTCTGGACTCCCATCCCTGGTGCACACGGCTTTATCCACCGATCAATCTCGCAGTCACTATCAGCTTCATCACCCACCATACAGATGTGATCTGGATCCAGCATTCCAGCACTGGTGAATGTGAACGACGTACGGCGTCCTCTGCCTTGTCCAGACGAGCTTCGGCCCAGCTGATAACCCACTCCAAAGCGGTCTTTCTTGGCGGAGATGTCCATCATCTTCCCCCAACCAGGAGCCTCCCCACTCTTCACCACCTCGGCGGCCTGTTTATATGAAGAAATGGACAGTTTCTCCTCTTCTTTTACACAAAGAGCATTCTCTACCTTAACGGTTTCGAATGCTTGACTCGGGGTCTCCCATATCTCACCGTCCATTTCAACGTATTGGAAAGATGAAAGGTGGATGACGAAGATATCCTCTTCCCCGCAGACGGTGACGACCTGCCCTTCCCAGATATACTTCAACTTTTGGTGCAAAGTCGAAGTCACTGCCCCAGCAGCATGAATCCATGGGCGACCCAACAAGCAACTGTATGCCGGCTGAATATCCATGACGTAGAAAACAGACTTAAACACCTCTGGGCCAATCTTCACTGGGAGCTCAACCTCTCCGAACACAGCCCGTTTTGACCCATCGAAAGCCCTCACTATCAAATCAGTAGGCGTCAGGATCAACCCTTCACAGTTCAACTTTGCCAAGGCTTTCTTTGGCAACACATTTAATGAGGAGCCGGTATCAACTAACACGTGTGAAAGCACAGCCCCTTTGCATTCCATGGCAATGTGTAATGCCCGGTTATGATTTCTTCCATCTACAGTCAGATCCATATCGGTGAAACCCAACCCATGGCTGGCATGAACATTAGACACCACCGTCTCCAATTGATTAATCGTTATCTCCTGAGGAACATAGGCTTTCTTCAGGATCTTCATCAAAGCCTCTCTATGCCCCTCAGAGCTCAGCAACAAAGACAAAATCGATATTTTGGAGGGAGTTTGTTGCAGATGGTCAACAAGCTTGTACTCTGACTTCTTGATGATTCTTAAGAATTCTTCTGCTTCATCATCAAGTTCTCTTTCCGACCCACCAGGCGCCGGTGTCACCACGGGAGTACCATCATTCACCACTGCTTGTTTTCCTTTTGCCCTGGCTAAAGCCTCGACCTTTTCTTTTTTCTCCTTTTCTCCTTCTCCTCCCCTCAACGCATCAGGAGCAAACAGTCTTCCACTGCGAGTGAAACCACTGGGTCCGGCATTATCCACCTTTGAAACGGTGGTTTCACTAGCAGTCTGATCCTCTACCTTTTCTCCATTACAGTATACCTCCCCACCATAATGCCACGGCACGACATCATCTTTGTCATACGGAATTGGCCCAAGTACCGTGATAGTAACTGGAGCCGCCTCAGCCAGAGTTGACAAATCATTCGGGTCGAAGTAAATCGTTATGGTGGAGACATCATCCTTCCCCATATCAGCCTTCTCAACCCTGATGCTTCCATCGTCCATCAGTCTCTGGACAGTCTCTCTCAAGAGTATACACCCCTCAGGGGTAACAGTGCACTTAGCACAACCATCATCACAGCCCAGATAGACCCCATTCAACAACAACTGTCGTTTGACCTCAGCCAAAGGAGTCTTCAATTGATCAACAGGCAACAGCCCGATTCTGCTATCCTCAGAGACAACATTCACCCCCCTTTGACCATGCGCGGGCATGGGATTAGCATTGACGTTGGGAGACAGAGCAAAGTTGATTGCTTTGGAATCCACCAGGTCTTGAACCACATGCTTAAAAGCTTTGCAGTTTTCTACGTTATGCCCAGGAGCACCTGAGTGAAATTCACACTTTGCATTCTCATCAAAACTGGCTGGCCTCTGATCAGGTCTCAAAGGTGCCAGAGTTCTCAACTGTACCAACCCCAGATCTTTCAGCTTCTTCAATAGGAAAGAATAGGTCACAGGCGGCCTATCAAACTGTCTATCATTCATTCTCCCCCGGACCTAGTATCCAGCCCTCGGAGGCCTCTGCTGAAATGGTTGACGCTGCTGTTGCGGTTGTTGCTATTGCTGTTGTTGTTGTGCAGGCTGATTATCAGCAGGAATAGTTACCGCAGCAGTGTGCTGGAAGTAACGATCCCTACTTTGTCCTCTTTGAGTGTATACCGCACTTGTATCACCCTCCTTCTTCCTTTGGCCATTTCCAAAAGGCTTCTTCGATCCTGAAGACGAAGCATTGCCACCCTGAATCTTTCCGAGCTTCAGCCAACTCTCAATTCTTTCACCGGCCACAACAATGTCTGCGAAGTTTGTCACTGGACAACCCACCATTCTCTCAGCGAATGCCCCCTAAAGGGTACCCATGAACAAATCAGACATCTCCCGGTCAACCAATGGAGGTTGCACTCTAGCAGCCAACTCCCTCCACCTTTGAGCGTATTCTTTAAACCTCTCACTTGACTTCTGAGACATACCCTGCAGCTGGGTACGGCTAGGAGCCATGTCAGCGTTGAATTGATACTGTTTAAAGAAGGCATCCCCAAGATCCTGCCAGCTCTTAATATCAGAAGACTTCAGCTTGGTGTACCACTCCATGGATCCTCCGGACAGGCTGTCCTGGAAAAAGTACATCCAAAGCTTTTGGTCCATAGTGTATGCAGAGATCTTGCGGACGAAAGCTTGAAGATGAGTTTCTGGGCAGGAACTCCCATTGTACTTATCAAATGCGGGCGCCTTGAACTTCTGTGGGATCACAATCCCCTTGACCAGCCCCATATTCGACATATTTACGACCCCGGGAGTGGCATAGCTTTCGAGAGCTCTGATCTTCTCCGCCAGCAATTGGATTTCTTTGTTGGGTGGTTGGACACCGTACTGACCGAACGGTTCGTTGTGCATAGAGAACTGATCAGCTTCCCTGTCTTCCTCTCTATCATCCTCAACCCCAAAGAATGGAGGAAACAGACTATCCTTCATGTTATTTCCCATCTGACCGGGCCCACCACCTGTGGCAGCACCAAAACCACCAGCATTGTTCACTACGTCCACAGTCGTTCTCTTTCCACCATCTCTAGAGCCACCCAGACCCTGGTTGGAGACACCATCCAGGTTGACACCGCTGTTGGCAGCTGAAGCCCGCTCGAGCTTCTCAACTTTATCAGCCAGTGCTTTCTGACCAACTGCAAAACCTTGCATGATGTTGATCAGTTCGTTCATTTTATCCTTCAGCTCGAGAACATCTGCGTTAGGGAGATCCATCAGCCTTGGAGTGTTGCGTCTGGTAAAATATCCGTGAGGACGTGTTGAGTGCAAAGGTACAACTCTACGAGCACGAGCAATGATTCCTGAAACAATCAAGCACGTTAGAACTGATACCTGCAAAATAAAAAACAAGTTATTATGATTATGCATGAATGCAGTGTTTATCCACATGAGGAACACTTTATCTCTCGATCCTGGCTTCATCGAGACATACAATAACCCGACAACAATATTCTGATATTCATCATTTGAGTTCATCATACAGATCAGAGATATATGATTTAGCAAAAATACTACCCAACCATGTGTGTGCTGTGTGAGTGCATACAGTAAAGCAAATAAAGCTTGAAGATCAATCACTGAATGAAAACAATTATCTCATAGCAAAATGCACAATAAGCGCCATAGTCATACATCACAGCTGATACAATTCTCCAGAATCGGTGATAAAATACAAGCAAGTGAATTCCGTCAACATGCCTGACGGTAATCCACACAAATGAGAAAGGTCTAGCCTGACGAGGGTCCCACAGAAGGCCATATATCATCAACCATCTTCGCAAACTCTGCGGCGAACCTGAGCTCGGTGTTCTCCTGCTGCAATCTCCCCACCTCCTTCTGGTGAATTTTCATCTGCCTGAAGTAATGATCTCTCTCAGCAATGTAGTGATCTCTCTCGGCAATAATCTTCGCTTTCTCAGCTTCCCATTCTGTAGCAATGATTTTGGCTCTGGCATCTCTCTGATCCCTCACGAGGATTTGCCTCCTCTTCTCATCTTCAATGACCTTTGCAGCTTTGGCTAGCTTCTCCTTAGTGAAGTCGTGCTCCTTTGTCGACGGCGCTAAGGCTTGGCTGATCTTCCCATAGTAGGCAGTATCCATCTCAAAGCGCTTTGCTTCCATGGCATGTCGCTTATCCTGATCTTCCATCCTCACTCTGATCTCCTGATTAGCCATCTGAATCCGAGCGACACTCATCTCCAATTCAGTCTTCTCCGCTTGCAACTGATGTCTGGCTCTCTTCATCTCGAGGAACTCATCCATACTGACAGAAGAACGCGGACCCTCAATCATAGGACACCAAGGATCACCTCCCAGAAATGGTAGATATGTGAGCTCTATCCTCTTCCGAAGCCAATCATCAAATAGAGGAAAATACCGACTATTAACCTTGCCATAAGGAACTTTGCCATTTCTCTGAATATCCCGCCATTCATCCAACACTTGCCTCAACTTGGCCTGATTTCCCTCAATTGGGAAGTAGAAGGACTCCTGAATCTCTTGCCCGAGAGGAGGACCCTCCACAGCAAACCCCATCTGCCTCCTAAGAAGCACCGGGTTGTAATTAATGCAACCCTGAACTCCTACAAGAGGTACATTGGGAAGACTCCCACAACTGTAAATGAAATCCTGTCCAGCCATACCGTTATGAGTCCAAGCTATATCAGCGGCCCGCAAACCCATCAACCTGACTGACCACTTGACGGTAGGATCAAGAAAAGCAAAAGCACCTCAGGAAGGCAAATACCCCATAAACCACTTGAATAGCATCTGAGCACAACATCGGATCAAACCCCCACGCCGCTTCTCGTTCCTGTTATGGTCCACAAAGTTCTTCTGATTAGGAAACAAAATGATCCCATAAATGCTCACAGCAATCAAGGCACAGACAGTCTTCCAATTACCCACAACAACATGTTCCTTGGCTTTAGCCTCCAAGAAACTCAAATGAAAACCGGGTAACTTTCCCTTCTCTTTCAAACCCCCTTTGGTCGCCTCCAGGCTCAAATAAAGAGCACGAGAAATCTCAAGGATGTCAGGCTCTCCCCAAATGGCACAGAAAGGAATCTGATATCGGATCTGAATACCCAGGATGCTAGCATAGTCTTCCATCAGAGGTCCCAACAAATAATCCGGGAACACGAAGCATCTCAAACCCGGGTCATAGAACTGGAGAAGAGTATGAATGGCACTCTTATCTGAATCAGTAAGCCTGAAAACCAACTTCAAAATACCACTGTATGCCTCACGGAACATCCCCACATGGTCAGGCGTAATCAATGATATCATATCTCTCAGCACACTGATCTTTGGATCGAAGAAACTGTAGACGACGTCATCTTTCAAACCGGTCCTCATGTCTGGAACAAAGAGGTCTCTCAACCAGGATCTCAATCAAAAATGTCCCTGCATATGGATAAATATGAGTTAGATGCAGGTAAATGCAAAATGTGATGATGAAGATGAATGAATGCAATGCTTTGTGCCATCCTCCAAGTCATCTGAACAACTGTTGCTCTGAAACCCTGATCCCTGAACTGATCATAACCATCTGAAGGAATATGTAACCACAAATCCAACTCGGGAGTTCCGAAATAAACGGAACTGAAAGATACATCACCATCATCATCAGAGAACCACTGAGCAGATAACCACAACAATCTCTGAATCGGCCCGGGGAATCCTGAAATAAACGGATCCCCACTGATAAATACCGCGGACAGAACTCCGGCGTTTCAGAAATAAATATCCATAAATCCGACTTATAAATAGGACTCTGATCCACGGAACCAATAGTCACCATCAAAGTCACCATCTGAACATGCATCTGTAAGAATCAACCCTCCCCTCACAGGTGAATTCTAATCAGGTCATCCTAAGGCGGATAATGGTCTCGACAATCGGGCAAAGATACTCAACGGGTTTGCCCTTTCGGGTCTGCCGTTGCAGCTCTCTTAAGATCGTCTAATCCAAAGATCCGGGAAAGATCGGTCACCGAAGTCAATAGCTCAGATGAGGTGACTCAACCAAAGTGGATACTCCACAAAGGAAGAGCTCCCTCAAAGAACCTCATCCGGCTTGTGGTATGTCACGTCGCCCAAAACATGTTGACCTAACATGAGAGGCAACATGAGACCACACTAATCCTAGGTGTATACTCGGGCCTGGGTTTTAGCCCCATTCAGAACACCAACCCCAAAACAGAGGAACCACCTGTACAGAGGACAGCAACATGATAGTATGATGCATGCAAATATTTATGCAAATATATATACAACATAATAATCATAAATGCAATAAATAGAGCAGCACAAGCAACCTAAACTATCCTAGAGAACGCTAGGAGAGACTCGCTTAGGGAAGATGGACCAACAGCAGGTCAACTTCTAATGTCTCCAGCAGAGTCGCCAGCTGTCGCATCCGCGAAAAACAACCGGCGGGCTAAAACAAAACAACACAGAGCCGCCACCGTGCGTTATTTATCCCAAAAGAGGGAAAGGAAACACTCAAAGTAAACCTGGAAAAGACATGGTCTCGCGACCAAAGAGAATGGGATCGGGAGTCGGTTATGCGAAGGGAAGGTATTAGCACCCCTACGCATCCGTCGTACTCGACGGGATCCACACTCAAAACATAGAACAAGGTTGCTAAAACAAACATCACACACACACACTGAAGACAGTACATGTGGAGGAAGAGGGGAGAGGGCTCTGTCGCATCTCGAAAAAATGGGGATAAGACTTCAAAGCGAAGCGCGATCGCACGCTCACAATGATGGACTGAACAGAGTCGCCACCGAACTTTATTTATTCCTAAAAAGGAAAGGGGAAATATCGATAAAACCCAAGACAAAAGAAAGGATAAGATATGGTCATCGCAACTAATATCAGGGTTCGGGAGTCGATTACGCAAGGGGAAGGTATTAGCACCCCTCACGTCCGTTGTACTCAACGGGAACCATTAGGTCAATTGTGTGCGTTAGTGTTAGTTGAAATATTAGGCTTTTCGAATTATTAGCTGGGAAAGAAATAAAGGATGAGCAGGGAATGTTTTTGGATTTTTGACGAAGGACTAAACCTAAGTTTTTTATTAGTGGGCCTGACAAGATTTATGAATCCTGCTCCTACGTATCTCAAAAGAGAAATCAAGGCTTACGTAGTTCTGGGTAGAAAAATGTTTGTTTGTTGGTCGATTTTAGCGAAAGTTGTATTGTATTAATCGACAAAAACATCGTTTTACCCAAAACAGATGAGGAGTGAACGCATACCACACATCGAACGGATTTATAAATCTACATTCGGAAAAGCGTCATTTATCTCTACTCAACAATCGTGGCCGAAACATTGTTTTGTATCTCTTAAGACAATATATCTTTCATTTATGAAAAAGGTTTTTGATTAATCGCACGGCGGAGAGAAAAGAGTTTGATTGGTTGGATGTATTTTGAGTGATGGCGAGAACTTGGATGAGCGAGATATACATCTCGAATCCTAGCCTCAGGAGTGCATGGTATACACCATGTTCCATTTCCATCTTTATTGAGAAAGGTTAAGATAGGAATTAAGTATTTTGGAATTTAATTGAGAAAGGGTTTGAAGAAACCGCATTGACAATTTTAGACGATGGCGAGAGCTAAGATTGGCGAGATATACATCTCGAATCCTAGTCTCAGGAGTGCGTGGTATACACCACGTTCCACTTCCATCTTTATTGAAAAAGTATTAAATAAGAATTAGGTATTTTGAGTTTTGTTGTGAAAATGACTTGACCTAGATCAAGTATTGATGGACGTTTGAGAAAGATTTGAATGAGTGTTTGAGAGAAAACAAAGTGGATAAATTTGGATGATGGCGAGAGCTAGGATTGGCGAGATATACATCTCGAATCCTAGTCTCAGGAGTGCGCGGTATACACCACGTTCCACTTCCATCTTATTGAAAAGGTCTTAACTATAAATTAATATTTTTTGAGTTTTTGATTATGAAAAATGGCTTGACGTTGGATCAAGCATTTGATGAAGTTTTTTTTTGAAATGGGATGGAATAGGAGGGAGAAATGAGTTGATTTGTTTATTGAGAAAAAGCTCGACGTTGGATCGAGTCATTTTTTTGTATTTTTTTGAAATTGTTGATTTTATTCTTGTGTTAGTATCTAAAACAGATAGGGAAATAAAATAATACAAAATTATATACACATTGGGGAAGTGGGG
The DNA here is from genome assembly GCF_024323335.1 of Lathyrus oleraceus. NCBI lineage: Eukaryota > Viridiplantae > Streptophyta > Magnoliopsida > Fabales > Fabaceae > Lathyrus > Lathyrus oleraceus. The sequence goes on from NC_066580.1 coordinate 13,909,155, forward strand.
TACATTTTGTCAAATGGGGATTCAAAATCATAAAGTAATTAGATCAGGCCCAAACAACAAATGATGCGAAATATGAGTGTAAGTGCAAGAGAACCGGCTCATTGTAAGAAAGCCCAAGAATAAGCTATGTGAGGTTGATGGCGATGCTTAAAAAGCAATCGACTTACAAGGGTGTGAAAATGGGCTCGATATTAAATCGAGAAAAGTATGATTTTTATAGTTTTCAAACGGTTTCGAATGCATGATGCAATTAAAAGAAAAAACAAATCTATGTTATTAAACAATAATAAAAAACTATGAGTAATAAAGCATAAACACAAAAGAAAATGTAAAAAGAAAAAAAATACACACAGGGGTATCAAACCCACTACACTAAAGACCTAGAAACCACTCCTCTCCACCGGGCCACTTACTAACTAGTTGTTATTTTAGTACTAACTTAAATATATAAACTAAGGCAAATTAAAAAAAGAAATAAAAAAAAGAAAAACTAAATAAAAAACTAGTGGACTACCCTAATTAAACCCAGCCACTTGGCTGTTGGGTTTCCAAAGGGAATAAGTTGGAAATATAAAATACCAATATTAACTACTATCCTAGGAAAATTGAACGTTTTTTCTTTAAGGTTTATTCTATTTGAAGTAAATTAAAAGAAAAGAAAGAAAAAAAGAAATAGTAACAGGTTGGCTCAACCTCACTTCTCTCTCAGACTCTCACAAAAAAAACAAATCGCTCTCTCGAATGTCGCTCGACCTCATCCCAATGAATCTCTCCCTCTCGGTATCGCTCTTTCTTCTCTCCATCGCTCAACTTCCATCTCGTTTACACCATACCCTCAATCGCGCTCCCTCTATCTCGCAAAAAAAAACTCTCAATCGCGCCTTCTTTATCTCAGTACCGCATTCAATCGTGCTCTCTCACTCAAACACACCAGGATATGCAAGAATTCGTGGATAAATTAAAAAAGAGATCACCTTCGGCGGTGACGACGTTGATGATGAAGCTTCAAACACTTCCAACTCTTCAACCAGGTTTCCTTTGATTCTCAGGTTTAGGGTTTTTTTCTGTTTGGTAGCTTTTTTCGCCTCAGATTAGGGTTTTCGAATTCTCGCCCCTCAATCCTCACTAATCCCTTCACTATTTATCCTCTACGAATTAGGGTTTCAGGATGGCATATGGAGCTCAAAAGAGTATCCTGCAAAACCCCTTTCTGGGTGGTCAGGGTTCGGTCGCCCTAATCGATGCTTGGGTTGGAACAGGTAAACTGGGTTTTGCTTTCTTCTACGTTTTTGTCCTTATGCTCAATTGGGATTTTTTGGAATTTTACTGCTTGACAGTTATTTTGTTTTACTACAGTGAATATTGGTTAACGCAGGAATGGCTGAGGTAGTGAATATGTGGAAACTGCTGTGCCAGGGAGCTGCTTTGAAAACGGAACAAATGTATGTTGTTGCCTTGCTGTAGTACTAGTTGCTGAAATCTGAGATGATAAGTCAGCAGTTGCAATTGAAGAAGAGCTCTGGAAACTTCGTCTATCAGGTGCTAAGTTTTGCCTTGTAAAAGGATTCTTTGGTGTTTCTATGTTGCATCCACTCGTGCTTGGATTGCTTGAAGGGGTTGGAGATGGGAGAGAAACTTCCACCTTCTTAGGGGCCAATGAACTAGTACCGTAGTTTCTATTTGCATTTTCATTTAATCCTGTGTTCACGCTGCCTCTCTTGATCATGTCAAACAGCTTCAAGGTTTCCTCATTTGAGATGTTGCCAATTTGTCCAGAAGTTAAGGCAAATACCAAGTCTGGGTTTTTTAGCAGTACGGCCAGCAACTCTAAATCAGGTTCAGCAGTGGCTGCATTACTGGCTGAAGATGAGGCCACCCCTTGAATAGCAGGGTGAGTTGCAGTTGCGACTTCATTGGATGCATCTACTATTTCTGGATCATCACTATCTGGTAGTTGTTCAATAGGAATTTCCAGTGTCAAAGAGTCGTCATAGTCCATTTCAAAATCCCAAGGCTCCTTGGGGTTAGAGGGCATTTCCCGTGCTGTCTGATAAATAGCTTCTTTGTCCCTGCGGTTTCTGTTTTCTTGGACTTGAGTTACATTGCATTTTGTTGTCTTTTTTTTTTTTGCTTTGGGTACTGACTGTTATGGTAATTATTGTTTGTCGCAGGTTTGTATTATAACAGGTCAAGTTGGACTCGGTTAGGCTGGCATGCTAGCATTGAGTTGGCCACATGTGTTTCAAATGGAGAATGGGATGATGCTAGCAGGATTAATACCAGTTGAGTTGGTCAAAGCCGAATTCCATGTGGTTTGATGGAAAGCATGTTGTGGTTGGAACTCTTTTGGAATTGGGATTTCTTGAAATTCGACTGCCTTGCTATTAATTTGTTCTTTTTACTGAAGTACTAATTAATTTGTTCTTTTTACTGTAGTGAAAATTTGAACATCGGTTTCGGTTTTGTACTCGGTTTTGGGTAGCTTGTGCATCCAGCATGGTTCTAAATTGACTGTTATGGTTTGGTGTGTTTCTTGCAGGTAACGTTTATGTTTGCTGTAATGACAATGCCGACATTCACTTACGGTAATTTGAGTGATTCCAATTGGCTTAATTGACTTGAAATCCGGGAGAAGGAGTGAAGCTATTGTACAAGGATCGCAGGTATGACAGAAGAGTCGAAAAGCTTGTTGGAAGCGTCGAATATTTTGACAGTGTCGCCGCCGAAGGCAGCCAATAACGACATTGATGGATCCAAGAGATTTGTCACTGATGTAACCGAATTGAAAATTTCAAAAGACGATGGAATATTGCTGTAGTGTGGGAATCCCAGCTAAAAGCATGCCGAATGCTCTCCTTGGAATGGTCCTCGGGCGAATTCTCTTTTCCTCATCACTACTAATCAACCAGCATTGAAGATCCCTTCAGTGCAGCAGCAGTGAATAAATGGTCCTTTATGAGCATCTTTACTTTTTGCAGTAAGGTGAAGGTCTCCTTCATTAAGAGCAATTCATGCGTTTTGCAAACACTAGAGAAACTTTAAGCAGCATATGATGTCCCCCAATTAGAGATGTAGTTTATCAGTGTGTTTTGTCTATTTGTTTTCAATGTTGCTGCTTGAAGCACATCCATTGATATTGTAATTTTCCATGTTCTTTCATGTATACAAACAACCTAGCCTTATTGGTGTCTTGCTTCACAGGAAGATTTCTGAATTGACAATTCAAATAGTCCTTAAATTTCTGGAAGTCTCTCATTAGCTTCTGTAAAAGAAACTACTTATGTTGCCAAAGTGACAGGATAAACAAATCTGCCACACCTGCCAATTCCATAAAATGATACCGCCGCAGTGCTAAAAGACACTTTTGCAACTTAAATGCCTCCTTAAGCACATTGATGATTAATTTGCTGACATAATTGTATTCAACCATGATTTTTTGAATTAAGCACTTGTCAATTATAATATCAAGTGGCATCTCAAATGTTGACAACAAATTCTGCTTTTGAGTAGCATCACAATCAACAATTTTTCTTAAAACTGCCCAAAAGTCTTTTCCCGGCTGCTCCCCTCAGACGCATCAGTTGAAACATATTTCTTATGGCCTACCACATCCAGTGAAGCATCAAAACAAAATTTGGAAACATCAACCAAAACCATCCTCATTCCTATGGCCAATTTCTTCATATTCATTATTCTGATTACCATGAGTAGATGCACAACTATCCAAAGGATATGAAGATGTGCTTAAACAGATTGAATTGGGGAGAATTTTCAGGGCCAAAATCGGGGTATGACAGTTGCCCCTATTTAAGTATCTTCAACTAGAGAATATGAAGCAGGACACTCTTCATATGATCATAGTGGGAGATGGTTAAATACTAAGAAGACCCGGATTTTGACCCTGAATCCCTATGACATGATGTGATGTGATATGATATGATATGATATGATATGATATGATATGATATGATATGATATGATATGATATGATATGATATGATATGATATGATATGATATGATATGATATGATATGATATGCATGGATTCTCTTCTTTTTTGTGATTTTTTTTCATCTGCTAGGGATATGGTGGACCCTTGACAGGAGATGCTACTAGACAGACCAATCTGTGGGGAATGCTGGTGGTCCACAGGGAGACAAACAAATGGTAAAAAACAAACTTGCTGGGGAAAACAGTCCTGCTGGAGAATCAGACACACACTGGGGAGTAATCGAAGTGGAATTTGATAAGCAGTACTCAGAATACAAGGGATTTCGGTAGTAAGTTCACATATGACTTACTAAACCCGAATAAAGGAAAAGATGCTACAACAAGTTCATATATGACCTGACAACGCTGGGGAATATCAAGAAGTTCTGACAGCAGGTTCAGGTATGACTTGACAACACTGAAACAATCATAGAGAAAGACTCTTCAGAACAGGTTCATATCTGACCTGACACTGGAATAAGGCTCAACAACAGGTTCATACATGACCTGAATAGTATTGAACAAAAGGAAAAACTCTTCAGAGTAGGTTCAAGTATGACCTGACCCCGGAATAAAAGCTCAACAACAGGTTCATATATGACCTGAATAGTATTGAACAAACAGAGAAAAATCTTCAGTACAGGTTCAAGTATGACCTGATACCGGAATAAAAGCTCAACAACAGGTTCATACATGACCTGAATAGTATTGAACAAAAATTGGAAAAACTCTTCAGAGCAGGTTCAAGTATGACCTGATCCCGGAATAAAAGCTCAACAACAGGTTCATATATGACCTGAATAGTATTGAACAAAAAGAGAAAAATCTTCAGTACAGGTTCAAGTATGACCTGATACCGGAATAAAAGCTCAACAACAGGTTCATACATGACCTGAATAGTATTGAACAAAAATTGGAAAAACTCTTCAGAGCAGGTTCAAGTATGACCTGATCCCGGAATAAAAGCTCAACAACAGGTTCATATATGACCTGAATAGTATTGAACAAACAGAGAAAAATCTTCAGTACAGGTTCAAGTATGACCTGATACCGGAATAAAAGCTCAACAACAGGTTCATACATGACCTGAATAGTATTGAACAAACAGAGAAAAATCTTCAATACAGGTTCAAGTATGACCTGATAGCGGAATAAAAGCTCAACAACAGGTTCATACATGACCTGAATGGTATTGAACAAAAATTGGAAAAACTCTTCAGAGCAGGTTCAAGTATAACCTGATCTCGGAATAGCAACAATTGGACTTTGACCGTAAGCAATGGACTACAACCAACTTTTAACGGATTTTGCCTACAACAATTGGACTTGAAAATGACTGCGAAAACCGGATGTTGGTTTAAGGATACCAAAGACAAACTGGAATTAGAGGTCCAAGGACATGAGGTCAACAACAAGACCTGGGTCAATGCACACTGAGCACGAAATACCTTTCGGCTATGCATGATTTGAATGCATGATATATGAATGATCATGATTATGAGAATGCTGACACTTAGCAGACTGGGTGTTTGTAGGGACAGAGATTCTGATTCTTCAACACCAATAACTCATACCCGTACAATTAACAGGCGCATCCAGAGGAGAAACTATCATGATTGACAGTTATAAATGGCCAAAGGTCCATCCTTCTAAAGGATTCAGAAGTTGTACTCCGTGGGGACTTTTGTTGGTGCTCTAGGAATATTTATGCAACCTCGAGGCTTTTGGGGAAACAAATGATTTTCCCTCGATTTTCACATGTATCAAAGTAAATTTGTTCTAAGTTTCAAATTCTTTTTCCAAGTTTTAAAACTTTATTATTAACAAATAAATGACATTTTGCATAACAAAGAAAAACGTAGATGAACACAAATTAACCATGATTGGGAAAAACTTGTATTTTATTCAAGAATGGTAGCACACCAATGGCGTAGCTCCATAGAGTGTTACAAATTTTTTTTTGAAAATGGCAATAAGGAAAGGTTTACATTGAATTCCATGACCACTAACATCCCTAATAGGTATGATTCCCCCAAAACCTTGCTCCTAAGGGGAGTGATTGGATTAATCCTCCACCTCAAATTCTTCGGTGTTAATCAGTAACAACTGATGCAGTTTATGCCTTTATGCCCCTAACTTTTGCCTGGATCGCCCTTTCGGGTTTTCGATCCACCGGGACGCTCCTTTTTGCCTAAGTCGCCTTTTCAGGTTTTCAACTTAGCGAGCTACCATTTTTATTCATCCCTAACTTTTGCCTGGACCGCCCTTTCGGGTTTTCAGTCCACCGGGATACCCCTTTTTTTTGCCTAAATCGCCCTTTCAGGTTTTCGATTCAGCGGGTTTTTGTTAGGCATAGTATTTTTTAACTACATCAGAGTTCACGGGGTGTGAGAGCTCTTCATCATCCATAGTTGTGAGAATCAAGGCACCTCCGGAGAAAGCTTTCTTCACAACATATGGGCCTTCATAATTGGGAGTCCACTTCCCACGTGAATCCTTGTGTATTGGCAAAATCTTCTTAAGCACGAGGTCTCCTTCTCTGAATTCCCGAACACGTACTTTCTTGTCAAAAGCCCTTTTAACTCGTTTCTGGTATAATTGTCCATGGCACAAAGAAGTCAATCGCTTCTCATCTATGAGGTTCAACTGATCAAATCTATTTTGAATCCACTCAGCCTCTTCTAGCTTGGTTTCCATCAAGATTCTCATTGAAGGTATCTCTACTTCAATTGGGAGAACTTCTTCCATCCCATATACCAAAGAGAACGGGGTTGCCCCTGTTGAAGTGCGGACGAAAGTCCGATATCCATGCAATGCGAAGGGTAGCATTTCGTGCCAATCCTTATAGGTTTTTACCATTTTCTGCAGGATCTTCTTGATGTTTTTGTTAGCGGCTTCAACAGCGCCATTCATCTTTGGACGATATAGTGAAGAATTATGGTACTCAATCTTGAAGCTCTCGCATAATTCTTTCATGGTCTTATTGTTCAGATTCGTCCCATTATCTGTGATGATCCGGCTTGGAATTCCATAACGGCAAATGATCTCTTTCTTGAGAAACCGTGCAACCACTTGTTTTGTCACATTAGCATAAGAGGCGGCTTCTACCCACTTGGTAAAGTAATCAATGGCAACCAGGATGAAGCGGTGACCATTGGAAGCTTTAGGCTCGATGGCGCCAATCATGTCGATGCCCCACATTGAGAAGGGCCAAGGTGACGTCAAAACATTGAGTAGGGTCAGAGGCACATGTACCTTGTCGGCATAGATTTGGCATTTATGACATTTTCTAGCATAATTGAAACAGTCGGATTCCATGGTCAACCAGTAATAACCAGCTCTCAAAATCTTCTTGGCCATGGCATGTCCATTGGCATGAGTCCCAAAGGATCCTTCATGAATCTCCTTGATCAACATGTCCGCTTCATGTCCATCCACGCATCTGAGCAGAATCATGTCGTGATTTCTCTTGTACAACACATCGTTGCTCAAGAAGAATTTAGATGCTAACTTCCTCAATGTTTTCGTGTCCAGGGTTGTGGCATCTGTTGGATATTCTTGATTTTGCAAAAAGCATTTGATGTCATGAAACCAGGGTTTACCATCGGCTTCTTCTTCAACTGACTGACAGTAGGCAGGCTCGACTTTCCGCTCGATCTGGATGAGAGGTGCTTCATTATGGAATCTAACTTGGTACATTGAAGCCAACATAGCCAAAGCGTCAGCAATTTGATTCTCAGTTCTCGGGATATGACGGAAAGTGATTTCGTCAAAGTATTTTATTAATTCCATGACATAGGCACGATATGGGATCAACTTGGTATCACGGGTTTCCCATTCGCCCTTGATTTGGTATATCACCAAGGCTGAGTCTCCACATACTTCGAGGATTTTGATTCGGAGATCAATTACTGCTTCAAGGCCTAGGATGCACGCCTCATATTCTGCTATATTGTTCGTGCAGTCAAAACACAACCTTGCTGTGAAAGGAGTGTATCCACCATTTGGATTCAGCAGGACAGCTCCTACGTCATGCCCCATGTAATTGGAGGAACCATCGAACATGAGCTTCCACCGAGATCCGGGCTCAGGTCCTTCATCAGGTCCTGGGATTTCACAATCCTTTACTACCATAATGTCCTCATCTGGGAAGTCAAACTTCAACGACTGATAATCTTCAACGGGCTGGTTTGCCAGGTAATCAGACTGTTGGTGTAAGCCCTAGAGGCCAATACTTTTGGTACTTATATCGAATTATTTATTAATAAATAAAAGGCTTTTTCTTTATTATGGTTGATTAATAAAGTCCCTAGAATAGATAGTCTGTTTAATGTATTAAGTATGACTTAATCATGAGAACACATTAAACATAAGGACACTATTCTTAAAGTATCCGTAGTCGAGCTTTAGTGTGAAGTGGGATAACATTAAAGCATTAAGACTATTATGTTTGTAGACTGATGATCACATCTCATGGATCATGGATAAAGAGTTATCAAGTCTTAAACATAGGTATGAATATTAGGAGTAATATTTATACCGGATTGACCCACTATGAGAATACTATATAGAAAGTTATGCAAAGTGTCATAAGTTATTCTCATGGTGATAATAGTGTATACCACTCTTCGACCTGAAACCACTATGGATCCTAGATGTAGAGTCGAGTGCTTTATTGCTGATCCAACGTTGTCCGTAACTGGATAACCATAAAGACAGTTGATGGGTACTCCACAAAGCATGCTGAGGGACATGAGTGTCCTAGATGGAATTTGCCAATCCTGCGTAACAGGATAAATGTCTATGGGCCCGATATTGAACTGGACAAGGGTGACACGGTCTATACCTTGTGTTCAATATAGACATAAGGGCAAAGGGGTAATCATACACATAATTATTATCACAGGAGGTTTTGTCAGATCACATGACATTTTCGTGACTTGGGTAGCAGAGACGTGTTTGACGGTCTGAAATTGGTGCATTAGGGTTAGTGACGGCACAAGGGTTGTGTTGTCAGAGAGTTATGCGATTGGGGTTTGAACGCACAAGATTTGTGCTTCCTAAACACTTTTTGGAACAGTGTTAACCGGTTAACGCGTATGGTTAACCGGTTAACGGAATGCGAAATAAAATTTTTGAGATTTTTAACAGTGTTAACCGGTTAACGCATATGGTTAACCGGTTAACGCAAGGCGGAAAACAGTTTTCCAAGACATTTTCAAACAGTGTTAACCGGTTAACGCATTTGGTTAACCGGTTAACGCAAGGCAGAAAACAATTTTTCCAGATTTCAAAACAGTGTTAACCGGTTAACGCATATGGTTAACCGGTTAACGCAAGGAAATTTTCGCCCATTCGGCTAACTCAGTGCTTTAAAAGTGTCAAGTGTTGATACGAAAAGCGACATCGATTTTAAATGAATTGTTCATTAAAATGTGATGATCGGTCGTCGAAATTTAATTTGATTTTAATTAATTAAAGGAATTAATTATAATAATAATAAAGTGTTTATTATTGTCTTGTGGTGATCGGTTATGGCCTTAGTTTTCCTTTGTTTTATTTTGGATTTTTAAAATACGACCTGCGTGTCGTGCCTCTCTCTTAATCTCCCAAATGTAACTTCTTTTCTCATCTCACTCCCTCGTATGTAAAACGAGTTTCTTTCATGTAATGTAATGATATGAAGAAAGCAAAGAAGTCAATGCCAAAGGAGGACAACCTTGAAGATCTTGCTTGGAGAAGCTTAGATCGTTGTAGGTTAGCTTAGGTTCTCTCATTGGCTTGGGAGAACAATTGCGCTAGGGGCCATAACTGTTTCATTTTGTTTGTATGTATGTTGATGCATGTGAATGTATGTTGATGCATGTGAGAGACGGTTTATATGATAAACAAGCCGGTGAGATCAGAAAAATTGCAATTCCCTCAAAACTAAATATTAAGTTTTAAGGTTTCCAAGTTTTAACACTCATCAAGACTAGTATCGAATAATGTAGGTTTCGCCTACGCGAGGTGCATGTTCTATATTAGTAAGGTGCGATGGGATAATTGTAATATCCAACTGTTAAAACAATGGGTCAAACTTAACTAAACAAATTATAATAAGATTATATATATGTTTAGAAGCAAGAGTTGGGAATAATCCATATGATGGATTGGAATAAGGAGTTATTCACCCAACTGTAATTTTCGAGAGTTGTATGAGATACAATTGGAAGGAGTTCCTACCTAAATAACCTAGTTTTGTGTAATCCGCCTACGCGGACTTAGAACGAAGTGAAATATGGATCTCGACCCACTAGAAAATCTTCCAACAGGATTTTCCGAATAAGATGATGAGGGTCATTTGTTTTGAGTAAAATAGTGGGAGCATGTTTAATTAAAGGCCTAATTGAATATGTCAATGATACTTATATTTTCATTAATCCTTATGTAGATTACCATGACAGCAAACACCTCTAACAACATCCTGCGATCAATCCTTGATAAGGAAAAATTGTCTAGGACAAATTTTCTGGATTGGCACCGAAACCTGAGGATTGTCCTCAAACATGATAAAAAGCTGTATGTCTTGGAGACACCTGTTCCTGAAGAGGAACCTCCTAGTTCTGCACCTAAGGCAAAAAGAGATGCTTATAAGAAGCATGTCGATGATGCCAATGAAACTGCTTGTCTCATGCTGGCTACCATGAACTCAGAATTGCAAAAGCAACATGAGAACATGTCAGCGTTCGATATGATCGAACACCTGAAGTTGCTCTATCAAGAGCAAGCAAGGCATGAGAGATTTGAAGTTTCAAAATCCCTTTTTCAAAGCAAGTTAGCTGAGGGAGCCCCTGTAGGTCCCCATGTACTCAAGATGATTGGGTATGTGGAAAACCTTGAGAGATTGGGTTTTCCCCTCGAAAAGGAACTTGCAACTGATTTGATCTTGCAATCGTTGCCAGATAGTTTCAGTCAATTTGTCCTAAATTTCAATATGATTGATATGGACAAATCTCTTCCTGAACTGCTCACCATGTTAAGAACTGCCGAGCAGAATCTGAAGTCAAAAGGGAAGTCCATTCTGATGATCGGAAATGGAAAGAGACAGAACAAAAGGCCCACTAAGCATAGTGATAAGGGGAAGGGCAAGGAAGTTGCCAATCCCAGACCCACTGCTGCTTTGAAGCCTAGTGGAGGCATAGCAAAAGAAGGCACCTGCTTCCATTGCGGTAAGACCGGACACTGGAAGAGGAACTGCCCAAAGTACCTGGAAGATAAGAAGAATGGAGTAGAGACTTCAACTTCAGGTATTTTTGTTATTAATTTATCTACTTCTACATCATGAGTATTAGATACTGGATGCGGTTCTCACATTTGTACAAATGTGCAGGAACTAAAAAGGAGTAGAGATTTGGCAAAAGGTGAAGTCGACCTACGAGTTGGCTATGGAGCAAAGGTTGCTGCTTTAGCCGTAGGAACTTTTGTATTGACTTTACCTAGTGGTTTAATAATTCAGTTAGAGAACTGTTATTATGTACCTGCAATTAGCAGGAATATTATTTCCATTGCTTGTTTGGACAAGTTTGGTTTTTCATTTATAATAAAGAACAATTGTTGCTCAATTTATTTGAATGATATATTCTATGCTACTGCACAAATGAACAATGGACTATATGTCCTTGATCTTGAAATGCCTATTAATAACATTAATACAAAAGGGTGAAACCTAACGAGTTAAAACCAACTAGGTAAGAATATTAAAACTCTTCGATCAGATCGAAGTGATGAGTATTTAATCCTAGAGTTTGATGACCATCTGAAAGAGTGTGGGATCCTATCCCAACTTACTCCTCCTGGAACATCCCAATGGAAGGATGTATCTGAGAGAAGAAATCGAACCCTGTTGGACATGGTCCGATTCATGATGAGTCACACCAATCTTCCAAACTCCTTTTGAGGAAATACACCATTAACATCAGCTTACACACTTAACCGTGTTCCATCCAAAAGGTTGAAAAGACACCATATGAGATATGGAGTGGTAAGAGACCACATATGTCTTACATGAAGATTTGGGGTTGCGAAGTTTATGTGAAACGACAAATTTCAACTAAGCTTGAGCCCAAATCTGACAAATGCTTATTTGTGGGGTATCCTAAAGAAACAAGAGGATATTATTTCTACAATCCTTCTGAGGGCAAAGTGTTTGTCGCTCAAACTTGAGTTTTCCTAGAAAGGGATTTTATTTCCAAAAGAATCAGTGGGAGGAAAGTAGAGCTTGAAGAAATTCAAGAATCACAAACTATCGATATACCTATGGAGGAACTAGAGCAGGAAACACAAGTAGTTGTGTAAGAGAAACCTGCTCAAGTAGAACAAGACCAGCGTAGGTCAGGCAGGATACGTCACCTACCTGAGATATATGGATATCTGATCTAGGTGATGTATTACTCATGGATCAAGATGAGCCTATGACCTACTCATGGAATCTTTGTTTTGATGAAACAGTAAAACTGTATGGATTCATCAAGAACGAAGATGAGCCTTGTGTCTACAAGAAGGTTAGTGGGAGCATGATCGTATTCCTGGTATTATATGTAGGTGACATATTACTCATTGGAATCGATATCCCTACCCTGCAACAAGTAAAGTCTTGGTTGGGGAAATGCTTTTCTATGAAGGACCTAGGTGAAGCAACCTATATATTAGGAATCAGAATCTATAGAGATAGATCACAAAACTGCTAGGCCTAAGTCAAAGTACATACATAGACAAAGTGCTGAGACGCTTTAATATGAATGATTCCAATCTGGTTATATGTTTTGCTTAAATGGTGGCACTGTGAGCTTGAAAAGTTCAACGCAAGATGCAGTTGCTGATTCTACAACTGAGGTCGAGTATATTGCTGCCTTAAGTGCAGCAAAGGAAGCTGTTTGGATAAATAAACTTGACATAGTCCCTAGCATTGTGGATCCCATTGGTCTCTATTATGATAACAATGGTGTTGTCGCACAAGCTAAGGAGCCTAGATCTCACCAACGATCCAAACACATACTTAATCGTTGTGTGAAAATATGTAAAGTACCTACACTTGACAATATGGTTGACCCACTGACAAAGCCTCTTGCGCAGCAGAAGCATGATGGCCATACTAGATCAATGGGCATACGGGGTATGCCTGATTGGCTCTAGTGCTAGTGGGAGATTGTTGGTGTAAGCCCTAGAGGCCAATACTTTTGGTACTTGTATCGAATTATTTATTAATAAATAAAAGGCATTTTCTTTATTATGGTTGATTAATAAAGTCCCTAGAATAGATAGTCTATTTAATGTATTAAGTATGACTTAATCATGAGAACACATTAAACATAAGGACACTATTCTTAAAGTATCCGTAGTCGAGCTTTAGTGTGAAGTGGGATAACATTAAAGCATTAAGACTATTATGTTTGTAGACTGATGATCACATCTCATGGATCATGGATAAAGAGTTATCAAGTCTTAAACATAGGTATGAATATTAGGAGTAATATTTATACCGGATTGACCCGCTATGAGAATACTATATAGAAAGTTATGCAAAGTGTCATAAGTTATTCTCATGGTGATAATAGTGTATACCACTCTTCGACCTGAAACCACTATGGATCCTAGATGTAGAGTCGAGTGCTTTATTGCTGATCCAACATTGTCCGTAACTGGATAACCATAAAGACAGTTGATGGGTACTCCACAAAGCATGCTGAGGGACATGAGTGTCCTAGATGGAATTTGCCAATCCTGCGTAACAGGATAAATGTCTATGGGCCCGATATTGAACTGGACAAAGGTGACACGGTCTATACCTTGTGTTCAATATAGACATAAGGGTAAAGGGGTAATCATACACATAATTATTATCACAGGAGGTTTTGTCAGATCACATGACATTTTCGTGACTTGGGTAGCAGTGATGTGTTGCTAGATACCGCTCACTGTTTATTATGTTAAATGCGTGATTTAATATAATTGCCAACGTTGCGAAAACCTATAGGGTCACACACAAAGGACGGATTGATGAGAGATAGAATAATTAAGGAACATCGTAAGGTACGGTGTACTTAAGCAGAATACGAAATATGGTAAGGTACCAAATACTTAAGTGATTTTGGCATATTATGAGATATAGGCCAAAATGCACTTAAGTGGGCTTTTTGGCTTGAAGCCCACACAAGTGGTTCTATAAATAGAGCTCTTGTGCAGGAGCTTTGTATGGGAATACAACACAACTGAAGAGTTGGAATTTCGTATCTCTCTTTCTCTCACTCAAAGCCTTCATTCACAAACAGCTAGCACTGCGATTGAAGGAATCCGTTCGTGTGGACTGAGTAGAGACGTTGTCATCGTTCAACGTTCGTGATCGCCCCGTGGATCTATATCAAAGGTTTTGATCATTATCAGAGATCTGCACCAAAGGTTTGAATCACCACAAGAGGTAACGATTCTATCACTGATCATGCCCATTCGTAAGGATCACTAAATGGAGAAATTTTTTAAATTCCGCTGCGCCATGGATGGCAATTCTCCTACATCAGGTCCTGGGATTTCACAATCCTTTACTACCATAATGTCCTCATCTGGGAAGTCAAACTTCAACGACTGATAATCTTCAACGGGCTGGTTTGCCAGGTAATCAGACAACACACTTCCTTTAATGGCTTTCTGAGATACATATTGGATGTCATACTCGGATAATAACATCTGCCAACGGGCGAGTCTTCCAGTCAAAGCAGGCTTTTCAAAGATATACTTTATTGGATCCATTTTTGAGATCAACAAAGTAGTGTGGCAAATCATGTATTGTCTTAGGCGACGAGCGGCCCATGCTAAAGCGCAATAAGTTTTCTCTAAGAGTGAATATCGGGATTCACAATCGATAAACCTCTTACTCAGATAATAGATAGCATGTTCCTTTCGACCGGTTTCGTCGTGTTGTCCCAACACACATCCCATTGATTTTTCAAGCACAGTTAAGTACATAAAGAGTGGTTTCCCCTGGACAGGTGGAATTAGAATAGGGGGCTCTTGCAGGTACTGTCCGATTCTCTCAAAAGCCATTTGGCAGTCAGAATTCCATTCAACTGCTTGATCTTTTCGAAGCAATTTGAAGATAGGCTCACATGTGGCCGTCATATGTGAGATAAACCTTGAGATATAATTCAAACGCCCCAGGAAGCCTCTAACCTCTCGCTCGGTGCGTGGAGCAGGCATCTCTTGTATAGCTCGGACTTCGTCAGGATCTACCTCAATTCCTCGTTGACTAACAATGAAACCAAGCAACTTTTCGGATCGAACACCGAAGGTGCATTTAGCAGGATTCAGTCGTAGTCGAAATTTCCGAAGACGCTCAAATAGCTTTTGCAAGTGGTCTATGTGATCCTCTTCACTTTGAGATTTTGCAATCATATCATCCACATAAACCTCAATTTCCTTATGCATCATGTCATGGAAAAGAGTGACCATTGCTCTTTGGTAAGTTGCCCCAGCATTTTTGAGACCGAATGGCATTACCTTGTAGCAAAATGTTCCCCAAGGGGTGATGAATGTGGTCTTTTCCATGTCTTCTGGATCCATCTTGATTTGATTGTAACCTGAGAATCCGTCCATAAAGGAGAAGACTGCGAACTTAGCAGTGTTGTCTACCAGAGTGTCAATATGTGGCAGGGGGAAATCGTCCTTTGGACTAGCTTTGTTTAAATCCCTGTAATCAACACACATCCTGACCTTTCCATCCTTTTTGGGTACTGGCACAATGTTGGCTACCCATTGAGGGTACTTTGCAACTGCTAGAAAACCGGCATCAAATTGACGTTTCACCTCGTCACAAATCTTTAGAGCCATGTCAGGTCTTGCCCTTCGGAGCTTCTGCTTTACTGGTGGACAATCTGGCTGTAGTGGTAACTTATGGACCACAATATCAGTATCTAAACCTGGCATATCCTGATACGACCAAGCAAATACATCTACATATTCATGTAGCAACTTGATCAATCTTTCTTTGATGCTTGCCTCAAGTGTAGTCCCAACTTTGACCTCTTTCTTGTCCTCTTCGGTGCCAAGGTTGACTGTTTCCACTGGTTCTTGATGTGGCTGAAGGGCCTTTGACTCGTGCTCGAGCATCCTTTCCAGTTCTTCTGGGAAATCACAATCTTCCTCACTCTCCTCTTCCGCTTGGTAGATGGGGAGTTCAAAATTATAGGAAGTAGCAGGGTCATCGAATTCAACTGGTTTATTGATTATTCTGCATGTTTTTTAATGATGGGTTTTTTAGAAAAATGGAAATAAAAAATGCAAAAGAAGTAAAAAAATATTTTTGTAGTTTTTGAAAGGATTGCCATTTTAAGAAAAACAACAGATAAAATGAACGACAAGATTTTGAACAAAATGCTCTTTATTTGTCATAATGATTTTTTGAAATTCAAAAGGGGCTCTACAAATGATCCATTAGCCTTGGGCAGAGCTAAGGATTTTCAAAAAAACACAAAGGAAAACAACAATTACTTTGACACAGGAAAAACTTCTGGAATCTCAACCGCTTCCCAGTTTGTCAGGGCTGCCTCACATCGGTATATCAGATTTGATGTCTCTCCATCTTCAGTGTCATCTTCCACTGCACCAACTTGTTCTCCATGGATAAATCCTTTGCTCAGGAAAACCTCTTGTATGCTCCGCACACGGTCCTTTGCAGGGACCAGGGCTCCTCCATTAGCAGAAGGCTTGTACCCCAAACCAAAACGGTCATTTTTCTCATTGACGTTGATAACTTGCCCCCAACCTGCAGGGCCTCCACTTTCAACTGCTGATTTTGCACTCTTCAAAGAAGCGAATGACAGACTAGCCTTCTCAACGGGATCCTTAACCTCTTCAAGTGTAGCATTGGATATTTCAAGGGCTTGAAAGGAGGTTTCTAAGGCATCCTCATCAGCCTCAATATAACGGAAAGAGGAGAGTTGACTGATAATAAAGTCCTCTTCGCCTGAAACAATAACGAGCTTGTTATCGACAATGAACTTCATCTTTTGATGTAGAGTAGAAGTTACTGCCCCAGCGGCATGTATCCATGGGCGTCCCAAAAGGCAGCTATAAGCTGGATTTATGTCCATGACTTGGAAATTGATGGGGAATACATGCGGTCCAATCTGTATTGGTAACTCTACCTCCCCAACTACTGTCCTTCGTGAACCATCAAATGCTTTCACCACAAGCGCACTAGGTTTCAACTCTGAACCTTGATAAGATAATTTAGAAAGTGCCCTCTTTGGTAGAACATTGAGGGACGATCCAGTGTCAACTAAAACTCTAGCCAGAGCATCTTCTTGGCACTTTATGGATACATGCAGAGCGCGGTTGTGATTCTTCCCCTCTTTGGGCAGCTCTTCATTACTGAAGCTTAGAGTGTTGCAGGCTGTGATATTGGCGACCACTCCATCGAATTGGCCGACCGTTATATCTTGGGTAACATGAGCCTGAGCAAGCACTTTCAGCAGAGCCTCCCTATGAGCTTCGGAATTCAGAAGCAAAGACAAGATAGATATTTTTGATGGTGTTTGATGCAACTGATCAACTATCTTGTAGTCAGATTTCTTTATTATCCTTAGGAACTCACTTGCTTCATCTGTTTGCACAGCCGGCTGTGCCCCTCCCTGTTCTGGGGTAGGATTTACATTTGCAACTCCCCTTGTTGGCTCTTGAGGGTTCACATCAAAATTGGGAGTATAAATCCGACCACTGCGGGTCATTCTGCTTGTCCCTGCGATGTTAGTGATGTCGGTGTCAACATTCTCCAAAACTTCCTTACTTTCAGCAATTTTGGGCTTTCCATCCACCACTGTTATGTCGTACTTCCAGGGTACTGCCTTGGTGCTCTCAAAAGGAAATGGGGTAGGCATGCAAACTACCACGGGTGACGGATGAACAACGTCTCTCCTGTAATAAGTCACCTCAAACGGTTCTGGTATGTTAAAAACAGGTTCAATGACCGAAACTTCCTCGTTTGTTGTTGGACCAGAAATTTGTAAAACACCTTGATTCATCAAATTCTGAATGTCATTTCGTACCACTTTAGATCCTTTTGGCTGAATGGCACATTCCTCACAGCTATCGTGACATGCGTCAATCAATCTAGCCCTCACCAATCCTGCATGAAGCGCTAGCAACGGAGTTTTAACATCTTCCACGTTTTTGATTATACACACATCAGAAGTATCCTCAACAGCATTAATATCACCATGTGCTGGCAAAGGGTTACTTTTGACATTAGGTCCGACGTCTCGAAATGAAAGAATCTTCTTCTCAACCAGGTCTCGCACAATATGCTTTAAAGCATAACATCCTTCTAAATCATGTCCAGGGGCACCCCCATGGAAAGGACAATGGGCATCTGGATTGTACCACGGAGGTAAAGGATTTGGTGGAGGACCCAAAGATCTGGGCGTCACTAACCCTTTTTGTAGCAATGATGGGTACAATTCAGTGTACGTCATAGGGATTGAAGCAAACGGAACTCTACCTCTCTGTACCCTATTTTGATTTGGAGGATTTTGTGGACGAGGAGCCTGTGCCCTCGGCTGTTGATAAGCAGGTGGCGCTGGTGCCTGCTGGTATATTGGCGCTTGTTGAGCGGGTGGATAAACATGAGCTTGTGGTTGGTTAAAATTTGGTGTGACCGTTGCCACATATGGTTGTTGAACATATTGTACTGGATAAATCGGTTGTTGTTGAGCAAATTGGTGTTGCTTCTTCCATGAATGACTCCTCCTTTGACTGGTTGACACTGCATTCGTATCACCCTCCTTCTTTCTTTGAAACCCTCCAGGAAACTTTTTGGCATTACTACCAGATGTTTCAGAGGTAGTCATCATCTTTCCATTCTTCAGTCCCAACTCGACCTTTATGCCCACGGCGACCAAATCCGAGAAACTTGCAGACACACTACTCACCATTCTTTCATAGAACACAGGTTTGACTGTATCCATGAACCAATCCGCTAATTCCTTCTCAGCCAGAGGTGGTTCGACTTGCGAGGCCACTTCCCTCCATCTTTGCGCGTATTCCTTAAAAGACTCCTTGTCTTTCTGGGACATGTTGAGTAGTTGTCTCCTATCTGGGGCCATATACATGTTATACTTGTAATGTTGGATGAAGGCATCAGATAAGTCCTGGAAGCAACGAATCCTGCTTTGATCAAGGCTTAGGTACCACTTGGAGGGAGCACCCCTCAAGCTGTCCTGGAAGCAATGTATCATAAGCTTGTCATCCTCCACATGTGCAGCCATTTTTCGATAGTACATAATAAGGTGACTCTTAGGACACGAGTGGCCCTCATACCTATCGAAATCTGGGGTTTTGAACTTTGCAGGAATCACAAGACCGGATACTAAACACATCTCCTTAGCGGTGGCACCAAAAACTTGGTCACCTTCCATAGCCCTCAATCTCTTCTCCAGCATCCGGTAATTCTCCTTCATCCCTCTTATGTCCTCTTGCCTTTCCTCATCTTCATCTGAAAAGTCTGGAGCATGTTGTTGATCCTCAAAGTAGGGTTGCACATGCGCACGAACGAGAGGAGGTGCGAACGTGTGAACCACTGGATGATTTTCATTGATGGTCGGTAGAGGAGCCGTCTGTTGAGCAGATGGTGCAAAGCCAGGTGCACCTTCAACTGTAGGCGTGAAACCGGGAGGTAAACCATAGGTTGGCCAGGTTGTTGGTACCGTCCTTGCAGGTTGAGGTTCAATCGCTGGACCTGCGATTTCAGAAACAACCGTTGTTTGGGTATCTAACTTTGCCCTGATGACCTGTAATATCTCCATGACCTGACCCATGTTTCCACGTAGGTCTTCGAGCTCTGAGCTCACTCGCTCCAATTCATGCTCTTGATCTGCCATCCTTTGACGAGCTCGGGCACGAGTATTATATTGGTGTTGAAAATTCAGCGTGAAACTGGAGGAAGAAAGGACAGAATGAGACTCTAGTTTTGAAAATGCATGAATGCATGTATGGATGCATTTTGTTTGCAAAACTCTTGGTTAGTTTCAATCATTCATTTCAAAATGTCACAACACTTGTTCGCAAATATTTAAAATAATAAGGAAATGAAACACAATAAAATGAATCTCAAAAGCGATTTTTCATTAATCTCATATCCAAGTTCAAATACAAACAACGTGCTCATGGTTTATGGGCTTTCCGAACCGTAGCAAGGTCGGTAGTTAACCCTTCTAACATTGCCTTACAAAACTTAATGAAATTATAGACTTGATGCGGGGTGTTTTCTGGACACATGCACCAATCAGCTTCTTGCAGCTTCTCAGGTAGCTCACGCATGATGGAACTCGCAAATCTGGACAGCTTCAGAAATTTGCCTTTCCACTCAGTGTAGAGCCCTTGGAGATCTTGGATAATGCGCACGTCTTCAGCCTTTGTCACCTCTATGTCCCTATAGAGGTTTCTCCAATATCTGCATTCATTCAACAACACCATATAGGCAGCATCTTGATCCCCACCTTCAAGTGCCTGGATTCTAGCATCGGCTCGATCCAAATGATGTTTCAACCGTGTGCAAACTCTTTCTGACTCTTCGGTCTTCAGCTTCTCGCGTTCCAGAGCATCCTTGCATTTTTGAATGGTATTCTCCAGCTCACGAGTACGAATCTCGGAAATTAGCCGTGCTTCCCTTTTCATCTCAAAGGTCAGCTCCAAAGTCTTGTTGAGTTTCTGAATCTGGAGTAGAGCTCTATCCAACTCCTCTTCCTTTGATTTGAACACAGATTTAGTGCTATAGAGCGCTTGTCCAAACTTCTCTCTCCTCGCTTCAGACTCTCTGGCTCTTTTGTTGGAGACTTCAAGCTCTTTGTCCTTCTTTTGTTGATCGTCTTTCAAGTTCCCATTCTCTATCGAGACTCGGCCAAGCTTGATTCTCAAATCAGCATTTTCCAACTCTAACTCCTTGATATGGGCATTGAGCTTCTCCACATCTTCAGGTAATATGGGCTCTGGCTCAGGAACCAATGGATAGATAGAAGGATCAAATGGATAAGGGAGTTTAATCATCTGAACCCTTTCTCTAACCCAAAAAGTGTAAGGCTCTTGGGCAATGACATTTCTCTTACCCAACTCCTTACCCTTTCTGATGACTGCTTGCCAAGACCTCTTGATTTTTCTCACCATGGGATGATCTGCTTCAATACCATGTAAGATGAAAGGCTCTGGAGCTTCAGCTTTTGGGGGGCCATTAATAGGGTACCCATGCTGCCGTAGAGATAGCACGGGGTTATAGTTGATGCAACCCTTGGTTCCTATCAAAGGCACATTGGGGAAGTCTCCAATGCTGACAATCATATTCTCGGTTTCCCAATCCCTGATATACCACTTAACATGACTGGAAGTGAGGGAAGCTAGCTTCTGGAAGGGCTTGAGTTCCTTTGAGACAAAAGGACCCTCTTCGGGCATGTGGGATCTAAACCAGGCGCGCAACATAAGACAATTCCTTCCATGCGAGTGTATTATCTATGTTTTGACGGCTTTAGATAATATGTCTCATGTTTTTCCGGTATTCAGACCGAAGGAGTTTCCGACGATCAGGTCGATGTACTCATGGCACAAGGCCAATTTTCCGGTATTCAGACCGAAGGAGTTTCCGACGATCAGGTCGATGTACTCATGGCACAAGGCCAATTTTCCGGTATTCAGACCGAAGGAGTTTCCGACGATCAGGTCGATGTACTCATGGCACAAGGCCAATTTTCCGGTATTCAGACCGAAGGAGTTTCCGACGATCAGGTCGATGTACTCATGGCACAAGGCCAATTTTCTGGTATTCAGACCGAAGGAGTTTCCGACGATCAGGTCGATGTACTCATGGCACAAGGCCAATTTTCCGGTATTCAGACCGAAGGAGTTTCCGACGATCAGGTCGATGTACTCATGGCACAAGGCCAATTTTCCGGTATTCAGACCGAAGAAGTTTTCTCCTCTCCGTTGGTGTCGATAAACGTCGAGTTTTTCCCGATCATCCGTTGATGATTTGGTTGTGTCCTCCTTCCCAAGTGAAGATTCCTCCTCTCCGTTGGTGTCGATAAACGTCGAGTTTTTCCTATTCGTCCTATGACGTCTAGTTGTACCTATCCCCATGTGGATTTACCTCTCCGTTGGTCTTGGTAAACGTCGAGTTTTTCCCGATCATCCGTTGATGATTTGGTTGTGTTCACTCTCCCCAGTAGAGTTTCCTCCTCTCCGTTGGTGTCGATAAACGTCGAGTTTTTCCTATGCGTCCGTTGGCGTATAGTTGATGTCTTTCCCCGCAGGGCCGTCCCCAGTTAATTCCTCCTCTCCGTTGGTGTCGATAAACGTCGAGTTTTTCCTATTCGTCCTATGACGTCTAGTTGTACCTATCCCCATGTGGATTTACCTCTCCGTTGGTCTTGGTAAACGTCGAGTTTTTCCCGATCATCCGTTGATGATTTGGTTGTGTTCACTCTCCCCAGTAGAGTTTCCTCCTCTCCGTTGGTGTCGATAAACGTCGAGTTTTTCCTATGCGTCCGTTGGCGTATAGTTGATGTCTTTCCCCGCAGGGCCGTCCCCAGTTAATTCCTCCTCTCCGTTGGTGTCGATAAACGTCGAGTTTTTCCTATTCGTCCTATGACGTCTAGTTGTACCTATCCCCATGTGGATTTACCTCTCCGTTGGTCTTGGTAAACGTCGAGTTTTTCCCGATCATCCGTTGATGATTTGGTTGTGTTCACTCTCCCCAGTAGAGTTTCCTCCTCTCCGTTGGTGTCGATAAACGTCGAGTTTTTCCTATGCGTCCGTTGGCGTATAGTTGATGTCTTTCCCCGCAGGGCCGTCCCCAGTTAATTCCTCCTCTCCGTTGGTGTCGATAAACGTCGAGTTTTTCCTATTCGTCCTATGACGTCTAGTTGTACCTATCCCCATGTGGATTTACCTCTCCGTTGGTCTTGGTAAACGTTGAGTTTTTCCCATTTCGTCCGTTGACGTATGGTTGTATCCCTTCCAGTCATTCAATAACGTCTGGTTACCTCTCCGTTGGTCCTGATAAACGTTGAGTTTTTCCTAGTTGTCCGTCGGCATCTAGTTGTGATTGTTGTTCCCACTCACCATCGTTGTGATGTCTGAATGTGGCCGTACTCTTTGAAAACAAAACAAAAAATACCCAGTAATAAGTATAAGTCCCAGTGGACGTTTCCATTGGTGGATTCCTGTATTGTGCAAATTCTACGGTTCTTTGGTATTCAATCCCTGTTTACCCTGAAAGTCTGACAGCCGCTGCTATCATCCGTTCGGGTTCCCAGCTGATTGAATAGGGGCAGCTGTAGCACCTCAAATTTGCACCTATCATTGTACATACATTTTCATATTAGGTCATAGCATATCATGGTCCATTGCATAGCATTGCATTGCCTCTTTTGCCTCAAGTGCAAGCCAATCAAGGAATTAGGTCAAACTGGTCAGGAGATCAGTCAATCAAGCAAGCAAGCACAATCTTCATTGAGCCAAGGCCTTAGGGCTTGTCCAACAAGTTCACATGACTTGGAGGTCCATTTGAGGTGTTCAAGTCAAGGGTTGAAGGCTCAGAGGTCATCAGTTCATACACAGACAGTCAAGAACCCTAGAAAGTCAACAGTCAGTCAAAGCAGTGGATGGTGGCCATTCTTGTGGAATTTGGGCACCATGATCAATAATCAAGAGTTCATACAACTTAGGACATCATTTGAAGTCAAGGTCTCAAGGAATTAGGGTTTGGAATTCATCAGAAGAGGCTCAGTCAGGCAGAAACCCTAAAAGTCAACTGTTGGTCAACTGTCCATTTAATCAGTGATTTGATGATTGGAATTGGTTTGTGAGAGCTCATTCATGGCCAAATAGTCCTCATACATCATGTCAAACACCATCATGGAATAATTTGAAGCCAGATCAAAAATTTCCAAAAATGGAAACTGGACCTGTAACTGAAACTTACCAAAAATGGAAAGTCTTGATCCTCAAACTTACATCATGATACAAGCTTCAAATGAATTTTTGCCCAACATGAAAGTTGAAGATCTTGTTCTCCCATTTCCAAAAAGTCCAAGAACTCTTAATTCCCATGTGTGGTTGGCAAGTTATGATCGAATCGATTTCAGAAAATCTTGAACTTCAAAGGGCCATATCTCTCAAACCGTTTGGCCAATTTTGGTGGGGTTTTTTCCTACAAGTCACATTTGATCCCCTCTTTCCAAAAATATAAATTTCATGAGCCAAAACTTCACCAATCAAAATGGCATTTTTTTACCTATCTCATTTAAATGCAAGTTTGACCAAGAGTTGACTTTTTGATATAAACATTTTTCTATCATTTGGCCAATTGAAATAGCTCAGAAATGTCATTTAAAACATGTTTGCCAAGTCAAATTATGCAGTACACATGGCCATTCCTTGCTTGCTTGAAAATTGGCAAAGGTACACTTTATCCATGCTTCCACCATACCATGCTTTGTACTTTGAAAGCAGAATTTTTGAAGACTATTTGCTGTCATTTGAAGCCTCATTTGCAGCAAAATAACCAACAGAAAAAGCCATGCCAAGTTGCTTGGGATTTTGGAATAAAAGGACAAATGCAATCATATCACTCCATACTAACCATGCCATGCCTTGTACCACAACCTAGCAGCATTGTGCATCATTTTTGCTGTCAATTGAAACACAAGTAGCAGCCTAAAAATCAACAGCAGAAGAGCCATTCCCTGCTTGCTGAAAACTTGGAAAGAAAGTACCATTTTCCCACATTTCCATGGCCTTTGGTTCAAAGCAACAAGGGACATCAAAAACAGAACATCAAAAACAGAAAATCATAGCATATTTCTCTGTCAAACCAACCCTATTAGCAGACACACAAACCACACTTTGACAAAAAAGGAAAGTTGGTTAACTCACTCATCCTAAAAAATCCATTCCCTGAAGAATTGACTTGGCTTGGCACTTGTTCAAAAACTCAGTCCAAACACAAAAGAACAAAAACCTGTTGTGGTTGATGCATTTCTCATCAAACAGAACATTTTCATCAAAATGAAACCAGTTTGGCAGCCACAACACAGCATAAAAACCTTGTTCTAAAAACTGCATTTTTGCCATTTTCAAAAGAGCTGTCAAAACTCCAAAACCAAAGAGCAACTTCTAACAGCAGGTTCTATACCTCATTTTCCTGTCATGAAAGAGTAGCAGCAGCCAACATTTGCACACAAAACATTCTCTCAAACTTCATCTTGGGGGCATGTATGATTATCTGTCCAAGAACTCAAAAGAGAACTGAACCTGGCCTTGGCTTGAGGCAATATTTTCCACCATTTCCTGTCATAAAAAAAACCAGTAGGAGCAGCCATCAAACACCTTGCACGACAGAACTCCACACCCTCAAAAACTCACTTCTTGCACTTTTCAAAACCTGTTCCAAAACTTCAAAAGAACCTAGCCTTGCAATGTATTTTCATCATCCATACATCATTTCCTGCCACATGAAATCAATGGCAGCCATCTAACACAACAGAAAACCCTTGGCTCCATTTCTCTCAAAAAAAACACACTTTGCAAATCTGTCCAAACTTCCAAAAAAGACCAAGCCTTGCCTTGCTTTTTCACCATTCAAGCATCATCCTAAATCAGTAGCAGTCACACAAACCATTTGGCCTAGCCAGCAGAAACCATGGTGTTCCCATTCTCATTTTCACATTTCATTCAAAAAAGCCACAAAATAGCCAAAACATGACAGCTCTTGTTCTAAGCATTTGTTGATCAAAAGAGCATTGCAAACACATCTCAAATACCATATAGCAAATGTCCAAAGCCTCAAAACCCGCAGAAAACATCAAGAACTCAAAATCACTTTTCAACTTGTCACATTGTGTCAAATTTGCATTTTCAAAGCTACTTTCACTCTCAGGCCATTCCAAGCTTAGCAAATTAGTTTGTCATGGTCCATAGGGTATATTGAAGCTGTCTCAAACCTCCATTGCTCACTGTTTGAAAATCAAAAACATCACCTTTCTCAAAATCAAGCAAAAACCAGTTCAGTGGCCATCTTCATTTCCAGCTTGATTTTGTGAAAGAATTCTTTAACTTGAATTAACTTTTAATGATAGCAAATTGTGTGAACATCATCCAAATTGGTTGTGCATTGCATTACATGATATAATTGTGTTTTTACTTTGTGATTCATCCCACTCTATTGTTGCATAACCACACATATATATGTACATTGAAAAATTCCTTAAAATAACTATTAAAATGCATTTCGTAACAGTATGTATCAATACATGAATCTGTGCATCGATACATGCAGCCTTGATTAATGTCAAAACAAATTATGTTCAGTATGCATCGATACACACGAGCCATGCATCGATACATGGAAGGGCAAAAACTCTGTGCATCGATACACACGACTTCTGCATCGATACATGACCACTTGAGATAGCCTGTGCATCAATACATGAGCATTAAGCATCGATACAGATTAGTGTAAATACCACATGCATCGATACACACGACTCCTGCATCGATACATGATTAATTAATTTGACCAAATTTCATACAACTTACAGTATGCATCGATGCACACTCCTGTGTATCAATACACAAGGTTGTTTCAAGTCATAACAGAATCTGTTTTGCAGCACATATATACAGGTTTCAACAGCAAATGAAACACACGAATTCATTGAGCAAAAAGACAATTGAACACAAGATCAAAGAAGTGTTGGAGCAATTGTCAGTGAGCACATAGAAACCTGAAAGAGACTTCATCTTCTTCATCTTCTCAATCACTCTTCTTTCAAGAACATTTACACATAACAATTCTTGTTCTTTGGATTAACGAAGCATTGAGATAACGTTCAGTGGTGTGATCAAGGATCTAGCTGTGGGTTGCAGTGGAACGATCGAGGATCTAGCTGAGTAGAAGATTGAAGGGGGTTTCTAGGAAAAACCTACTGGTTTGTCCTTCAAGAACTGGTGTGTTCTTGAGGGTTTCGGAGTCACATTTGCAGAACAGATTCAGCCGCAGCGTTGCGTTTGGAGATCGGGGGATCTCGCAAGCAGGTCGTGGAACCGGTGAATTGTTTGCAACTTTGTGCAGGAAAATCTTGATCAAGCTCAGATCAAGTGAAGGTTTATACAAGAAGAGGTTCTTGGAGATTAGAAATTCTGTCTTTGTATCAAAACCTTGTATCAACGGATTCGGCAATAATTGATAATCAAAGTTCTCAATTTCATTTGAAATTGAGAGGGAGACGTACCCACACGCGAGGACGACGTGGGGAACTTCCTTAACAAATCTCTGCGTATCTTACTTTTACCTTAATCTTCTTTACGTTTCAAATACTGTTTTGCAAAGTCTGTTAGTGTGTGGTGATTGATTATATTTCTGGACAGCAGTGATAACAAACCTTTAGTCATACACCATTGCTGTTTATCATCAAACACTCACACACCAACTGTTTGACAAAACGGTTAACTTGACTGTGTTCATTGGAAATAGTATTTGAGGATAAGCGCATTCAATCTGTTAATTTTCTGTGTGTATTATCTCTGTCATTCTCATTAAAAATCCAGCAACTGCACTTGCGTGTCCGGCTTTCTAGTAGCAGTTCAGAATAGACGGAAGTCGATTCGGGACTGCCTTTTCCGCTGTTTTTTGAAAACTCTGATTAAACGTTAAATCCGTTAAATTTTAAAGAGGTGATCTATTCACCCCCCCTCTCGATCACTAGCCACACCGTCTAACAAGTGGTATCAGAGCGCCGGTTCGCTGGTGCTCTGTGGCTGCCTGTAACAGTATGGATTCTGAACCAAAGGGGGCGTATAATAGAGCGCCTATTTTCAACGGTGAAAACTACGGCTACTGGAAAGACTGCATGCGAGTTCATATAAATTCTGTGGATAGGTTAGTATGGGCTGCCATTGAAAACGGTCCGTTTCAAATTACAATGACCAATGCGGCTGGCGCCATAGTACCTAAACCAGAAGATGATTGGAATGAGAAAGATGAGAAAAAGTGGTCGTGTGATTGGAGAGCTCGAAACATGTTAATTTCAGCACTTGGTGTTGATGAATATTATCGAGTATCACATTGCACGACAGCTAAAGAAATGTGGGACGCTTTAGAAGTTGCTCATGAGGGCACTACTGAAGTAAAACAGTCCCGCATTAACACACTCAATCAAGAGTTTGAACTCTTTCGCATGAAACAAGGAGAATCCATCTCCGACATGCAAAAGAGATTCACCCATCTAACAAACCGATTGAATGCTCTTGGAAAACCTATTTCCAATGAAATTGCTACTAATAAAATTCTCAGGTGTCTTAGCAGGGAGTGGCAACCTAAAGTTACAGCAATCAAGGAAGCCAACGATCTTACAAGACTTACGATTACAACACTGTTTGGAAAGCTGGAAGAACATCAGCAAGCTTTGGAAAGTCTTGAAAAATATGAGAATAAAAGTAAGAAGGAGAAGGAAAAGAAAAGAGACAAAGAGGGAGAGAAGAAGCCAATAGCTCTTGTGGCTTCTAGCTCTAAGTCCTCACGAAAAGAGCAAAGTGACAATGATTCAAGTAGTGACAAAGACTCGGATGATGAGGAAATGGGACTGTTTGTAAGGAGATACAATAGATTCATTCGAAAGAATGGAGTCAAGCATTCCGACAAAAATCTCATGAAGTTTCGAAGACAATCCATAAATTCGAAACAAGAAGAAAACAAGAAGAGTAGAGGAAGAGGATCATGCTTCAATTGTGGTAAATCCGGACACTTTAAAACTGACTGCCCTATGAAGTATAAGGACCAAAGAAAAGACTCACCAAAAGGGTACAGCAAGCAAAGAAGAGCGTATATTGCATGGGAAAGTGATAGTGATTCATCAAGCACACAAAGCTCAAGTGATGATGATGAAGCTGCAAATCTGTGCCTTATGGCTCACACAAAAAATCAGTCCTACCACAAGAAGAAAGACAATGACAAAAAGGTAAAACAAGCCTACTTCAATAACTTCTCCTCTATGTCTTTTTCGGAATTAAAAATAGCTTTTGAAAAACTGCATAACGAAGCTGTAGATGCTTTTAAACGATTAGCTTCCGACAAACATATCTTCTCTTTTTTGGAAGGTAAAGTAAACAAAGCTGAAATTGATTTAGAAGCATTGAAAACTAGTATTGCAGAAAATTCAAAAACTATTGATATTGACGGATGTAGTAGAGTTAGGTATTGTGACGCTTGTTATGTTTGGCAAAAAGAGGTAAACACTCTTAAGGTCAAACTAGAGAAAGCGCTACAACCTAAAATTACTTATACCGTTGACCCCAAGTTGTTTAAGAAGTCATTGAATCCTCCATATGCAAAATACTCTTTTATTTTAAAGGATTCAATGAATAAGAAACAACAAACACATCATCATGGTTTATGTCATTATTGTTGTCATGCTGGCCATACCATTGAAAAATGCAAATTTAGGAGATTTCTAGTCCCTAAAGGCATCTATCAATGGAAGCCAAAAGGCAACCATGTTAACACTTACCCTCTTGGACCCAATGAAAATTGGGGACCAACTTCTCTCTTTTGATGTTGTAGGATGAGTGCCTTGCCTCCGTAGATAGAAGGTGGTTTCTTGACAGCGGCTGCTCAAGGCACATGACCGGTGACATATCGCTTTTTATA
Organism: Lathyrus oleraceus; assembly: GCF_024323335.1. Lineage (NCBI taxonomy): Eukaryota > Viridiplantae > Streptophyta > Magnoliopsida > Fabales > Fabaceae > Lathyrus > Lathyrus oleraceus. The sequence continues at coordinate 13,938,868 of NC_066580.1, forward strand.
GACTTCAAGGCGAAGAAAAAGGGATATGTTACTTATGGAGACAACAACAAAGGAGCTATACTCGGCAAAGGTAGTGTAGGAAATCCCTCCACCACTACTATTTCAAATGTCCATTTAGTTGAGGGACTTAAACACAACTTGTTAAGCATAAGTCAACTATGCGACATGGGCTATAAAGTTTCGTTTACAAAAACTTGCTGCATAATTGAACATGCTGAACAAAACATTGTGTTTAAGGGTGTAAGAGTAAACAACATCTATATGCTTGACTTGTTTGATGTACCGTTAACAAATACTAAATGTCTAGTCACCTTGAATGATGATTCTTGGCTTTGGCATAGACGTTTAGCTCATGTTAATTTCGATTTGCTAAACAAGGTTGTATCTAAGGATCTAGTAGTTGGTCTACCAAAATTAAAATTTTCAAAAGATCACCTATGTGACGCGTGCCAAATGGGAAAGCAAACAAGGGTGTCTTTTAAATCTAAAAATGTAATTTCAACTTCACGACCCCTTGAGCTTCTCCATATGGACCTCTTTGGACCTTCTAGGACAAAGAGCCTAGGTGGAAACTACTATGGCTTTGTAATAGTTGATGACTACTCTAGATTCACTTGGACTATATTCCTTCATAGCAAAGATGAAACTTTTTCTGCTTTCAAAAATTTTGCAAATCTGTCCCAAAACAAAATGAATTCCAAAATAGTTACAATTCGTAGCGATCATGGTGGTGAGTTTCAAAATTATCACTTTGAGAAGTTTTGTGACAAGTATGGCATTGAGCATAACTTTTCAGCCCCTCGCACTCCACAACAAAATGGCGTTGTGGAGCGGAAAAATCGTGTTTTAGAGGAGTTGGCAAGAACAATGCTTAATGAGGGTGGATTACCAAAATACTTTTGGGCTGATGCTGTTAGCACAGCCTGTTATGTCCTAAACAGAATTTTAATTCGCCCTATTTTGAACAAAACTCCTTATGAACTTTTGAAAGGAAGAAAACCAAACTTGTCACATCTTCACGTATTCGGTTGTAAATGTTTTGTTTTGAATAACGGTAAGGAAAACATTGGGAAGTTTGATGCAAAAGCGGATGAAGGTATTTTTCTTGGTTACTCAATGTCAAGTAAAGCATATAGAGTGTATAATAAGCGTTTACTTACTGTTGAAGAGTCGGTTCATGTTTCTTTTGATGAGTCTTATCCGAAAAATGTCGGAAAAGGTATTTCTTTTGATGACGCAGGTGTATCTACAGAAGACATACTCAAGGAAGCTGTTGAGGAAATTGATCAGTCCAAAACAGCTGCCCATGAGAAGGAGGAAGATACAAGTCATGAAGAAATTGAGGAAGAAAAGACAGCTGAAGTGAATGATCTTCCAAAAGCTTGGAGATCCTCAAAAGACCACCCCATCGACAACATTTTGGGAGACATTTCAAAGGGAGTAATGACCAGGTCTAAGATAAGTAACTTTTGTTCTCACTTCGCGTTTGTTTCACAAGTAGAGCCTAAAAATGCCAAAGAGGCCTTGATTGATGAGTTTTGGCTAATGGCCATGCAAGAAGAGCTTAATCAATTTAAAAGAAATGACGTTTGGGAACTTGTCCCTCGTCCGCGAGATCATCATATCATAGGCACTAAATGGGTTTTTAGAAACAAACTTGATGAAAACGGAGTGATTACTAGGAACAAGGCACGCTTAGTAGCACAAGGATATAACCAAGAGGAGGGCATAGACTATGAGGAAACTTATGCTCCAGTTGCTCGCCTCGAAGCTATACGTCTTTTGCTTGCCTATGCGTGTTCTAAGGATTTTAAGCTGTACCAAATGGACGTAAAGAGTGCCTTTCTTAACGGTGTCATAAATGAAGAAGTATATGTTTCACAACCTCCCGGTTTTGAAAATGCTGAAAATCCAGATCATGTTTACAAGTTAAAAAGAGCTTTGTATGGTCTTAAACAAGCCCCTCGGGTTTGGTATGAAAGACTTAGCAAATTCCTAATTGATCATGGATATTCAAGAGGTAAAGTGGACAATACTCTCTTTATTAAACACAAAGGGAAGCACATTCTTTTAGTTCAAGTTTATGTCGACGACATCATATTTGGTTCAACTAACATACACTTGGTCGAAGAATTTTCTAAGGTTATGCAGGGTGAATTTGAGATGAGTCTAATGGGGGAGCTAAACTACTTCCTAGGACTGCAAATAAAGCAACTTGATGAAGGTACTGCAGTATGTCAAACAAAATACTGCAGAGAACTACTCAAGCGCTTTGGAATGAATGACTCAAAATCAATCGACACTCCAATGCCTACCAACGGAAATCTAGAAAAGGATGAGCACGGTAAGTGTGTAGATGTCAAAAGATTCAGAGGTATGATTGGATCTCTCTTGTATCTTTCTGCTTCTAGACCTGACATCATGTTTAGTGTTTGCATGTGTGCACGCTATCAATCAAATCCTAAAGAATCGCACCTAAAAGCGGTGAAGCGCATATTTAGATATCTTCATGGAACATCTAAATATGGGCTTTGGTATTCTAAAGGAAGTGATTGTAGCCTAGTAGGGTACTCCGATTCTGATTTTGCGGGCTGCAAATCAGATAGGAAAAGTACAAGTGGTACGTGTCACCTATTTTCAAACTCCTTGGTCAGTTGGCACAGCAAAAAGCAAGTTTCTGTGGCTTTGTCAACTGCAGAGGTTGAATACGTTGCAGCCGGTAGTTGTTGCGCTCAGATTTTATGGCTGAAGCAACAACTACAAGACTTCAACATTCAACTCAAACGTATTCCTATCAAATGTGACAACACTAGTGCCATAAACCTTACTAAAAACCCTGTTTTACACTCACGCACTAAACACATAGAGATTAGACATCATTTCCTTCGTGATCATGTTGAAAAAGAAGACGTTGTCTTTGAGCACGTTGACTCCAAAAATCAGCTTGCTGATATTTTCACTAAACCTTTGGCAACGGAACCTTTCTTCAACATTCGTCGCGAATTAGGAATCTTAGATCTATCTCATTTGATGTCATAAGCATGTTACATCTTAATTATATTATGCCTCACCGTGTGTGACAAGCACTGTTTTAGATGTCAATTATCCTTCACAAGATCTCTCCAATAGAGGTAATATCAATCCTTTCTACAATTTTCTTATTGATTAGTGATTGTGTTTGTTAGATCAAATGTGCTTACTCTAGTTGATATAAAGTTTGCTTGAATATACTTCCTGTCTATAATGTATGCTCATTAACACTCTGAATTTTGAGCAAAATTATCATGACATAGTGCAACTGCATAATCATACTGCATTAAAATCCATTAAAAACCAGTTCAGCATCAGTATGTATCGACACCTACGAAGCCTGCATCGATACACATACTCTGAAATTCAATTTTTGAAAAACTGCTTCAGTATGCATCGATGCATCTATCGCATGTATCGATACACAAGGCAATTGTAAACCCTTGGCATCGACGCATCCATCGTATGTATCGATACAATGACAATTTTCAAATACGTGGCATCGACACATAACTCTCTGCATCGATACTTACTGCTGTCATCTGAATTAAATGCATTTTTTTCTCTCTCATGCATCGACACATCAACCAATCATATCATCTCTTATCTCATTACTTCATCTCATCTGCCCTCAAAAACCCCAAAACCAGTGGCTAACCCTAATCCTTCTCATCTTCACTCTCTCACAAACTTGGTAAAACCCTAAATCTCATACCACCATGCCTCCACGCACTATTCCAGCCAGAGCCAAAGGGAAAGGAAAGGGAAAGGAAGCAGCCGGTACGTCTCAGCAACCACCAGATGTTCCTTCAAATGCCTTAGACATTCTTCATCCTGCCATTGCTGCTGAATTTGAGGAATCCTTCAAGGCCAGGTTGGTAATGAAACCTCATATCTTTGATAAAACAGATGTTGTTCACCTGCACCTAAATGAAGTAGTTGAACTGTTACATGCACAAAAACTTGGGTCCTTTCTATCTACAAAAGATGACTATCATGAGGATTTCATCCGGGCCTTTTATGCTGGTTTACAAACTGGTACAGGCTATATGTTCCGGTGTTCTATCGGAGTCAGAACATATACCTTTGAAGCCTGTAACTGGGAAACAGTGTTTCAAATGCCGCTTCCGTCGATGGCTTTCAAGTCCTGGCATGACCTGCACTTTGATCCTGAATTTGACCTGAGGGACTTTACAACTTCTATCCTAAAGATTGATAGACCGTTGAGTGAGGACGAACACGTCACGTCAGGTATGATCAAACAAACTTCGCGTATTCTACACTGGATCATTACACACATTCTGCGTCCAACCAACAGTGGCCACTCTCGGTTGGATAGACCTAGCATACATCTTCTCTACATTCTGCAAAATAAGATTCACTTAAATTGGGCGAACTACTTTGTAAAACGTCTATTTTATGTGCGAGACAGCAAAACTGTAGCGCTAGGGTATGCCTCTCAAGTCATGAAAATTCTAAAGTTTTGGAAAGTCACAATCCCTATTGTTCCTCTTCTATCCCCGTCTGCTGCTCAAGAGTTTGACTCTGCCACTCTTTCGCATATGGGATATCGATGGGACAAAGACCGCAAGTGCTTCTACTTTTTTGAAAGAAAATCCAAAACCAGAATTTACAACTTTGACGTGCCTTCTGAACGCATCCATGTTGCTGAAGAACAGCCTGATGAAGAAATGCAGGATGCGCCTGAAACAGATGTGCCTCAAGCTGAGGCCAATACTGGTTGGGGTGAGTGGGTGCCACGAAGGTGGTCTCCCACCAACTACGTACCTGAACCTACAGCCCCTCCATTCGCCGGTGGTACTTCAGCCTCAACACCAAATGCGGACATCACTCACATGCTTCAACAGATGGAAATCGCCAACAAAGAACGCCATGAAGAAGCACGGTACTGGCATGTTCAACAAACTGAATGGCACAACGAGCATCGGGACTGGCATGATGAGCACACACGGATGTATCACAATCAACATGCTTGGCACCAAGACTTGGTCAAATGGCATCAAGTGTTCTACAACGAAATGTCTGGCTTTATGGATGACTGCCGTGAAAATCCTGGGATTATGGACAGCTTTCGAAGCGTTGAGGTTCAGAATCGGTTTAGGCAATACTCCTTCATGGGACATAATCCAGACACGATGCCTCCTCCTCCACCTCCGCCAAGCTACCGAGACCCCGACAGACATGATGAGGAATCCTGTGGTGGCCACAATCCAAATTAACCCACCATACCTTTCATTTCAATGCATTTCATTTCATTTGGTTGCACATTATTTGTTCTAGCTTATGTAACTCCTAAACTCGTTTGCACACTTTAAATGCTTTTAAGTTTCTGTTTATCTCTATTTGTTATTGCCCTTACCTTTTGAATGATTCTTTGTGAATGATTCTTTAACTTGCAGCTTCTTTCTGTGTGATTGATAGCGTATTATCCCTTTTGCCATGCCCTGCTTCACTTTCTACTTGATAACTATAGTTCTTCCTCTTTTTGATGTTGACAAAGGGGGAGAAAATGCAGATATGCACAAACTCAGGGGGAGTATCACACATCTTGCCAAGAATTTGCCATCAACAAAAAGGGGGAGTTTGTGAAAGAATTCTTTAACTTGAATTAACTTTTAATGATAGCAAATTGTGTGAACATCATCCAAATTGGTTGTGCATTGCATTACATGATATAATTGTGTTTTTACTTTGTGATTCATCCCACTCTATTGTTGCATAACCACACATATATATGTACATTGAAAAATTCCTTAAAATAACTATTAAAATGCATTTCGTAACAGTATGTATCAATACATGAATCTGTGCATCGATACATGCAGCCTTGATTAATGTCAAAACAAATTATGTTCAGTATGCATCGATACACACGAGCCATGCATCGATACATGGAAGGGCAAAAACTCTGTGCATCGATACACACGACTTCTGCATCGATACATGACCACTTGAGATAGCCTGTGCATCAATACATGAGCATTAAGCATCGATACAGATTAGTGTAAATACCACATGCATCGATACACACGACTCCTGCATCGATACATGATTAATTAATTTGACCAAATTTCATACAACTTACAGTATGCATCGATGCACACTCCTGTGTATCAATACACAAGGTTGTTTCAAGTCATAACAGAATCTGTTTTGCAGCACATATATACAGGTTTCAACAGCAAATGAAACACACGAATTCATTGAGCAAAAAGACAATTGAACACAAGATCAAAGAAGTGTTGGAGCAATTGTCAGTGAGCACATAGAAACCTGAAAGAGACTTCATCTTCTTCTTCTTCTCAATCACTCTTCTTTCAAGAACATTTACACATAACAATTCTTGTTCTTTGGATTAACGAAGCATTGAGATAACGTTCAGTGGTGTGATCAAGGATCTAGCTGTGGGTTGCAGTGGAACGATCGAGGATCTAGCTGAGTAGAAGATTGAAGGGGGTTTCTAGGAAAAACCTACTGGTTTGTCCTTCAAGAACTGGTGTGTTCTTGAGGGTTTCGGAGTCACATTTGCAGAACAGATTCAGCCGCAGCGTTGCGTTTGGAGATCGGGGGATCTCGCAAGCAGGTCGTGGAACCGGTGAATTGTTTGCAACTTTGTGCAGGAAAATCTTGATCAAGCTCAGATCAAGTGAAGGTTTATACAAGAAGAGGTTCTTGGAGATTAGAAATTCTGTCTTTGTATCAAAACCTTGTATCAACGGATTCGGCAATAATTGATAATCAAAGTTCTCAATTTCATTTGAAATTGAGAGGGAGACGTACCCACACGCGAGGACGACGTGGGGAACTTCCTTAACAAATCTCTGCGTATCTTACTTTTACCTTAATCTTCTTTACGTTTCAAATACTGTTTTGCAAAGTCTGTTAGTGTGTGGTGATTGATTATATTTCTGGACAGCAGTGATAACAAACCTTTAGTCATACACCATTGCTGTTTATCATCAAACACTCACACACCAACTGTTTGACAAAACGGTTAACTTGACTGTGTTCATTGGAAATAGTATTTGAGGATAAGCGCATTCAATCTGTTAATTTTCTGTGTGTATTATCTCTGTCATTCTCATTAAAAATCCAGCAACTGCACTTGCGTGTCCGGCTTTCTAGTAGCAGTTCAGAATAGACGGAAGTCGATTCGGGACTGCCTTTTCCGCTGTTTTTTGAAAACTCTGATTAAACGTTAAATCCGTTAAATTTTAAAGAGGTGATCTATTCACCCCCCCTCTCGATCACTAGCCACACCGTCTAACAGATTCAAGTTCAAGTAAGGTGTCAAACAGCTTGACTTGGACCCTTTGAAGCTATTTGGATACCTGTCAAGCATTGAAAGCATCTCCAGCATCACATTCAACATTGCCCTGTTCAGGTTAGCAATTTGCCTTCGAAATGCTTGATAGAATGATTTTCATGTCTTGATGTGTGAATGAGAAATGCTATATTCAATCCCCTGAACATGACTGAATGCCTATTTTCATCCAATTTTGCTTGTGTATGATTTTGAGTTTTGCTGCTAGATGTTAGGGTTTCTGTGTTCATCATGATATATCTCTATGCACAGTGCACCATTTTGAATTTCATGGCCATGGTTGTGTTAAGCACATGAAGTAGATGAATTTTGGTTTTTGTTTCATTTAATTTCGTGCACTGTAGAGGAAGATACATGGTGTTGAAGTTTGAAAAAATATTGTTTGGGGAAGAAGATGGAGCCAGGGCGCGCGAATTTTAAGTTTAAAAATATTGATTGGTTTGTTTTGACTGGAAGCGAAAATAAGTCACCAAGTGACACATAGCCCAGTGGTGGGCGCGCTGATTTGAATTATCAGGGGGAGGGGTTCGAACCCTACCTCCCCCATTTGTGATTTTTACCTTTTAAAAAATGTATTTTTTATGTTTTCCTTTTAAATTTCCATTTTTGATTTTTATTCTTGATTTTTATTTTACTTAACATGAAATAAATATGTGAACATGAAAAAATGACGAAAAATATGAATGTTTGACTTTGTTGACTTTTTAGGCCATTTTGTGAATTTATCCCGATTTTATGATTTCTATCGATTAAATGTCGTCTTGTGCGTTTCATGTGGTTATTTTGATCTTTCAGACCTAGGATTTTTTGTGTGAAATCAATTTAGGGTAGGAACATGTCCCCTTAGACACTTAGGGTAATTTTTCACACAATGCTCGATTTAATTTTGACAAAGTCCCGATTAAATGTTTTTGACCTCCTAAACTTGTCCAAATGGGATGAAATTTGACATGCTTACCATGCTACGTGTTAGGATTGATCATGATTTATTTGGTGATTTTTGGAAATGTTTAAGATTGCTTTTGATACAAGTCTTGCTGTTGACTTCTATGAGCTTCTGTTTGCTATACCTTGACCTAATTTGTTCATGAAATGATGATGATGTTTGATATGAATGTGAACCCAATTGGTTGTGTTTCTTGAATGTTTAAACTTGACTTTGATTGGATACCCCTGGCTGTTTGGACTTTCCCATTCATTTTTGACCCTAGGCTTGCCCTAGTGGTCCTGTTACTCACCTTTGAGCTTGTGTTTTCAGGTTGACCATCCAATGGCCATTAAGACCAATTCTTTTGATTGAGCTTGCTTAAACATCATTGTCTAACTTGTGTGTTTTGTAGGTGGCTTGGCTCTCATGCCCTAAGCCTTGTGCCTTGCACATCCATGTGCCTCTAATTAACTGTTGGTGTCTGTTTCTTTTTGCTTTGTTTGAACTTGCATACTAACATCTGCTTGACTGTTCCAGGTGCTTTTAGTTGCTTAGTTCCTTGTGAACTTTTTGCTTTGCTTTGCTTGTATAAGCAATTTGCATTGAGGTATGACTTCCTAACTTCATGTAGTCTGGAAGACCTGGCCTGTTACTTGGCCAGGCGACTGTCTGAAGTCCTCCTTAAGAGGCAATGTTTGTGGATGTTTAATTTTGTCCTTGCATAGAGTCAAAGACCTCCTAAGTGAAGAGGCAATTGGCAGAACCCAAGGGATATGCAATCTATCCCCTGCTATTCAGTGTGTCCTCTGCTTTGCTCACACCACTGTGTTGATGCATTACAGATAAAAACCCAAGATCTTGTGCAATTGCACAGTTGAGTCAGTTTTAAATGTGTAGAAGGGTTCCCACTTTCTGAACCCACACATTCTTGTCAAATGCTCTCCCTGGCCAGGGATAGAAGCAATGAGGCACACCCCTCATCTCCTTTCATCTGCTTCACCTTAGCCCCTCAATGGCAAGGTTAAGAGCACATTCACCCATTTCCAGAGGTTTGTTTGTTGAGGTTGATATGACCCCTTGACTAAAACCTAACCCTTGTTTGAGCCACTTGCTTGTGTATAGTGCGTGCTATCTGTGCTTGTAGGATTGTTTGACTTGCTTCCTGTGCAAGTTAGGATTGTTTGACTTGCTTCCTGTGCAAGTTAGGGTTAGTTTAGACTTGCTTCCTGTGCAAGTTAGGTTTTGCTTGGCTTGCTTCCTGTGCAAGTTAAGTGTGTGTGGCTTGCTTCCTGTATGAGCCATGCTTAGGATAGGTTGGCCCTTGTGCCATTTAGCTAGAAACCTTAACTTAGGGATGATTTGCATGATAACATCTAGGCTCGAGTCGTAGTCTCCCTAGTTGTGTCTCCCTCTGTTATCTGGTTAGGCTAGTCCTTTATCCCTCTGTAGGGGAACTACATCGCCCTGATCTTCATACCAGATGAAGTATGTAGGCAGGAGATTGAGCTGATCTCTCCGGGCGCCTTTTCTTTTCTTTTGTGTGTGTTTGACAGTTATAGGCTCGAGTCCCCGACTCCCTATTAACTTGTTGTGTCGTTGTGTGCTTGGAAGCTGATGTAAGTCCATCGAGTGGCATTTGAGTTCCAGTGTGTGTGTGTCTTGTTTGTTTGTGTGCGTGTCAGCCGAGCTACGAATGCTCTGATTCTTCTCTCGTCCGAGAAGATACGTATGCATAGGATGCGACATCCTAGCGAGCATGTGTCGTTTCCCCAGTCCGAACTACTTCGACTCTGATGTCTATGCCTGATAGACTAAGTAGGCCCAGGATGCGACATCCTGCCGAGTTCAGTTTCAGTCAGTTTCTTGTGTCTCTTTCAGCCAGTGTGTGTGAGTATTTGAGCAGTGTTTAGCAACCAATTTATCCTTCCTTTTGTGCGTGGATCCCGTAGAGTACTACGGATGCGTAGGGGTGCTAATACCTTCCCTTCGCATAACCGACTCCCGAACCCATCCTCTTTGGTCGCGAGACCATGTTCTTTCCTAGGTTTACTCTGAGCGTTTCCTTTCCCTCTTTTGGGATAAATAACGCACGGTGGCGGCTCTGTTGTTCTTGTTTTCCCGCCGGTTTTTCGCGTGATGCGACAGCTGGCGACTCTGCTGGGGAATAAAGAGAAGTTGACCTGTGCTGGTCCATCTTCCCTGAGCGAGTCTCTCCTAGCGCTCTCTAGGTTAGGGCTTTGGTTGCTTTGCACTATTTTATTGCATTCTTTGTATATATTTGCATTTACTGTTTGCATTTATTATTTGCATCAATGTTTGCATTCATTCATATTCATCTGTTCATCTGGCTGTGTTTCTCTATTTGGGGTGGGAGTTACTCGAGGTAAAAGGCCCAATACCCAGGCTATGAGTGAAATCTAGGAAACCTAGGAATAGAGTGATTCATGGGAAGCGGGTGGTATGGCGCCACTTAGCGGAACATTGATATCACGAGCAGTTCAGACCCTGGTGGGATATTATCGGTGCATACATCGGGTGTGCACAGGATGATATTCTGCGAAAGGTTATTTATGCTGCGTTTCTCTCGACCTTACCCTGGCCTAGATGACACCCGTGAGTGGGGGGGATTGATCATTTTAACAGGTACAGTTGGTGACTCTCGGTACAGATGGTGACTGTGAATTATGGACATTTATTTCTGGGACGCCGGAGTTCTGTCCGTGGTTTATCAGCGGGTTCCGTTTATTTCGGATCCCCGGGTTGAATTTGAAAGTACCTGTTCAGAGGAGCTGGCTGTCATCCGTTCAATGGATGTTCCTGTGATGATAGTGATGTAATCTCCAGTTTCGTTTATTTCGGAACTCCCCAAGTCGGATTTATGGTGACTTGGTTCCTCAGATTGGTTTCAGATGCCAGTTGATCAGATTGACTTTGGGTTTCAGATGTTTGTGATCAGAGTTCAAGCCGAAGCTTTGACCCTGTGCCTTGAGACGCACAGCCTGACCAGTCATGTTGCATCATTTGCATCATAGCATGTTTATTTTCCAAAAATAGTAATGCATGAAAAAGAAAAGTTAACTTGCATATGCATATCCTTTATCAGGATCATTCATGACAAAATAGTACCCATATCATGCATATCATGCACATAGCGTCCTTGCATTACAGACATGTTTGGAGAGACTTCTCACTTCGGTTCTTGACTGAGAGAGGATTGCTGACCGCCGACCGCATCGTTACTCAACCAGACTCAATCAACAGAGGAGCATGGATCAGGTTCAAGCAGAATTGGCCGAGATGAGGGCAAACATGGCCCAGTTCATGACAACGATGCAAGGAGTTGTTCAGGGGCAAGAGGAGCTGCGTGCCTTAGCCCAGAGACTGGAAGCCATGATTCCACCAGTCCGCCGTGCTTCACCAGTGGGTGTACCCGTTCATGAGAATGCTGCTGTCACTATTCTCGTCAATGATCATGTCGTGGGAGATGAATGGAAGGGGATCAGAATCAGTGAACGGCCTCTTGCCGCAGAGACTATTAGTGTCAGAGCAACCCGCGCTCCGGTTCGCCATCCTGGCTTTTTCAAGTTCCTCGAGTACTAAGAAGACATACTCTGGGGCACCCAAAAGGGGAGAGATTGAAACAAATGCTGTGCACCGACGGAGGAGTGTGAACAGAGGGCAGTATCGTCAGGCTGCTGCTGTGACTATTCCAGCAATTCAACAACAGCAGAGAAGGTCAACTCAGCAATATCAGCATCAACAACATCGTCCTCAGCAGCAGGCTTCCCAGCAAGCCAGTACGAGTAATGAGAGGAAGAAGATCATTTTTGATCCAATCCCCATGTCCTACGCCGAACGGTATCCCACTCTGATAGAGTGGAACTTGATTACTCCCAGAGACCCGCCACCCATACCCGTCAACCCTCGGTGGTGGTATGGGCCTGAACAACATTGTGTGTATCACTCGGGTGCTCCTGGTCATGATGTGGATAGTTGTTTCCAGCTGAAGATGAAGGTTCAAGACCTCGTGAGGTCAGGTATTTCGAACTTTGAAGACTTGGGTCCCTGTGATAATCAAGTCTGAAGATAACAAGTCCTGGGCTGGCGCCGACTTTTTCTTCAGAAGGGTTGTTCAGAAAACAGAAGCTGCTGATGCAAAGGATACTGACAGTTGTCATCCCTGGAGGGATCTATCGCAATTGGGTCACTGTGGGCGTTCCCACAGTTGTTCATAAGTCAGAGTAACAATCACTTTGTTTAAAAACCCTTCTCCCATGCCAAAAGGAGAAGTGATGACATTGTTGGCAACATTTTGTGCAATGATATTTTCATTCAAATAATTCATGTTAAAACATTTGTTTTCTATTTGTTTTCCCTTTTTGCTTTTTTGCATGAAATTGGTGATCACAAAAAACCCTAAAAAACAAGAATAAAAGCAATCTTTTCATCTGCATAACGATTGTCTTGTTTGATTTTCAAAGAGCTTTTCATCTCTAAATCATTATGCAGGTTGTTTCTCAAACCCATTGAACATAATGATCGGACGTCATCTCCCAATTTTGAATTCCCTGTATTCGAAGTGGACGAAGATGATGTTGAAGGGATTCCTGACGAGATTTCCCGACTTCTTGAGCAAGAAAAGAAGATCACTCAGCTGCATCTCGAGAATCAGCAGAACAGCCAACTGGGGCATTATCAAAAAAAAAAAGAGAAAAAAAGAAAAAGAAAGAGGAGGGTGCAAAATCAAAAGAAATCAAAAGAAAGCAAAATCAAAAGCAAAATCAAAAGAAAAAAAAACAAAAGAAAGATAGCACCCTCAAAGTCCCAAGTTGGCTGATGCTGAATTCGATCGAAAGGAAGAGATCAACTGCCATGTGTCATGGTCAGTCATATCAGCAGAGAGTGAAAAAGCATTCAACAAGAAGGTCAAGCCTCGTGTGTTCCGAGAAGGTGACCTTGTGCTCAAGAAAGTCTTGTCTTTCGTGCCCGATTCCAGGGGCAAGTGAACCCCAAGCTATGAAAGTCCATGAGTTGTCAAGAGAGCCTTTTCAGGCAGTGTTTTGACACTTACAACAATGGATGGAGAAGTTCACTCGTCCTGTGAATTCCAGATGCAGTCAAGAAATACTTCGCCTAAAAAAAAAAAAAAAAGCAAAACAGCTCGCTAAGTCGAACACCCCAAAGGGCGACTTAGGCAAAAAGGAGCGTCTCGGTGGATTGAAAACCCGAAAGGGCGATCCAGGCAAAAGTTAGAGACATTGAAAAAAAAAAGAGAATTTGCATCCCGCTAGATTGATCACCTCACACTGGGGCAATCTAGGCAAAAATTAGGGATTTGGCAAGTAACTGCATCTTGACAAGACTGTGCTCTATATCCGTCATCCGTCAGGGATTCTCGATTCGTCGTCGACTGAAGCTTTGAATACATCGAAATTCAGAATGGTAGAGGAAAGGTCATTATGTTCAATGTAGCCCTCTCCAATATATATCACCGATTTCAAACTTGTACAGATCTATGGAGTCTCGCCCTTTGCAGACTACCATTCCATCACATCAATTTGAGCTTTTATCCAATTATTTGCATTCTTATTTGTTTTAACTCAACAAATGTTTTGCATGTTTTTAATTGATAAAGTATCATTGTTTTCAAAGTAAACAAATTTTTTAAAAAAATTGTTCTTAAACAAAGTGAACGTTCACAATGATGGAAGGATACTTAGGAGACCCACAGTGCTCTCCCGGGGGTGGTATGATTACCAACATGTAAGACAATTGTTCGTATCTCGAGCATGACTTTATCTTTGTCCTGCAGAACCTCGTATGGTCTCTCCTCAGTGAAGTTGCCCGATGCAGTGTTGTTTGAAGTTGTTCATCTTCATGTTCCTGGCATCACAGATTCTTCCTCCAAATCCCCGTTAGCACTTATTGTGGGGCATCCCCAGTAGAGTGCTGTTTGAGCCCTATCGTGGGGCATCCCCAGCAAGTTTGCTGTTTCGGACATTATTGTGGGGCAGCTCCCCTAGCAGAGTGTTTATTGAAGACTGCAACTTTCGCCTCTCCAGCAGAGTAGTCTTCCTCTCTCCCCAACGTGGGTGTTTTTCTTTGAAGATTCAGTATTTGGTAGATCAACATCCCAGTACTATAGCATTCCCTCAGATAGATCCCTCAGCGGAGTGGTTCGCGTAAGGAGCTTTATCAACGCTTTTGTACTTCTCATCAGAGATCTGGTCGCTTCTCGGTATCTCTGATTTTCAGCACAAGTTGTTGTGGCGCATCCGTCTGTATGTTGAACTTTGTTCTCCGGTTGCGACTGACGATCCCTCCGGAAGCCTCTTGTGGCTCTTCCTCCCATGCAGAATGAGGACTTTGGTTTTCTCTCCGGATGGTTGATTCCCGGACCGTTGGTTGGAGCATGTCTGTTTGTCAGCATTCATCATACGTTTTAGGTAGAATGCATACATGCATAATCATAGCATTTGGATACTCATGTTGCAGCTGTCGCCGGGTATCTGTTGATTGTTGCCTCCTGCTATTTGGTGATACAGATCTCTCCAGTAGATTTTCCTAGCAGATATGGGTGTGTCTGATCTCTCCATGTAGAGTCTACCCCTTAAGCAGAAAGTGTCAATCTTTTCCTGCCATTTCCCCACTGAGATACATCCTCGTGGATGACGGTTGTTTCCGTTCCCTCCCTACACGGGATGGGTTTTCCCTATTGAGTTCTTTCCTCATTAGGATGAGTCCTGTTTCAGTCTGCCTTTTTGGATCGACCCTAAACTGGCTTCCTGTTGGCTATCTCCTGTGTTTCCCTGGGGCATAAATGAATAGTCGCTCACTAACTGGCATTCATTCATCTTATCCTCAGCGAGATTTGTGGGCATCTACCTACAAACCGGTAGTTGTAAGTCCTATCGTCGTGGTTTTCTACCTAGAAGCCGGTAGTTGTAAAATCCCACTTTCACCCCCTAGCAGAGGTAACCTTTGTGGTTCATTCTGTTTGTTGGCCTCTACCTACGAACCGGTAGCTGTAAGTCCTCTCTTTATGGTCTTCTACCCCCTACCTGGTAGTTGTAAATCCTTTTTCTCACTCTGTCTCTCAGTAGATTCGTTTGTTGGCCTCTACCTACAACCCGGTAGTTGTAAGTCCTATCTTTGTGGTTTTCTACCCACTAGCTGATAGTTGTAAAATCCCACTTTCCTCCCCTTGTTGGAATTAACCCTTTGTGCTCGTCCCGATGATGACTGGTTACTTTTCCGTGGTTTTCTGCCTACAAACCGGTAGATGTAATCCCCTCTTTGTGGTATTAATGGTCTTGTCCCCTTTGGATACTTGCTTTGATCAAACAGTATTGTCCCCATTGGGTCTTCACTTTCTTTTTGGATACTTGCTCCAAGTTAGCAACTTTATCCTCTTTTGATTGGTCATCTTTTGCATACCTAGTCTGGTACCCAGATGCCTTTCTTTTCGGTCGATTATTCATTTAGCAACCCACAACCCGGTTATGGATAATCTTCCATGCGAGTGTATTATCTACGTTTTGACGGCTTTAGATAATATGTCTCATGTTTTTCCGGTATTCAGACCGAAGGAGTTTCCGACGATCAGGTCGATGTACTCATGGCACAAGGCCAATTTTCCGGTATTCAGACCGAAGGAGTTTCCGACGATCAGGTCGATGTACTCATGGCACAAGGCCAATTTTCCGGTATTCAGACCGAAGGAGTTTCCGACGATCAGGTCAATGTACTCATGGCACAAGGCCAATTTTCCGGTATTCAGACCGAAGGAGTTTCCGACGATCAGGTCGATGTACTCATGGCACAAGGCCAATTTTCCGGTATTCAGACCGAAGGAGTTTCCGACGATCAGGTCGATGTACTCATGGCACAAGGCCAATTTTCCGGTATTCAGACCGAAGGAGTTTCCGACGATCAGGTCGATGTACTCATGGCACAAGGCCAATTTTCCGGTATTCAGACCGAAGAAGTTTTCTCCTCTCCGTTGGTGTCGATAAACGTCGAGTTTTTCCCGATCATCCGTTGATGATTTGGTTGTGTCCTCCTTCCCAAGTGAAGATTCCTCCTCTCCGTTGGTGTCGATAAACGTCGAGTTTTTCCTATTCGTCCTATGACGTCTAGTTGTACCTATCCCCATGTGGATTTACCTCTCCGTTGGTCTTGGTAAACGTCGAGTTTTTCCCGATCATCCGTTGATGATTTGGTTGTGTTCACTCTCCCCAGTAGAGTTTCCTCCTCTCCGTTGGTGTCGATAAACGTCGAGTTTTTCCTATGCGTCCGTTGGCGTATAGTTGATGTCTTTCCCCGCAGGGCCGTCCCCAGTTAATTCCTCCTCTCCGTTGGTGTCGATAAACGTCGAGTTTTTCCTATTCGTCCTATGACGTCTAGTTGTACCTATCCCCATGTGGATTTACCTCTCCATTGGTCTTGGTAAACGTCGAGTTTTTCCCGATCATCCGTTGATGATTTGGTTGTGTTCACTCTCCCCAGTAGAGTTTCCTCCTCTCCGTTGGTGTCGATAAACGTCGAGTTTTTCCTATGCGTCCGTTGGCGTATAGTTGATGTCTTTCCCCGCAGGGCCGTCCCCAGTTAATTCCTCCTCTCCGTTGGTGTCGATAAACGTCGAGTTTTTCCTATTCGTCCTATGACGTCTAGTTGTACCTATCCCCATGTGGATTTACCTCTCCGTTGGTCTTGGTAAACGTCGAGTTTTTCCCGATCATCCGTTGATGATTTGGTTGTGTTCACTCTCCCCAGTAGAGTTTCCTCCTCTCCGTTGGTGTCGATAAACGTCGAGTTTTTCCTATGCGTCCGTTGGCGTATAGTTGATGTCTTTCCCCGCAGGGCCGTCCCCAGTTAATTCCTCCTCTCCGTTGGTGTCGATAAACGTCGAGTTTTTCCTATTCGTCCTATGACGTCTAGTTGTACCTATCCCCATGTGGATTTACCTCTCCGTTGGTCTTGGTAAACGTTGAGTTTTTCCCATTTCGTCCGTTGACGTATGGTTGTATCCCTTCCAGTCATTCAATAACGTCTGGTTACCTCTCCGTTGGTCCTGATAAACGTTGAGTTTTTCCTAGTTGTCCGTCGGCATCTAGTTGTGATTGTTGTTCCCACTCACCATCGTTGTGATGTCTGAATGTGGCCGTACTCTTTGAAAACAAAACAAAAAATACCCAGTAATAAGTATAAGTCCCAGTGGACGTTTCCATTGGTGGATTCCTGTATTGTGCAAATTCTACGGTTCTTTGGTATTCAATCCCTGTTTACCCTGAAAGTCTGACAGCCGCTGCTATCATCCGTTCGGGTTCCCAGCTGATTGAATAGGGGCAGCTGTAGCACCTCAAATTTGCACCTATCATTGTACATACATTTTCATATTAGGTCATAGCATATCATGGTCCATTGCATAGCATTGCATTGCCTCTTTTGCCTCAAGTGCAAGCCAATCAAGGAATTAGGTCAAACTGGTCAGGAGATCAGTCAATCAAGCAAGCAAGCACAATCTTCATTGAGCCAAGGCCTTAGGGCTTGTCCAACAAGTTCACATGACTTGGAGGTCCATTTGAGGTGTTCAAGTCAAGGGTTGAAGGCTCAGAGGTCATCAGTTCATACACAGACAGTCAAGAACCCTAGAAAGTCAACAGTCAGTCAAAGCAGTGGATGGTGGCCATTCTTGTGGAATTTGGGCACCATGATCAATAATCAAGAGTTCATACAACTTAGGACATCATTTGAAGTCAAGGTCTCAAGGAATTAGGGTTTGGAATTCATCAGAAGAGGCTCAGTCAGGCAGAAACCCTAAAAGTCAACTGTTGGTCAACTGTCCATTTAATCAGTGATTTGATGATTGGAATTGGTTTGTGAGAGCTCATTCATGGCCAAATAGTCCTCATACATCATGTCAAACACCATCATGGAATAATTTGAAGCCAGATCAAAAATTTCCAAAAATGGAAACTGGACCTGTAACTGAAACTTACCAAAAATGGAAAGTCTTGATCCTCAAACTTACATCATGATACAAGCTTCAAATGAATTTTTGCCCAACATGAAAGTTGAAGATCTTGTTCTCCCATTTCCAAAAAGTCCAAGAACTCTTAATTCCCATGTGTGGTTGGCAAGTTATGATCGAATCGATTTCAGAAAATCTTGAACTTCAAAGGGCCATATCTCTCAAACCGTTTGGCCAATTTTGGTGGGGTTTTTTCCTACAAGTCACATTTGATCCCCTCTTTCCAAAAATATAAATTTCATGAGCCAAAACTTCACCAATCAAAATGGCATTTTTTGACCTATCTCATTTAAATGCAAGTTTGACCAAGAGTTGACTTTTTGATATAAACATTTTTCTATCATTTGGCCAATTGAAATAGCTCAGAAATGTCATTTAAAACATGTTTGCCAAGTCAAATTATGCAGTACACATGGCCATTCCTTGCTTGCTTGAAAATTGGCAAAGGTACACTTTATCCATGCTTCCACCATACCATGCTTTGTACTTTGAAAGCAGAATTTTTGAAGACTATTTGCTGTCATTTGAAGCCTCATTTGCAGCAAAATAACCAACAGAAAAAGCCATGCCAAGTTGCTTGGGATTTTGGAATAAAAGGACAAATGCAATCATATCACTCCATACTAACCATGCCATGCCTTGTACCACAACCTAGCAGCATTGTGCATCATTTTTGCTGTCAATTGAAACACAAGTAGCAGCCTAAAAATCAACAGCAGAAGAGCCATTCCCTGCTTGCTGAAAATTTGGAAAGAAAGTACCATTTTCCCACATTTCCATGGCCTTTGGTTCAAAGCAACAAGGGACATCAAAAACAGAACATCAAAAACAGAAAATCATAGCATATTTCTCTGTCAAACCAACCCTATTAGCAGACACACAAACCACACTTTGACAAAAAAGGAAAGTTGGTTAACTCACTCATCCTAAAAAATCCATTCCCTGAAGAATTGACTTGGCTTGGCACTTGTTCAAAAACTCAGTCCAAACACAAAAGAACAAAAACCTGTTGTGGTTGATGCATTTCTCATCAAACAGAACATTTTCATCAAAATGAAACCAGTTTGGCAGCCACAACACAGCATAAAAACCTTGTTCTAAAAACTGCATTTTTGCCATTTTCAAAAGAGCTGTCAAAACTCCAAAACCAAAGAGCAACTTCTAACAGCAGGTTCTATACCTCATTTTCCTGTCATGAAAGAGTAGCAGCAGCCAACATTTGCACACAAAACATTCTCTCAAACTTCATCTTGGGGGCATGTATGATTATCTGTCCAAGAACTCAAAAGAGAACTGAACCTGGCCTTGGCTTGAGGCAATATTTTCCACCATTTCCTGTCATAAAAAAAACCAGTAGGAGCAGCCATCAAACACCTTGCACGACAGAACTCCACACCCTCAAAAACTCACTTCTTGCACTTTTCAAAACCTGTTCCAAAACTTCAAAAGAACCTAGCCTTGCAATGTATTTTCATCATCCATACATCATTTCCTGCCACATGAAATCAATGGCAGCCATCTAACACAACAGAAAACCCTTGGCTCCATTTCTCTAAAAAAAAACACACTTTGCAAATCTGTCCAAACTTCCAAAAAAGACCAAGCCTTGCCTTGCTTTTTCACCATTCAAGCATCATCCTAAATCAGTAGCAGTCACACAAACCATTTGGCCTAGCCAGCAGAAACCATGGTGTTCCCATTCTCATTTTCACATTTCATTCAAAAAAGCCACAAAATAGCCAAAACATGACAGCTCTTGTTCTAAGCATTTGTTGATCAAAAGAGCATTGCAAACACATCTCAAATACCATATAGCAAATGTCCAAAGCCTCAAAACCCGCAGAAAACATCAAGAACTCAAAATCACTTTTCAACTTGTCACATTGTGTCAAATTTGCATTTTCAAAGCTACTTTCACTCTCAGGCCATTCCAAGCTTAGCAAATTAGTTTGTCATGGTCCATAGGGTATATTGAAGCTGTCTCAAACCTCCATTGCTCACTGTTTGAAAATAAAAAACATCACCTTTCTCAAAATCAAGCAAAAACCAGTTCAGTGGCCATCTTCATTTCCAGCTTGATTCAAGTTCAAGTAAGGTGTCAAACAGCTTGACTTGGACCCTTTGAAGCTATTTGGATACCTGTCAAGCATTGAAAGCATCTCCAGCATCACATTCAACATTGCCCTGTTTAGGTTAGCAATTTGCCTTCGAAATGCTTGATAGAATGATTTTCATGTCTTGATGTGTGAATGAGAAATGCTATATTCAATCCCCTGAACATGACTGAATGCCTATTTTCATCCAATTTTGCTTGTGTATGATTTTGAGTTTTGCTGCTAGATGTTAGGGTTTCTGTGTTCATCATGATATATCTCTATGCACAGTGCACCATTTTGAATTTCATGGCCATGGTTGTGTTAAGCACATGAAGTAGATGAATTTTGGTTTTTATTTCATTTAATTTCGTGCACTGTAGAGGAAGATACATGGTGTTGAAGTTTGAAAAAATATTGTTTGGGGAAGAAGATGGAGCCAGGGCGCGCGAATTTTAAGTTTAAAAATATTGATTGGTTTGTTTTGACTGGAAGCGAAAATAAGTCACCAAGTGACACATAGCCCAGTGGTGGGCGCGCTGATTTGAATTATCAGGGGGAGGGGTTCGAACCCTACCTCCCCCATTTGTGATTTTTACCTTTTAAAAAATGTATTTTTTATGTTTTCCTTTTAAATTTCCATTTTTGATTTTTATTCTTGATTTTTATTTTACTTAACATGAAATAAATATGTGAACATGAAAAAATGACGAAAAATATGAATGTTTGACTTTGTTGACTTTTTAGGCCATTTTGTGAATTTATCCCGATTTTATGATTTCTATCGATTAAATGTCGTCTTGTGCGTTTCATGTGGTTATTTTGATCTTTCAGACCTAGGATTTTTTGTGTGAAATCAATTTAGGGTAGGAACATGTCCCCTTAGACACTTAGGGTAATTTTTCACACAATGCTCGATTTAATTTTGACAAAGTCCCGATTAAATGTTTTTGACCTCCTAAACTTGTCCAAATGGGATGAAATTTGACATGCTTACCATGCTACGTGTTAGGATTGATCATGATTTATTTGGTGATTTTTGGAAATGTTTAAGATTGCTTTTGATGCAAGTCTTGCTGTTGACTTCTATGAGCTTCTGTTTGCTATACCTTGACCTAATTTGTTCATGAAATGATGATGATGTTTGATATGAATGTGAACCCAATTGGTTGTGTTTCTTGAATGTTTAAACTTGACTTTGATTGGATACCCCTGGCTGTTTGGACTTTCCCATTCATTTTTGACCCTAGGCTTGCCCTAGTGGTCCTGTTACTCACCTTTGAGCTTGTGTTTTCAGGTTGACCATCCAATGGCCATTAAGACCAATTCTTTTGATTGAGCTTGCTTAAACATCATTGTCTAACTTGTGTGTTTTGTAGGTGGCTTGGCTCTCATGCCCTAAGCCTTGTGCCTTGCACATCCATGTGCCTCTAATTAACTGTTGGTGTCTGTTTCTTTTTGCTTTGTTTGAACTTGCATACTAACATCTGCTTGACTGTTCCAGGTGCTTTTAGTTGCTTAGTTCCTTGTGAACTTTTTGCTTTGCTTTGCTTGTATAAGCAATTTGCATTGAGGTATGACTTCCTAACTTCATGTAGTCTGGAAGACCTGGCCTGTTACTTGGCCAGGCGACTGTCTGAAGTCCTCCTTAAGAGGCAATGTTTGTGGATGTTTAATTTTGTCCTTGCATAGAGTCAAAGACCTCCTAAGTGAAGAGGCAATTGGAAGAACCCAAGGGATATGCAATCTATCCCCTGCTATTCAGTGTGTCCTCTGCTTTGCTCACACCACTGTGTTGATGCATTACAGATAAAAACCCAAGATCTTGTGCAATTGCACAGTTGAGTCAGTTTTAAATGTGTAGAAGGGTTCCCACTTTCTGAACCCACACATTCTTGTCAAATGCTCTCCCTGGCCAGGGATAGAAGCAATGAGGCACACCCCTCATCTCCTTTCATCTGCTTCACCTTAGCCCCTCAATGGCAAGGTTAAGAGCACATTCACCCATTTCCAGAGGTTTGTTTGTTGAGGTTGATATGACCCCTTGACTAAAACCTAACCCTTGTTTGAGCCACTTGCTTGTGTATAGTGCGTGCTATCTGTGCTTGTAGGATTGTTTGACTTGCTTCCTGTGCAAGTTAGGATTGTTTGACTTGCTTCCTGTGCAAGTTAGGGTTAGTTTAGACTTGCTTCCTGTGCAAGTTAGGTTTTGCTTGGCTTGCTTCCTGTGCAAGTTAAGTGTGTGTGGCTTGCTTCCTGTATGAGCCATGCTTAGGATAGGTTGGCCCTTGTGCCATTTAGCTAGAAACCTTAACTTAGGGATGATTTGCATGATAACATCTAGGCTCGAGTCGTAGTCTCCCTAGTTGTGTCTCCCTCTGTTATCTGGTTAGGCTAGTCCTTTATCCCTCTGTAGGGGAACTACATCGCCCTGATCTTCATACCAGATGAAGTATGTAGGCAGGAGATTGAGCTGATCTCTCCGGGCGCCTTTTCTTTTCTTTTGTGTGTGTTTGACAGTTATAGGCTCGAGTCCCCGACTCCCTATTAACTTGTTGTGTCGTTGTGTGCTTGGAAGCTGATGTAAGTCCATCGAGTGGCATTTGGGTTCCAGTGTGTGTGTGTCTTGTTTGTTTGTGTGCGTGTCAGCCGAGCTACGAATGCTCTGATTCTTCTCTCGTCCGAGAAGATACGTATGCATAGGATGCGACATCCTAGCGAGCATGTGTCGTTTCCCCAGTCCGAACTACTTCGACTCTGATGTCTATGCCTGATAGACTAAGTAGGCCCAGGATGTGACATCCTGCCGAGTTCAGTTTCAGTCAGTTTCTTGTGTCTCTTTCAGCCAGTGTGTGTGAGTATTTGAGCAGTGTTTAGCAACCAATTTATCCTTCCTTTTGTGCGTGGATCCCGTAGAGTACTACGGATGCGTAGGGGTGCTAATACCTTCCCTTCGCATAACCGACTCCCGAACCCATCCTCTTTGGTCGCGAGACCATGTTCTTTCCTAGGTTTACTCTGAGCGTTTCCTTTCCCTCTTTTGGGATAAATAACGCACGGTGGCGGCTCTGTTGTTCTTGTTTTCCCGCCGGTTTTTCGCGTGATGCGACAGTCCGAGGTATGGATAAATTTGATTGCTTTTCCAAAATGGGGTTCTCACCGGGTATGATCTAGGGCTTTTGTTACAAAGGATCCCCAGAGTCATTGATTCACAAGAATGTTTGACGCTTACGGGAAATACTTCCCGATCGTCAACTCCATCGAGGGAATCTATTCTGGGTGAGGTTCTCGTACCAACTCTTACGAAGTATACACCTCGCGAGTCCGTACTACGCAACCATCGACTGGGTTCTAGACAGGATACTCAGAGTCATGGATTCAAAAGACTGTTTGACGCTTACGGAAAATACTTTCCGGTCATCAACTCCATCTGGAGAATCTATTCTGAGCGAGGTTCTCGTATCGATCCTTACGAGGTATCCACCTCGGGAATCCATACTACGCAACCATCATTTCTAGTTGGCCAAAGGTTTAATGTTCTAAAAGGTCCTTAGAGTCATGGACCCCTTTGAAACATCGAAGCTTACGAGGTATACACCTCGGGCGACAATATTCGCAAAAGGATCTACTCTAAGTGAGGTTCTCGTACCGACTCTTACGAAGTATACACCTCGGGAGTCTGTACTACTCAACCATCGTCCTATCTTATGTTTTTTCACTCTAGACTCGGGTGTAGAGTCTTTCCCACATGGTTTGCAATCAAATACCCAAATACCAACAATCACAATAAAACCAATATACAACAGATATCAATATAATAATAAAGATATTAAAAGCAAATAAATAAGGGAAAAGCCATTAAACAAACAAAGGCACACAAACGTCCTAACTAGGCTTGACTCGCTTAGGATTTGGTCTTTCCCCAGCAGAGTCGCCATCTGTCGCATCTCGAAAAAATGGGGATACGACTTCAAAGCGAAGCGCGATCGCACGCTCACAATGATGGACTGAACAGAGTCGCCATCGAACTTTATTTATTCCTAAAAAGGAAAGGGGAAATATCGATAAAACCCAAGACAAAAGAAAGGATAAGATATGGTCATCGCAACCAATATCAGGGTTCGGGAGTCGATTACGCAAGGGGAAGGTATTAGCACCCCTCACGTCCGTTGTACTCAACGGGAACCATTAGGTCAATTGTGTGCGTTAGTGTTAGTTGAAATATTAGGCTTTTCGAATTATTAGCTGGGAAAGAAATAAAGGATGAGCAGGGAATGTTTTTGGATTTTTGACGAAGGACTAAACCTAAGTTTTTTATTAGTGGGCCTGACAAGATTTATGAATCCTGCTCCTACGTATCTCAAAAGAGAAATCAAGGCTTACGTAGTTCTGGGTAGAAAAATGTTTGTTTGTTGGTCGATTTTAGCGAAAGCTATATTGTATTAATCGACAAAAACATCGTTTTACCCAAAACAGATGAGGAGTGAACGCATACCACACATCGAACGGATTTATAAATCTACATTCGGAAAAGCGTCATTTATCTCTACTCAACAATCGTGGCCGAAACATTGTTTTGTATCTCTTAAGACAATATATCTTTCATTTATGAAAAAGGTTTTTGATTAATCGCACGGCGAAGAGAAAAGAGTTTGATTGGTTGGATGTATTTTGAGTGATGGCGAGAACTTGGATGAGCGAGATATACATCTCGAATCCTAGCCTCAGGAGTGCATGGTATACACCATGTTCCATTTCCATCTTTATTGAGAAAGGTTAAGATAGGAATTAAGTATTTTGGAATTTAATTGAGAAAGGGTTTGAAGAAACCACATTGACAATTTTAGACGATGGCGAGAGCTAAGATTGGCGAGATATACATCTCGAATCCTAGTCTCAGGAGTGCGTGGTATACACCACGTTCCACTTCCATCTTTATTGAAAAAGTATTAAATAAGAATTAGGTATTTTGAGTTTTGTTGTGAAAATGACTTGACCTAGATCAAGTATTGATGGACGTTTGAGAAAGATTTGAATGAGTGTTTGAGAGAAAACAAAGTGGATAAATTTGGATGATGGCGAGAGCTAGGATTGGCGAGATATACATCTCGAATCCTAGTCTCAGGAGTGCGCGGTATACACCACGTTCCACTTCCATCTTATTGAAAAGGTCTTAACTATAAATTAATATTTTTTGAGTTTTTGATTATGAAAAATGGCTTGACGTTGGATCAAGCATTTGATGAAGTTTTTTTTTGAAATGGGATGGAATAGGAGGGAGAAATGAGTTGATTTGTTTATTGAGAAAAAGCTCGACGTTGGATCGAGTCATTTTTTTGTATTTTTTTGAAATTGTTGATTTTATTCTTGTGTTAGTATCTAAAACAGATAGGGAAATAAAATAATACAAAATTATATACACATTGGGGAAGTGGGGTTTGTCAAATGGGGATTCAAAATCATAAAGTAATTAGATCAGGCCCAAACAACAAATGATGCGAAATATGAGTGTAAGTGCAAGAGAACCGGCTCATTGTAAGAAAGCCCAAGAGTAAACTATGTGAGGTTGATGGCGATGCTTAAAAAGCAATCGACTTACAAGGGTGTGAAAATGGGCTCGATATTAAATCGAGAAAAGTATGATTTTTATAGTTTTCAAACGGTTTCGAATGCATGATGCAATTAAAAGCAAAAACAAATCTATGTTATTAAACAATAATAAAAAACTATGAGTAATAAAGCATAAACACAAAAGAAAATGTAAAAAGAAAAAAAATACACACAGGGGTATTGAACCCACTACACTAAAGACCTAGAAACCACTCCTCTCCACCAGGCCACTTACTAACTAGTTGTTATTTTAGTACTAACTTAAATATATAAACTAAGGCAAATTAAAAAAGAAATAAAAAAAAGAAAAACTAAATAAAAAACTAGTGGACTACCCTAATTAAACCCAGCCACTTGGCTGTTGGGTTTCCAAAGGGAATAAGTTGGAAATATAAAATACCAATATTAACTACTATCCTAGGAAAATTGAACGTTTTTTCTTTAAGGTTTATTCTATTTGAAGTAAATTAAAAGAAAAGAAAGAAAAAAAGAAATAGTAACAGGTTGGCTCAACCTCACTTCTCTCTCAGACTCTCACAAAAAAAACAAATCGCTCTCTCGAACGTCGCTCGACCTCGTCCCAATGAATCTCTCCCTCTCGGTATCGCTCTTTCTTCTCTCCATCGCTCAACTTCCATCTCGTTTACACCATACCCTCAATCGCGCTCCCTCTATCTCGCAAAAAAAAACTCTCAATCGCGCCTTCTCTATCTCAGTACCGCATTCAATCGTGCTCTCTCACTCAAACACACCAGGATATGCAAGAATTCATGGGTAAATTAAAAAAGAGATCACCTTCGGCGGTGACGACGTTGATGATGAAGCTTCAAACACTTCCAACTCTTCAACCAGGTTTCCTTTGATTCTCAGGTTTAGGGTTTTTTTCTGTTTGGTAGCTTTTTTCGCCTCAGATTAGGGTTTTCGAATTCTCGCCCCTCAATCCTCACTAATCCCTTCACTATTTATCCTCTACGAATTAGGGTTTCAGGATGGCATATGGAGCTCAAAAGAGTATCCTGCAAAACCCCTTTCTGGGTGGTCAGGGTTCGGTCGCCCTAATCGATGCTTGGGTTGGAACAGGTAAACTGGGTTTTGCTTTCTTCTACGTTTTTGTCCTTATGCTTAATTGGGATTTTTTGGAATTTTACTGCTTGACAGTTATTTTGTTTTACTGCAGTGAATATTGGTTAACGCATGAATGGCTGAGGTAGTGAATATGTGGAAACTGCTGTGCCAGGGAGCTGCTTTGAAAACGGAACAAATGTATGTTGTTGCCTTGTTGTAGTACTAGTTGCTGAAATCTGAGATGATAAGTCGGCAGTTGCAATTGAAGAAGAGCTCTGGAAACTTCGTCTATCAGGTGCTAAGTTTTGCCTTGTAAAAGGATTCTTTGGTGTTTCTATGCTGCATCCACTCGTGCTTGGATTGCTTGAAGGGGTTGGAGATGGGAGAGAAACTTCCACCTTCTCAGGGGCCAATGAACTAGTACCGTAGTTTCTATTTGCATTTTCATTTAATCCTGTGTTCACGCTGCCTCTCTTGATCATGTCAAACAGCTTCAAGGTTTCCTCATTTGAGATGTTGCCAATTTGTCCAGAAGTTAAGGCAAATACCAAGTCTGGGTTTTTTAGCAGTACAGCCAGCAACTCTAAATCAGGTTCAGCAGTGGCTGCATTACTGGCTGAAGATGAGGCCACCCCTTGAACAGCAGGGTGAGTTGCAGTTGCGACTTCATTGGATGCATCTACTATTTCTGGATCATCACTATCTGGTAGTTGTTCAATAGGAATTTCCAGTGTCAAAGAGTCGTCATAGTCCATTTCAAAATCCCAAGGCTCCTTGGGGTTAGAGGGCATTTCCCGTGCTGTCTGATAAATAGCTTCTTTGTCCCTGCGGTTTCTGTTTTCTTGGACTTGAGTTACATTGCATTTTGTTGTCTTTTTTTTTTTGCTTTGGGTACTGACTGTTATGGTAATTATTGTTTGTCGCAGGTTTGTATTATAACAGGTCAAGTTGGACTCGGTTAGGCTGGCATGCTAGCATTGAGTTGGCCACATGTGTTTCAAATGGAGAATGGGATGATGCTAGCAGGATTAATACCAGTTGAGTTGGTCAAAGCCGAATTCCATGTGGTTTGATGGAAAGCATGTTGTGGTTGGAACTCTTTTGGAATTGGGATTTCTTGAAATTCGACTGCCTTGCTATTAATTTGTTCTTTTTACTGCAGTACTAATTAATTTGTTCTTTTTACTGTAGTGAAAATTTGAACATCGGTTTCGGTTTTGTACTCGGTTTTGGGTAGCTTGTGCATCCAACATGGTTCTAAATTGACTGTTATGGTTTGGTGTGTTTCTTGCAGGTAACGTTTATGTTTGCTGTAATGACAATGCCGACATTCACTTACGGTAATTTGAGTGATTCCAATTGGCTTAATTGACTTGAAATCCGGGAGAAGGAGTGAAGCTATTGTACAAGGATCGCAGGTATGACAGAAGAGTCGAAAAGCTTGTTGGAAGCGTCGAATATTTTGACAGTGTCGCCGCCGAAGGCAGCCAATAACGACATTGATGGATCCAAGAGATTTGTCACTGATGTAACCGAATTGAAAATTTCAAAAGACGATGGAATATTGCTGTAGTGTGGGAATCCCAGCTAAAAGCATGCCGAATGCTCTCCTTGGAATGGTCCTCGGGCGAATTCTCTTTTCCTCATCACTACTAATCAACCAGCATTGAAGATCCCTTCAGTGCAGCAGCAGTGAATAAATGGTCCTTTATGAGCATCTTTACTTTTTGCAGTAAGGTGAAGGTCTCCTTCATTAAGAGCAATTCATGCGTTTTGCAAACACTAGAGAAACTTTAAGCAGCATATGATGTCCCCCAATTAGAGATGTAGTTTATCAGTGTGTTTTGTCTATTTGTTTTCAATGTTGCTGCTTGAAGCACATCCATTGATATTGTAATTTTCCATGTTCTTTCATGTATACAAACAACCTAGCCTTATTGGTGTCTTGCTTCACAGGAAGATTTCTGAATTGACAATTCAAATAGTCCTTAAATTTCTGGAAGTCTCTCATTAGCTTCTGTAAAAGAAACTACTTATGTTGCCAAAGTAACAGGATAAACAAATCTGCCCAACCTGCCAATTCCATAAAATGATACCGCCGCAGTGCTAAAAGACACTTTTGCAACTTAAATGCCTCCTTAAGCACATTGATGATTAATTTGCTGACATAATTGTATTCAACCATGATTTTTTGAATTAAGCACTTGTCAATTATAATATCAAGTGGCATCTCAAATGTTGACAACAAATTCTGCTTTTGAGTAGCATCACAATCAACAATTTTTCTTAAAACTGCCCAAAAGTCTTTTCCCGGCTGCTCCCCTCAGACGCATCAGTTGAAACATATTTCTTAAGGCCTACCACATCCAGTGAAGCATCAAAACAAAATTTGGAAACATCAACCAAAACCATCCTCATTCCTATGGCCAATTTCTTCATATTCATTATTCTGATTACCATGAGTAGATGCACAACTATCCAAAGGATATGAAGATGTGCTTAAACAGATTGAATTAGGGAGAATTTTCAGAGCCAAAATCGGGGTATGACAGGCTCGCTAGGACATCGCATCCTATGCCTATGTATCTCATCTGGAATGAGAATCAGAGCTACCGTAGTTCGGCTCACGCACGCCGAAACAAGACACACACAGGAAACCGACTGCCAATCGTTGGGCTTACGTCAGACTCCACACAAATGGGCAAACATGGAAACCGAACGCCAATCGCTGGGCTTACATCAAATTCCGAACCAAACAACACACTTAGGATACGGACAACCAATCGCTGGTCCTACATCCATATCCTGACACACAAGAGGGTTAACAAACAAACAAGTTACTAAGGAGTCAGGCACTCGAGCCTAGTAACTGTCAAGTAAAACACACACAAAAAGGAAAAAAGGTGCCCGGAGAGACCTCGCACGGTCTCCTGCCTACGTACCTCATCTGGTATGAGGATCAGGGTGACGTAGTTCCCCTCAACAGGGGAGAAACTTTCTCCTAACTAGAGACTGGGAAATGACCAACTAGAAGGGAGACTGACTCGAGCCTAATAGTTATCATGTATTCCACAATGGTCCTAGGTTGAGTTGTCTATCTACTTGCACAGGCTGCAAGCTAATCCTAAACAGGCAAAGCAAAGCATGCAAGCACAGTCAAAACAAAGTAAACATACACAAATAGCACACACTATATACAGACAAAGGTGGGCTCACACAAGGGTTAGGCTGCAAAAGCAAGCCAACTGTAATCAGGTGATGTTAGCTCTTAACCCTAACATTGAGAGTTAGGGTGAAGCAGATGAAATAGGAAGTGAGGGGTGTGCCTCACAGCTCTTATCCCTGGCCAGGGAGAGCTTCAGACAAAGGAAGTGTGAGTTCAGAAAGTTGGAACCCTTCTACACTTATGACTGACTCAACATGGATCTTGGGTTAATATCCACAATGCATCAACACCAGTTGTGTGAGCAAAGGGATGACTCAACTGAATAGCAGGAGATGGGTTGCACATCTCTTGTATCTGCCAATTGCCTTATTCAAGGTCTTTTCCTGCTTGGGGATAAAGATAAACAATCACAAGCATTGCCTCTTAAGGAGGACTTCAGACAGGTGCCTGGCCAAGTAACAAGCCAGGTCTTCCAGACTACATGAAGTTAGTGATGCTATACCTCAATTGGTTAAGCAACCAAGCAACAGCAAAAGCAAGTTCACAATAAACTATAGCAACTAATGTACCTGAAAACAATCTAACATAATCAGTACACAGTCCAAACAGTCAAACAGACAAACTAAAAGTCAACAGTTAACTGTACACAAGCAATGCATCAAGCAAAGAACAAGCCAATGCTCAACTCAAATTACTTAGAAGCCACCTACAAAACAACTTAATTTTAATCAACATCAACCAAACATCAATCCAAATGAGCAAATGAATCAAACTCCTCAAGGCCATATGCTTCTTGTCCTGCAAACCAAGCTCAAACATGAGAAGCAAACCCCTAGGACAAGGCCTAGGGTCAAAGAGGGAGAAATAATTCAAAACAGAACATGAAAATTGGCACAAATCAAGTTCAATCAAATTAAAACATCATCCAATTGGTCTCACATTCATATCATACACCAATTTCATTTCACAAAGCATCTAAGGCGAATCATGCAATTTGAAAGCTCATTGGACCAAACAGAATGAATCAACCCAAACCAACTCAAAAATAATTCAATAAATCCCAAGAAAAATCATGGCTAAACAGCACTCATTACATGATCATCACACCAAAATTCAAGTCATTTGGATAAGTGGAAGTATGTCAAATAAATTCCATAGGTCAAGGCAAAGAAAAATAAGCTCAAAGGAAGCACAAATTCATGCATCAACTTCAAGCAAGCATAAAACAGAATCTACACATGATAAATGACTCAAACCAAAGCCATGATAAACTTCAATGTGTCTAGAATCACTCCACAAAATTTTAGGTCCATCCAATAAACATCAAGAATTTCACAAATCATTTAAGATCATGACTCACAAAAAGTCCACAATTGGTCAAACAGAAAGGAAATTCTCAAACAAATTGGAAATGCACTCGAAAAAATCCACAAACATTCACACTCAACCTTAACATCCAGAAGAATCAACATGCAAAAATTCAGATTATTTGAAGTTCGTATGGCATGGTAAAGAAATTCCACAAGTTGGACAAGAAATGGTGTGACACACATTGTCACACCAATATTCATCATAGCATATCTCATAAACCAGGAATGCAAAAATAGCAAACTCAATGCCAAAATGTCACTAAGGATCTCTAGTTTACACATGCAAAATTTCAGCCTCATAGGATTAAGCATCATTATTTCACAACCAAAATAGCAAGCAAGGTGCAAGAAGACATAAGCATGAGCAAACCCTAGGCAATTTTTAAATCCAACCGAGCACAAAATCTGGAAAAATATCCATAAAAAAGTAGACATGGTGATGAACAGTTCACAAAAAATTTCATGTGATTTGGATTATTATTTTGAGAGTTATGAATTTTTTAATGGTGTGAAAAAATAAAAATGCATGAAACAAGTGGTATGAACATGGAAGATGATAATGGAAATAAATGCAAGGCAACATGTGAATGTGCTTTGGAGCGGGATCGAACCGCTGAAGAATTCAAATCCAGCGCTCACTTAATGAAACGCGTCATTTCATTAAGTGAGGTGGCACGGTCCTATTGGTTGCATGGAGCAAAAACAATGAAAAGCATGCAAAACAAGCTGAACAAGATCAAAATGCTTCTGGAAACGCTAAACCTAGACATTCATCAAGTTCATCACGTGTTCATCATGATCAAGATCCAATCATTCCAGAAATTCATAAAATATACATCAATCGAATCATCATTCAACACACATCAATAATCCAGCATCCATTTCATCTAATTCTAACCATATCAAAAGCATCGAGCAAAATAAGTTTTAACATCCAAACTTCAAATCAACATAACTTTCTCAAAACTCAATGAAATCAAGAGATCTAAAGTGCAGATTCATCACCTAAGAACGATCTACAAGATGCATCCATTAATTTCAAGAATTATCAAAGTCGAAATCTAACCTTCAATGATGTGCAGAAGTGAAATAGGTTGTTTCAGGCCATGGCAAGCAAAAACAGAAGCTCCTCAGTGTTCCTATGAGTGAATGGAGCAAGGCTTGAGTGTTGATTGCGCACGATCTAGCTGGAAACTCGAATTGCCATTGATGAACACATTTGCAACAGTCCTCGAATTGGCTTGAGAATCAATGGATCTTGCTTCAATTCTACTCCAAAATGCTTGTGGATCAAGGATATATGAAGATCAATGCAAGGTTTGTGCAGAAAAATGGAGAAAAGTTGAGAGAAGAAGTTGAAGAATTTTTGGATTTCTAGATCTAGATCTCAATTCTGTTATCATTAGCAAGAAAACAGTTGTGATTTAGCTTTTATATGTGCTGTTAAACATGTTGCTAATCACAATTAGCCAAAATGCACATGATTAGTGAAATTGGAAGTTTTGGTGCACATTAGCAAATGGCCTTGTACATGTAGTAACCAATGGAACAGTGTAATTTCTGTCTTGATTCACTTCAAGAATGTTGTTTCTAAGCCAAGGCAAGTGGAACCAAGTGAATTCAAAACATAATTTTCAAATTTGCCTTTTCCCTCCAATTTTCAAATGGAATTCACATGAAAAATGCAACATTTTTGTGAGCAAGATGCATGGCCTAGGATATGTAATTTGGATAGTGCATGACAAAAGAAGAATGTGGCAAAAAAATCCCACTCCATTTGGCCTTTTGGATCAAAAGTTATGCACTTTTGAAATTCAAAATTTCTTGACCAAGATTGATCCATAACTTGCCAACCACACATGAGAAATTCATGTTCTTGGACTTTTTGGAAAGGTGAGAGCAAGATCTACAACTTTCATGTTGGACAAAATTTCATTTGAAGCATTTTTGTACATGTAATCTTAAGGAGAAAACCTTTCCATTTTTGGCAATTTTGAATTACAAGTCACTTTCTATTTTTGGAAAGTTTTCATCTGACTTTATTTTCTTCAATGTTGATGTTTGAAATGTCAAATGAAACTTGTTTGGACATGAATGAAGTGTTTCTAACCCTCTCCCACCTCCAAATCCATCAGTTGACCTTTGGTTGACTTTTGTTGATTGACAGATGAATTGGCTATGCATAGATGATCTTGAGCCTCAAACTCCTGATGAAATGGCTCAAACATGAAACCCTAGCTTCCATAAGATCAATGAAACCATATGATGATCTCTCATCTCAATGAAGACCTCATCTCCTTAACAAACCCTGATTGGCACAATGCAGATGCTTAGGGTTGACCAGAGGTCAAAATCCTAATCTCAAGGAATCTGATCAAGCACAATGAATCTCTTGATGATGACAAGACCATGATGATGATGATGTACCATTGCTACCAAGATCAAGCTCAACCTCCTTGAGGAACCAAGAAACCCTAACTTGAAGCACCAATCCTCAGATGATTAGTGATCAGTCCAATAAAACCCTCAGGCTTGAATATTTTAACCTCTTTATCTTCTGATCAAGACCTAGGAGGATGACTTGCTTATTGTTGCCACATGATATGCAAATATGCAATGACTAATGACCTAAAAATGAAATGCAATATGCTAAGCTAGTCCCAAGAGAGGAGGAAAAATTTTGAGGTGTTACACTAATCATATTAACTTAAAATTTCAAAAGACAAAAAGAACTAACATGCATTCAAACTTTTGGGCCCTTTGTGCCATTTTTCATTTTAAAACATTTTGATTAAAAGCAATAAACTCATTTTGAAATTGATACCACGAACTACGAGGTTTTGATCCCTCATTTTTATGTTGGTACGTAGGCACAAGACCGAATGTCTCATCCCCACACTCTATTTTTTCTCAAACATCTTTTATACCAAAAAATACATACACACATAAAAAAAGGACTCCCTAGGAGTA
Source organism: Lathyrus oleraceus (assembly GCF_024323335.1). Taxonomy (NCBI): domain Eukaryota; kingdom Viridiplantae; phylum Streptophyta; class Magnoliopsida; order Fabales; family Fabaceae; genus Lathyrus; species Lathyrus oleraceus. The sequence continues at coordinate 13,973,478 of NC_066580.1, forward strand.
CCTAAGACACTTTGGGGGCTAACACCTTCTCTCTATATAACCAACCCCCTTACCTGTAATCTCTGACATTTTATTAGTTTTGATTTGAAAATTTCTTATCTTTGGATTTTGTTCGTACTTTTCCCTTTTTCCTTTGAAAACAATAAAAACGTGATGGTGACTCTGATTTTATTGATGTTAAGTTTATCCATAGCTTGATGGTCATGAATTTACCACTACAATTGTTATCAGATATTTTTACTATTATATCTTTAGTTTTTTTTATGATGATTGTCGCACCTCAAAAAATGAGAACACGACTTAGCGAAGCGCAATCGCACGCTCGCATGATGGACTAAACAGAGTCGCCACTGAACTTTATTTATTCCTAAAAAGGAAAGGGGAAATATCGATAAAATCCAATAAATAACGACAATGATTATGGTCGTCGCAACCAATATCAGGGTTTGGGAGTCGATTACGCAAGGGGAAGGTATCAGCACCCCTCACGTCCGTTGTACTCAACGGGAACCATTAGGTTAGTTGTGCACGTTAATGTTAGTTTGAAATGTTAGGCCTCTCGAGTTATTAGGTGGGAAAGAAAGAACAGAAGAAAGAAGAATGTTTTTGGATTTTGCAACGAAGGGGACTAAACCTAAGTTTTTTACTAATGGGTCTGACAAGATTTACAAATCCTGCTCATACGTATCTCCGGGTGCAATAGAGAACTCAAGGCTTACGTAGTTTTGGATAGAAAAATATTTGTTTGTTGGTCGATTTTAGCGAAAGCTATATTGTATTAATCGACGAAAACATTGTTTTACCCAAAACAGATGAGGAGCAGACATATACAACACATCGAATGGATTTACAAATCAACATTCAGAAAAACGTCACTTATCTCAACTCAACAATTGTAGCCGAAGCATTGCTTTGCATCATCTTAAGACAAGATGTCTTTCGTTTATGAAAAGGATTTTCTGATCAATCGCACAGCGGCGAAAAAGAGTTTGGTTGGTTGAATGTATTTTTGGGCTTGAAAGACGAGTATTTATGACTTGCAAGCTCTTACAACTTGGGTCTAATACTCGGGACTACGTATGGACCTTTCACCCAGGTAATCTATTTATTTCAATTTTATTGGAAAAAAAAGTTTGAATATTTACAAGTGTTTTAGAGGAGAAGCCGAATACATATGACTTACAAGCTCTTACAACTTGGGTCTAATATTCGGGATTACGACTAGATATTCCATCCAGGATAATCTTTTTCTTCAGATTTTATTGAGAAAAAGATTTGAATATTGGAGCGTTTTAAAGAGAAGACGAATACATATGGCTTACAAGCTCTTACAACTTGAGCCTAATATTCGAGATTACGACTGGATATTCCATCTGGGGTAATCTTTTTCTTCACATTTTAATGAGAGAAAAAAAATTGAATATTAGAGTGTGAAGGTTTGAGATTCAAATGATCGAAGTACGAAGATTGGAATACAAAAGGAGTTGAATGGACCCTCCCACAAAAAAACTTATATACAAAGACCAAAAAATAAGTCAATTAAAAAAAGTAAATAAATATCTGAAAAAATAAATAATTTTCTTTTTTGACGCATTTAAAAAATAAAAATAAAATAAAACAACGAAAATAGAATAAAGCAACAATATTTTTTTTTGAATTAAATAGGAGATACAAAAAAGATTAATCTAAACTAAATAATTACGAATAAAAAATAAAATAAAGAATCAATATTCTAAAAAAATAAAATGAAATAAAAAAGTGTAAAGCCTAGACTGAACTAAGGCCCTTAGGGCAAACATAAAATATCTTAACCATCAAGCCATTAATGACTAGTCATTAAATTAATACAATCAAATATTTATATAAACAAAAATCACGCTAAAATCAATTAAATTAAAAAAAAATCAACACAAAATTGCAATAACAATATGTCTTTCAAGTTTATCTTCTTCCTCATATATCTTATGCAGCAACTTTTCAGTATGTATACTACCTTTCTAAATCAAATTATATATATATATATATATATATATATATATATATATATATATATATATATATATATATATATATATATATATATATATATATATATATAATTTAAATCAAAAATTTATATATGCATAACAAAACATAATATGAAAGTATATATTATAAAATTAACTAAAAAAGTAAATAAATAAAATAAAAATAGGAAATTAACATTATATATATTTTAAAACTAACTCTATATACTAAGAATATATGTTCATGTATATGTAAATGCAGTGTATGTGTGAAAATTAAAACAAACTTCAATATAATTTCTCAATGCAATGCACACGTACAAACAACAACAACGATATAGTTCAGTAAATATCTTCAACACCAAAACACAAATAGCAAGAAAAAATAAGCTACACAACGATATGGGCAAAACTAAAACATAATCGAAACACGCATGCTAACAAAAATGTGAAGCGAAAGCAATATTAACCAAACCGCATCAAAAATAACAAAAGGAGAAACAAAAGAAACAAACTCGAGTTGTTGCGTGTTGTTGCTGAAATGCTGAGTAGCGTTATCGTGTGGGCGGTGTTGTTGTTTCTTTACAATGCCACTACAAGAGGATTCACGTGTGCCGGAAAATAGAAACAAAAAGATGGTGGTCGGTAGCGGTATCGGAGCTTTGAGAGGGGGTGTACGTTGAGGTCGTGGTGATGCGAATTCCGCGGTTTATTGGTTTTGTGTGCATGTGATTATAGAGGGGTTGTATGTGATAAATGAGTGAAGAGGAAAATATGGAAGGTGGTTGAAAGAAGCTGGAGTACATGAAAAAGTGAAGAGGATGCAAGATTTGAATATCTTTTGTGTGTTAAAAAAAAAGTTCTTTATTACCATCAATTGGTGATTTTTGTAGTGTGGTTAACGTGTGGGTGATTGGTTCCAATTCAAGGCAATGTTTTTTTTTATACTTTTTTTCCTTTCAAGGATGTTATACTTATTTTGTGTAAGAGGACCACTTATCCTCTTTTTTGAAAACACATAAACTCTCTTTTTACTATAAAAAAATAAAATTGCAATTTTCATGAAACAATCTTACCAACCTAACTGACACTAGTATTAGAACAACAAAATACATACCCTTTTGATTCCTTTATCTGTAAAATGAATTAAAACTAATAATTTAAATAAAAATTAAAATACTTAAAACAAAATCAAAATAAAAATATAAACAATTCTATTTGATTATTTAAAACCTATTGACAAAAAAATAGGAAAAAAAGAAGACTAAAAATGAATAAAAATTGGACGCAAAAGTGCTCGAAAAATTAAAATGAATGAACCAAAATGACCAGTGCGAAATAAACTTATTGAAAAAATACAGTGTTTCTTTTAATTTTGAAATAAATTTTGACCAGTTAAACAGACTCGAGCTGATCAAAAAGTGGCCAAAAAATTAGCTGAAAAATAAATCGAGTACACCAGATTAAACTACGCGAAACGTAGATTAATAAAGCTGATATCTAGAAGTTTGATTTTTAAAAATTTCGTCCACTGATTTAACGCACATCCGTCGATTAATTCAACCTATTTGCTTGTAGATCTGAAAAAATTATTTCGACTGATATTCTAGACACTATGCGGTATGGAATGCATGATATGTTATGTAAAGATGTGACAACTATGATGAATGTGTGAAATCCGTGATTTAAGGTCAAAATCATGGTGTGACAATGATTATCCTATCACTTTTTTTACCACACCAAATATACTCACACATAAAAAAAAATACTAATACTTTTGTTTATACTTAAGTTTAATCTTATATGTTCCTCTATTTAATGCTTCAAAGAAGAAGAAAATGCAAAGTGTTTCATGTTCTAAAAATAATTTCTTTTAACGGTATCGAATGATCAATTTGATAAACCATATGTCAAATGCATAATTTCCATGGCAATCTAAGAAGTAATTTATTGCATTTTTAATAGTGTAATCAATATGTATAATTGTAAAAAAAAAATTAAAAAATTACACACATCTAATCATATTCTTCATCATCTAAATATTTGTTTAGAAGAAATATTTCAAAGTTACTTAAAATATGAACATATAAACCTTTAATTATTGATTATTGACATAGATTGCCTTGATTCATTAAAAATAAACATCGAGCAAATATTGATATTCAAAATATATATAAAAGATACCAACATCTAATACTAAAAATTATTTGAATGAATGATACTATATAAAAAGAAGATTTATGTATAAAAATTAAAATAATAGAAGTTTGTATATCGAACCTTAGATATGAGAAAGGTTGATCTCTTGCAACTTTGCAATGCTTGTGTTGTGTGAGTATCGATTAGTAGAAGTTCTTTTGTAAGTGTATTATTTAAAGTAATTGACTAGTAGTTAAATACTAGAATTTGTTATCTTTTGAATGTAGCAAACTTTATAGCTTATTTTAAAAATTGATAAAGGGAAGAGTATTTTTAGAAACAAATATGATAATAGTCAATTTTTCTCCAAGAGAATATGAGAGTGAATTACGTGTTGATAATCTATTAAAATATTTAAGTAGATGTCATAGAAAAATGACACTTGTCCACTGTTATTTCTGGCTTAACATTTTGAAGATTGAAATATCTAGGTAAAGCTAATATTTTGAGAAAAAAATGTTTGTTTTTCATAGTCAATTTTAAAATTGAGATTCTGTCTTACCCTGATAAAGTTGTTGTTCTACAACCCTCTCGACAAATATTAAGGATATAATTTTAAAATTGATTTTAGTTGATTAACTCTAGCTAGATTTTATGTAAAGGCAAAGTAATTTATATTTAAATATATTCACATGAAAATCAATTAATAAATAAGTGTAAGTATAAAAAAAATCATAGAAATAATAATTTATTTTTCTACCTTCGAGTAGGAATAATTTTAAAGAAAATTTAATTTGACTAAAACCGAATCAAACTTGTCAAAATTAATTTTAAATTTCTAAAATCGTGTATGTCTCCTCCTCTAAAAAATCATAATAATTAAGATTAATCTAAGATTGAGTTATGAGAGTGTGTTTCTCTCTCTCTTAGGTTTGAATTCCATCAAATACAATCAATTTATATGTTGGATAAGCTAATACCGAGTTTTGTTCTAGCTCTAATTAGTCCATCCAAAATTGAATACAAAATTTTCAACAAAAAAAACTAATAATAATAGATATAATAAATATTATTATATTCATTCCATCCATGATAATCATCCCGTTTAATTTTTTGACATACATTAAAAAATATGATAAATGAAATTAAGATAATAATGATTTCACTACTTAGTTGGAAATAAATGTTTTTTTTATAGAGAGGAGAGAGAGACTCCGACACTTTTTCTGTTCTGTTTGAAAATCCTAGTTTTGTTGCTTTTCAATCCTTCTTCAATGGCGTCCTTCACAATCCCCTAGTCATGTGTTCCACCAATGGTAGCAGACCCCCTTCCCCTAATCAAGCAAATTATGCAAGGCCCGACCCAAAAACCAAAATCATTTGTTCAAGCTTTGACTAATGTTTGTGATATTCCCATGATTCAATTACCTGAGCCCTGTGTCAAAGGAGATAGAATCACAATCACAATCCCTGAGGATGAATACCTAGTCGGTGTAGAAGCCTTCAAAACAACTCCAAGGTCGTATCCTCTGGCCCAAATGGACTACACAAAATAGATGCCTTGTGTGCCTAGCTTTCTAATCTTTAGAAATTTATTGGAAAATATGAGGGTTACCTCTCTTGGTGAAAGCTTCTATGGATTTTTATTTTTCCCCATGGAAGATATGCAAACTGTTAGAGATTTGGGCGTTGTGAATATGGCCACTGATACGCTTAAGCTTTTTGCTTGTACTTGAGACTTCAACCCTAATTTACAACAATAATCAATAACTCTTGTATGAATTCAGATTTTCGGCTTGGCGCAGAAATACTAGAGACCAAGAATCTTATTTGCCATCGCAAGAAGTATTGTGACTCTCGTATAATGATGAGGCTAAAAATAAACCAAGGTTTAACAGAGATTATAGATACTTTGTGAGTGTCCTTGTTGATGTGGATCTGAAACATTACCTATTGTATACGGTCCTGGTTCAAAGAACCAGGTTTTTCTTCTCTGTGGATATTGATTATGAAAATATGTCAACCTATTGTAGTTTTTGCAAATGTATTAGTCATGAATCAGTGACTTGCAAGAGAAAAAAACAACATTAACCACATGTTAAGGTTGGAAATAGAAAAATTGTTAGACAAAAAAAAACTTACGCGATTGCATAAGACAACAAAAAAGCTCCTGAAAATGAAGCAGATACACAGGTCAACAAGGAAGCTGACATCATTGGTGGTATTCATGTCACAAGTGTAGCGGAAAACATTATCGAATCTGATGAGGAAAAAGTTTTTGCTAATCCATAATTTATTAAGAAAACACAACTAGAAGATCCGAACACAATTGAAACCCAAAGTATCATTTTGCCTACCCAAGCAAAAAAAATCTCAAGGATTCATGGGCCAATATGGTTGAGCAAGAGGGACACTCCAATGAAAGCTCACCATGTTCACCTATTGAATATGAGGATAACCTTGCCCATGAAACCACAAGGCTCTAGATCCAAGGTTGAAAAATGCAACACTTGCCCATGAAGTCTATTTACTAGAATGTGAGGGGTTTGGCTAACACCCCAACTAAGTTAGATCCCAAAAAACTTTCGGTTGAGTATAAATCTGAGTTTTGTTTTATTTCAGAACCTTGGATGGACCACAATGATTTTCCTAAGACCTGACTTAATAGGCTTAACATGATTTTTTTTGTTAATAAAAGAAACAGGTTGTTCCCTAATCTTTTAGTGTTGTTACTCTAAATCACTAACTCCAAAAGTAATTTCCCTTGATGATCAACAAGTCTCTTTCATTATTGAGTCGGATAGTAAAAACTTGGGCCTTTCTGTCATTTATGCTTCAACCAATCATGTATATAGGAGAATGTTTTGTCTACTCTCAATTCCCTTCATTTGCAGCATCATATTCCTTGGGATTTTATATGATATTTTAATCCTATAGTTGGTGCCCATGAGTATAGAGGCTCTCATCTTCCATCAAAGCTTCCCATGGATGAATTCCTTTATTGGCTAAATCCTCTAATATTTTTGCATATACCCACCAAAGATTCCTTATTCACTTGGAGGAATGGTAGAAGAGGGTCTCACCATACTGAAAAAAAAACTGGATAAATGTCTTTGCAACCAAGCTTGGTGCTCTACTTATGCTTCTTTCTCTTGCTCAACTTTTACTAGAATAAAGTCTGGTCATTTTCTCCCACTCCTTGATCTTTAGGTCTCTAGTAGCAAGTTTGCCCCATCTTTCAAATTCATCCAAATATGGTAATTGCATCTAGATTGCAAAGAGTTAATCCAAAGAACTTGGAGTATCAAGATTATTGGTTGCCCAATGTACATTTTGGGCGAAAAGCTTTTGGTGATAACGATCTTTGTCACTTTGATCTACCATAATCCTTTTGGTAATGACGATCGTTGGAGTTTAGTTTAACTATTATCCTTTTGGTGATGACGATTTTTGAAGTCAGTTTGATTTAACCATCATCCTTTTGGTGATGAAGATCTTTGTCAGTTTGATCTAACCATCATCCTTTTGGTGATTGCGGTCTTTGGAGTTTAGTTTAACCATCATCTTTTTGGTGATGGTGATCTTTGAAGTCAGTTTGATTTAGCCATCATCCTTTTGGAGGTAGCGATCTTTGTCATTATGGTATAACCATTACCCTTTTGGTGATGGTAATCTTTGAAGTTTGATATAACCATCATCCTCTTAGTGATGACATCTTTGCAGTTTGATTAGTATCAACTCGAGGGTTGACATTAATCCAATATCGTATCCTAATAAACTTCATAATACTTCATCTATGCATTTCACCTTTGCATTTCATCTATGCATTTCATCTCCGCCTTTTAAGACAAAATTTGGGTACTTTTCGTATCTAATCAACTTCTACCATGAAGGTAAGAAAACCGTGGCAATTCATCATCCAGGGTTTAAGACAATTTGACAGGGGCAACTGTCATACCCCAATTTTGTCTAGGCATTTTAAACTTTCATGCATTTAACTTCATTTGTTTTGCTTAAATTAAAATATCGATTTTGCAGACAGACTGGTTGAATCGATTTTCAAATGTGCGTAAAATTAATGGGTGAAAAATTTAAAGATCGGACTTGTAGATGTTATTTTTATTGATCTACGATTTACGTAGTTCAACTTGGTGTGCTCGTTTTATTTTTTCGATCTCATTTATGTTCGCAATTTGATTAACTTGAGTCTTTTCAACGGGACACTTTTTACAGTAAAATTTGATATTTATTTGTTTGTTTTACAGAAGAATATTTTGCATAGATTTTTTTAATGCATTCATTTTCTATTTTCGCGTATTTTTGCACCCAATTTTTATTCATTTTTTTTTTAAGTCAAAATGTTAAGAAAAATAAATAGAAATAAATAAATAATCATTTGATTTTTATTTGCTTTATTATAAAATATATTTGATTTTTATTTACTTTATTGAAAAAAGATTTTATTTTATTTTATTTCATTTAAATCATTTAAAATATCTAAGGGTAATGTAGACATTCTGAATTAATTGGTAAGCCCAAACGTGTGTTACTAAGTGTGACTTTTTAGCTCTTAGATCCAAATTATCAATGGTCCACAAGTCACACCACATTGATCCATCGTTTTTCTCACATTTAAAAAAAAATAAGAATAAGAAATTGAAAGAAAAAAAGAGAGGAAGGAGAACGTGTAACCAAATGAAAATTAAGTTCTCTCACTTTTTCACAAAAATCTCAGCTCCCTCCCTCCAATAGGGAGAGGACACACGTGCCACATACTCTCTCTCTCTCTCTCTCTCTCTCTCTCTCTGGGGGGGGGGGGGGGGGGGGTAGCTGAGCAAAACCACCTTCATGACTTGAGCAGAAAAGATGTGCACAAAAACCTCTCTTCATTTTTGCCATCCATCTTCAAACAACTTACTTCCCACAATATTCACCTTCAACTTTCTCCATTAAACACCTTTCTTTAACATTCACCACTAACAACCTCTACATTTCTCTTTGATAATCTTATCTCTACAACTAAACAAAAATACATCATCTTCTTTAATTAACTACTACCCAATATATTTCTTCTTTTTTTCAACTGTGTAAACACCCACACCTTCATGTTTCAACAACCATACTAAGCTCCTACACCATCTATGACTCAAAACCTTACCTTCATGTTTCAACAACCATACTAAGCTCCAAACCACAATCTATATATCATTTTTCTCACAAAACATAAGAAAACACGTTAAACCACTATCTCTCAACCTCCCTCCTACAACAACCATGACACATGGTTCCACCACCACATCATAACACCCTCTCCGACGCATAAACCTCTGCCCTCTCACCTTGTAACCTATTACACCATCTAGCATTTTTCCTCCGTTCACCCTTTCAAATACCATAACTCACTCTGGTTCACTTCCAACAACCTTCGAACACCATCCCATTAACCTCCATCAACATATAACTCACTTGCAAACCATACTCCTTATCCTCACTAACCATATCAATTTCTTCAATCTTCACTAAAACACCACGTAATAACCGAACTTCACCATTAAAATAAATCACTGCATAAAAAAGCTTTCGGTGAGCATAACATAAACCAACACGCCATCCATTCCATATGCACCTTCCAACTTTCTTCTCCATGTAACTCCCAACAACGCCCCATCCTCTTCACTTTCATCCTCACAAAATTTTAAAAAAACTAGCATGTATTATCTTCCTTGCGAAAACAAAAGACCAGAGGAAGCTGCTAAGTCATAGACACGTTGGCGTTTTGTTTCAGTCTTTCATGACTAGAAATCGAGTTCTTATTCTTTAATAAAAGGTAGCAAACTAGGCTAATGATTACTTTGGGCCTTCGACCATAAACGTATCTGCATCAGCGAGAGCAAATTGCATTGTTGCTGCAAGTTCAATATACTTGGATCCCCTGAGCAAACTCAAATCAAGCAAGAGATACTCCGGCGACACGCAAGTTCAAATCATACCAACAACAACACGCATCTTTTTCGTCTCTCCTTTCAAAAGAAATTCACAACCATAACCACCCTTGAGAATGTTTCTAGCCAGCATGATCCCAACCTTCGCCACTTCCATTTTGAGTCACAACACCATGCAATCGCCTCAAAAATCCGACATCGATTATTACTTAAGTGCATCGCCGGTAGTTTCTCCAACTTAATTTCACTCATTTGCTTTTGATTTGGCTGTTATTTTATTGTGTTTTTGATTTGAGAGAGAGGAGAGTTTTTTTGTTTATTTGCATCTTGTTGTGTGAAAAACTTTTTACAGAGAGATACGTGAGAGAGGAATGAGATGGCTTCCTCTTTTGTATTTTCATTCATATTATTATGTTAAGGTTTTTTGGTTTTTAAAAGAAAAAAGAAGTAGTTCATTCTAGTTATTCCATGTCCATTCATGAGGAAAGAAAATTGATTTTCATTCTGATTGAAGAGTTGTTGGTGGCGTTGGCTCATGCGTTTTTGGTCAGGTGGAAACTGGTTTCTGATTTTGTTTTTTCCTCTTCAATACCACATGTTGAAATCAAAGTATGAGAAAGTGTACCCCTTTTGGTGCTTTTATTTTACTGTTATTATTTTTGCATTTGCTTCAATTTTATGTTTTGCATAATTTAGAGTTTGAGAATTTCACTTGGGCCTTAAGCTCACTACTATTTTTATTATTATTAATCCCATAATATCATAATACTTTTACACCTCCCTTTGTGATTTTATTTGTTTTATTATTTTATTTATTTTTATTGTGTCAATTAATTAAATAAATAAATAATTGAATAAATATTTTTCAAACACATTAAAATCCTTGATCTAACATCAAACGGTAATTTTTTTTTAAAACTGGTTTCTTTCGATGTGAATTAAACCTCGACTCACATCGAGCGTGTGTCCTTAATCAAATTAGACACTTATTATATTCTTTTAGCAACAACTTGGAAGAAAAAAGATTGATTGAGTGTAGACTTTTTTCTTTCCCTGAATGTTTGGACACTACTGTAGAACTCCATGTTCGAACACTCGTCTTACATATTAAAACATAATAATTAATTGAATTTATTTGGTTCTCCTATAGAAGAAAAATGATGGATTGGTGTAGACGCTTCTCAATCTCTAATTATTTTAGCACTGCTGTAGAGCTCATTGTGCGAATAATTATCTTCCGTTAATGAACATTGACTCAATTCACCATATTTTTTTCACAATAATTTAGAAGAAAAATGATTGATTGGGTATAGACTTTTCTCAGTCTCTGAGTATTGGGACACTGCTGTAGAGCTCCATGTTCGAATACTCGTCTTCCTACCTTAAAACATACTCAAACACATCAAACTTATTCTCTTGCCCCTGAGCGATCGTAACCCTTTTCGCAAACGAACATTATTTAGTCCATTCTACCGTGATAAGATAAGCGTTTAAGCCACCCCCACAAGCATGCAAGTTAATGTTTAACCGCTAAAGTGTGACTGACACACGTGTTCTCTAAAATCAACCAACAAACACTCATTTGCTACCAAGAACTACGTAGATTTGAGTTTCCCATCGCACATAGGGATACATAAGAGCGATATTTAATGTCTCGTCAAACACTATAACAAAAAACACCAAAAATATCTTTTGTCCTTAGAATACGTAGGAGCAATACCTGCAATCTTGTCAAGAACCCTAATAAAAACATTTTTGCGACCCATTTTCTTTTCCTTTCTCACTCTTTATCATTTGAAGAAAATAATTAACATAAGCTAACATCCAATTTCAAGTTTAACTAAAAGGTTCCCGTTGAGTACAACGGACGTGAGAGGTTTTATCGATATGGTTACGACCATCTTATTACTCTTTTAAGGGTTTTATCGATATTTTCCATTTCCTTCTTTGGAATATAAAGTTCTACAAATGATTCTCTAGTGTAACACATAAACCAACAAGATTTTATCAAACACATTGATCTTAGAAGTATCTTGGTATAACATTGTTGAAGAATCCTCTAGACACACTACACAATGAGTTGCTATGTTGTTTACTAGTACAATATGTCAGTGATAATCTCCAAGTCAAGTACTCAAGCTCTGTCAGATTCTTCTAGTCAATTTCAAGCTTTAATGACAACATGTTTAATCCTTTGATTAAAGACCATGTTGTTGCCCTTCACTAGATCGTTCCTATGGAAACCATTAACAAAGATAATTACTAGAGAGAATAACTTAGTTGTTTTCCCTCTCAAACATTCAAATTGAGAAACAACAAAGCAACAATATAAAAGGTTCAACCGGTACAAACTTTGTGGGACGGAAAATATAACCTTATGTGCGACAAGACTTACCAATAGTGCTAAGAACATAAATTAATTTGCTGCAATAGTACACAATCTTAATGCCTACTTTCCTCGCAATATAAGTATCATCCAATGATCATACAAAAAAAATCTATATAAATATTCAACTTTTAATTGTTTTATTCTTCACATTTTAAAAGTTTAGATATTGAAAAACACCTTTGTGAATAAACATTTGAGAAATAACCCGAGTAGAAGAAAATAGAAGAACTTCCAAAAAAGATCATCTAGAGAAGACGCTCTACTAAAAGTCAAGAAATAAACAACCAAGTGATTTTATTATATACGTTTTCCTTTGAAAGATTAAAACACTTGTATGTGTAACTAAAACTGTTTACATTCTTTGTTAAGCCTTATTTGCAAACACTTTATCATTTATTCATTTATTTCATTGTATTTCTCACATGGTTAAATGTTATCCATAATATTTGAGAAAGCAAAAAGATCCAATTGAGAACAATTCTTTGTGCTTGAGAAATCTAAGATATAGGCCAGTTGGGCCAGGAGTTATCTTAGTGATCTTTTGCAATCAATTTGACTATAATGAAAATATCTTAGTGTGACGGGACTGTACGTAGCTTCAAGTTAAGGAGGGTAAACAATATCATAAGTTGAAACACCTCACTTCTTCAAAGAGTCTTGATGTGAAAAACATCCACTTGGGCCTCCCAATGTTGACTAATATAAAATGACAATTATAATGGCTAAACATGACCTCCGTGACCCCCGTAACCTTTCCCACACAAGCACCATCAACGACAATGCTATGAATACTATTAATCCTCTTCATTTTAGGCATAAAATTGTGAAAAAAAATTAAGAATTGACATCACAATCCATGAGCCAAAGTAATATTGCCTTTTGTCATTGCATACTAAACTTAAAGTTTGAATATAGAGAACACTTGAGAAGAAGTCATACGAAACTGCTCCTATTCATAGTCACATAACCCCAATTTCTCTTTTTTATCTAAAAACATCAAACCATTATTTACTTGTATTATTCTTTTAGAGAAATTCCTACCATATTTCAAGTGTCATTCTTTAAGGTTCCGTTTGATAACTAAATCTAATTTCTCCTAAAAAAACAATCTCTTAGTTTGCGATTGTCACTCTTCCCTAACCAACTCCTTATAACTTAAAAAATCATTCTAATACTTCAAAATGCAAAAAGATTATGGATTGCAGTTTTCCTTATCCATATATAAGAGAATTATACAATGATATGAAATTCCATAAATCGAGACTAATTTGCAAACTCATATGAGACAATGATTTAACATCCCACCATTGTTTAATAATCACTCTTTTATTATTCCTTTTAAAAATGAACCTTACATAAAATTATGAGACCCATATGAATTCATCCAATAAAAAAGAGATTAAAAAATAATGAAAGTATTATTTTTAATCTTTTTTTGTTTTAAATAATGATTATGTACCATTTAAAATAATTTTATACTATCGTTTAATAATTTTTTTAATTTAATCATGTTAAATAATTTAAAATTTAGTGTGACATAATAAGGTTTTTTTACAAAAATAATCCACTTTTTCAAGGAAATTCCCAAAATACCCTTGGTTTCAAAAAAATTCCCAAACTACCCCACTTTTAGGAGGAGTCGCCAATTGAATTGGAGACTCCTCTTAAAAATTGAATGGAGGCGCCAATTGGATTGGCTAGGGCAGGTGCCCTAGCCAATCCAATTGGCGCCCCTGTGTAGGGTTTAAGAGGAGGCGCAAATTCAATTGAAGACTCCTTCTAAAATGTAATTTTTTTTGGTAAATGGTATACGTGATAGATAAATTTGATATAGGACCACTTGATATTAATAAAATTTGCCGTTTACACAAAGAAACCTAATGGTGATGACCAGGATCACCTAACCGACCTCCAGTCCCACATCTTCTAGCTACCATAACCCGTGGCCCTAACCCACGTTGACGATTTTGTACCGATGTTTCAGCATCTGAGGGGCCAGGAGCGTCACTACCAACTACATGAGAAGGTCTGTTGAGGTAGTCAGACAAGTCGGCATAATCTTCAGTATGCATCGATGGTGTACCGTCGTAGCTGAGCTCATGACCCATACCAGAGAAGTTGGGATGTGGTTGACTCATTTATGGGCGACCGAAACGGTTGAAGGGAGACATGGGTGTGAACGATACGTCGAGGAAAGGTTGTTGGGGTGTTTGGTAGAGATAGGGTTGTTGGATGTTTTGGTTTTGTGAGGTTTGGGCTTTTTGGCTACGGTAGGAGGATGGGCGGTTGGTGTTGAATGATCGTTAGGTGTTCTGGCTTAGGCGACTTTGGTAGGGTGATGGGGTGGGTGCGAAGCGATGTTGAGTCTCAGGTTGATGGTCAATTTGTTGGTGATGGTATGGGGTATGCTCTTGGTATTGGGGTTGGGTGTATGGAATGTTTTGGTTGTATGTTTGTGTGTTGGTTGAACGGAACGTTTGACGGACATGGGGTTGTGTGTATCCGGTCTGACACTGTTGTTGGGGGTTTGATGTTGAGGTGTCAGGTGTGTAAGTCATCTGGCGTGGGTCGTACAAGTACATATCCTCGGCGATGAACTGAAAACCAACCGATTTGTACCAAGCCATATAAGTACGACTTGGTTTTTCTTCAGTTGGCATGACTGCGTCAGTTAATACATGGTCATGATGGTGCTTCCATTTGCGACACTCCGATCTTGCGAAGCTTTGCCATGGATTGAAGTTCCATTGGTCGTTAACTTTGCGCAAATGCCATTCTCCTAGGCTAGTTGGGGGATTTGGGATATTTTGGGGCATACTGAACTGCAGCTTCACACGATCACTGTTGTGCATCGCCACAGTTGAACCGTATTATCGGTGTGCATGCAGTCCATACGGCCGCGTCTTCAGCGTTGACCTCATGGTCATGATCCAAATTAAGGTATGGACGCCAAATGAACTGAAATGTGAAAGAAGATAGGATTATAGTCAATGTAGAAGAAGTTAACAAAATATAACGAAATAATTAAGTTATTTTCCTTACGTCTGTCGGTCGAAGGTGATCCAACAGGTTGCGGTACTGAGTAATACAGTGTCTTAGACATCTGTTGTAACTCATACCACGTGAAGACCATCTACACCAAAAAGTCAAAAAATATTAGTTAGAGGTAATAATCTTTAAAGAAGTAAGTAAAAATATAGCAATTTAAACAACTTACTTTTGTGCATACGGAAATGTGAAAGGGTTGTTATTGACGGGTGCTAGAGACGGTAGTCTCGACCAACCCCATGCTTGTAGCAAAACAGCACATCCAGAAAATGTAGATGTGTCTTTGTGTGAGTTTTTGCACAAGGAGCTATAGAGAAAGGCTAGACAAGCAGATCCCCAACTGTAACTTCCTATTTTATCTACATGTCTAAGTAGAGGTAAATACATAATATGCATGCTAGAACCACTACCTTCGGGAAATAAAAACGAGCCAATTAACAACATAATGTAACACCTAGTTTTTATTATTCGAGCATCTTCGGTAAAATGCTCATATAAGTATAAACTATTATAGTACGACTTAAGGCGTGAGAGTAGTATACCTTGACCTCTTGCATTATCATCTAACAAATCAGTCTCCAAGAGATCCATGCAAATTGAATTTGCATAGTTGGTTTTACCATTAACAACCTTACCTTCAATGGGTAGTCCCAAAAGCATGTAGACGTCTTCTAACGTCACGGTACACTCACCGGTTGGGAACCAAAATGTGTGTGTCTCTGGTCTCCATCTTTCGCATAAAGCTAAAATGAATTTGTTATCTATGGACCAAGACAAAATCTTGATTATATGACAAAAACCGGCGAGTTCAACATAAGGTTGAATCATCGGGTCCATATGGACATATTCGTGGACCCGAGTTCAGAACCTTGATACATCCTATAAAAGAAAGAATAAAAAACTTGACTAAGTTGGTATGTTAAAATAAAAGGGGGTTGGTGAAGATGAAAGATAAAAAGTTAACAAAAGAAAAAACTTACATATGTTGCGATGTTTGCAACCGTTCCTCTATGTGATTTGCCTATTGTGAGGATCGACATTTTATCGGGGGGTTGGTGTAGATGAAACTACAAGAAGTTGTTGCAAATGAAATTATAGAAGAAGTATTGTAGAAGAAGTAGTGAGAGTGATGGTGTGGAAGAAGTGTTGATGGAGTGGATATATTTATAGGCAAATGGATGAGAGCATGAAAAGTTGTGCTTGCATGGTGTCTCCACTTGAATTGGTGACCATGTACAACCTTTAAGAGGGGTCGTCATTCAAATTGGCGCCTCCATAGGGACATGCATGCAAGACCTAGGTCTGATTCCTTGGTTTTGAGGTCTGAATGCATGCTTTGACAAGGTGTCTCCACTTGAATTGGCACCCATGTGCAAGGAATGAATGGGGGCGCCAATTCATTTGGAGTGTGTGTCTGCATGTCTGACACGTGGCTGTCCTATCTCTTGCATGCTGAACATGTCACTTCTTAGTAGCTTTCATGGTTGACACATCATTTCGGAGTAGCTTGCATGTGCGACACATCATTTTGGAGTAGCTTGCATGTGCGACACGTCACTTCGAACTAGCTAGCATGTGAGACACTTCACTCCTCTATTTAAGTGTCTTACTATCAACATCCAAGACACTTCACTCACATTCATCTGCAGTAAGAAAATAGTTTTCATCTGCATAATGTCATCTTCATCATTATACAGTGTCAACGTTCACTGCAACGGTGAAACATACGAGTCTGAGCTATATGGTTTTTGTTTTCGAAACACCGATACCATTAGACTCACGATCAAGAGAAATGCAACATTCTTGCATTTGAAAAAAAGAATACAATCCTGTATAGGATCGAGTATTGTGTCAAAGATCACATATCAAATCCAATATTTTTTGAGAATAGTCAATGCAAGTATTTCCCCCTTAAGGTACGAGACGATGAAGATGTTGAATACATGTTTGTTAGTCATGAACATTCAGGCTGCAACTGTATTGAGTTGTACATTACTCTTCAACCATGTATACCATCTCAACAGTCTCAACTAACCAGTCAGGATGAATCTGGTGAAGATGATCCACAATGGTCAGATGAACTCAATCCAGAAGCAGAAGCAGAAGTGGACGTCATTGATGAAGAAGAGGAGACCGAGATACAGGTTGATCACATGCTGAACAACAATGATGAAGATGATGATCAACCACCACCAATACCTCTTAGTCATGTCTACAATCCGCCTCAACATATGACAAATATGGATCTTCACGATGATGAAACATCCAACAGTGTTTTCTATAATCCGTATCCGAGATCAGAAGGAGAATTAAAGGTGGGAGACATGTTTCGTACCAAAGAAGAATGTGTTCTGGCTATCAAAAAATTCCACATGAACAACTCTGCTGACTTTATAGTGAAACCCATTGATTTTAGAAGGTATGTTATCAAATGTCGTAACATGCTTTGTAAGTTTCGTTTGGCTGCGTCTTACAAGAAGAAAAACGACTCTTGGGAGATCGCTTCAATAGACCCACCTCACAGTTGCATTGCAACTAACGTTGAACAAGATCACCGTAAACTAAGCGCAACATTGATATGTCAAGACATTCTGCCATTGGTTAATAAAGACCCATCAGTGAAGGTGAGTATAATTATATCCCATATCAGAACAACATATAATTATACTTCATCTTACAAGAAAGCCTGGATTGCAAGGACAAAGGCTGTTGAACAAGTTTTCGGCAACTGAGAGGATTCATACAAGGAATTGCCACGGTTTTTATGGGCACTAAAAACATATGTCCCAAGAACTGTGGAAATTATGGAGACATTGCCAACGATGATGCCAGACGGAACCTGTGCTACAGGTCATAGAATCTTTCACCGTCTCTTTTGGGCATTTGACCCGTGCATTAAAGGTTTCGCATTCTGCAAACCTATTATTCAAATTGATGGCACTTGGTTATACGGAAAATACAAGGGTACTTTGCTCATGGAGGTTGCACAAGACGGCAACAACAATGTCTTTCCCATTGCCTTTGCTCTTGTTGAAGGTGAAACGGCTGGTGGATGGGGTTTCTTTCTTTGACATCTCAAAACGCATGTGGCTCCACAAGCCAATCTCTGTTTGATTTCTGATAGACATGCTGCCATTGAGAGTGCCTACAACAACCATGACAACGGATGGCATGATCCTCCTTCTACTCAGGTCTACTGTATCAGACACATTGCACAAAACTTCATACGTGCTATAAAAGATAAGAATCTTCGTAAGAAGGTGATGAATGCTGGGTATGCTCTAACTCAACTATCATTTCAATATTATCGTGATGAAATTAGACTGTCTAATGAAGACGCAGGGAGATGGCTAAATAACATACCAGTAGAGCAGTGGACAAGGGCATTTGACATAGGTTGTCGATGGGGCCACATGACAACAAACATTGTGGAATGCATGAACGGGGTATTCAAAGGAATTCGAAATCTGCTGATAACTGCCTTGGTAAGATCAACCTATTATAGGTTGGCTTCTATGTTCGCAACCAGAGGTGAAAGATGGAGTGCGGTGTTAATGTCCGGGAAAGTATTCAGTGAGTGTTGCATGAAGGTCGTGAAAGAGGAGAGCATCAAAGCTAGCACACATGCTGTAACAGTCTTTGACCGTCATAGACAAAATTTTAGCGTCCAGGAAACAATGGACCACAACGAGGGGAAACCAAATTTAGCCTACGCTGTTAAACTAAACATAAGTTAGTGCGATTGTGGAAAATTCCAGGCCTTCCGCATACCTTGCTCCCATATCATTGCAGCATGCGTTTATACTCGTCAAGACGCTTACAACCATTTATCTGATGTGTACAAGGCCAACACCATCATGAATGTATATAATCAAAGCTTCTCAATACTACCAATGGAGGATTACTGGCCTCCATATGAAGGTGATATTGTTTGGCACAATGACGAGATGCGTAGAAAGAAAAAAGGAAGGCCAAACAGCACACGTATCAGAACAGAGATGAATTCCACAGATAAAATGATAAGATTATGTAGTATCTGTCGTCAACCAGGACACAACAAGAACAACTGTCCCAATCGAGGAGCATCATCTAGGTCTTAAGCTTTTTGTAACATTGTATTTCTGTAACCTTCAATCATTATATATCATTAAGTTTTTGTTACAACGAGGTTCACAACAAACATCAGTACAAAATAAGCTATCTGAAAACATAAATATTTCTAACTTATTAGAACAATCAAATTGACGTCGTCTCGACCGAACATCATTTCCCCAGCATCCTTATCAGTCTTTATTCGCACCCAACCAAAGATACTGTCAAGTCTCTCAATACTTCTAATTTTTCCCCTTCTGGTATTTTTCCATCTAACCAACGAACCAACTCCCTCTTCAGTTGATCGAACGTAGTGATGTTCCGGAACAACATCAGCATATGAGGTTTGTCTCTCGCATAAATCACCTTTCAGTATCGGCGACGAACACCAAACATGATTGCCAAATGATTATATGAGATGTGGAACAATTACTCACACAACGCATCTATTTATAACACAAAAATTGCATTTTAGGAGGAGTCTCCAATTGAACTAATGACTCCTCTTAAATCCTACACAGGGGTGCCAATTGGATTGGCTAGGGCACCTGCCAATCCAATTGGCGCCTCCATTCAATTTTTAAGAGGAGTTTCCAATTCAATTGACTCCTCCTCCTAAAAGTGGGGTAATTTGGGAATTTTTTTGAAACCAAGAGTATTTTGGGAATTTCCTTAAAAAAGTGGATTATTTTTGTAAAAAAATAAAATACAAAAGGGATTGCTTGATATTGTAAAATTAATTTATATATATATATATATATATATATATATATATATATATATATATATATATATATATATGTTTTCTGCATTTTAAAATAAAATATTGGTTCTAGAAATGGTATATAAAATTATTGAAACATGCAATCCTTGACTTTGAAATAAAAAACATACAATAATAACGAAAAAAATTATACAAATTAATAATCCATTTTCACTACATAAGCAAAAGAAAGCGAAGCATTATTCTCTCATCGTCGCGATCTCCTCTTCCTCATTCAACCCTATCATCCGATCTCCGTTTTCCACTCAGGTGAACCTCTCGAATCCCCTTCTCTATCATCTTCACCCATTTCTCTTCCAATCTTATAGATTTTAATCCCGCAACACATCACAATATCCGTAATTTTTATTCTTTTAAAATTATTATTGCTGTTGTTTCGAAACGAAATCGATCTATTACTGGATTGATTTATAGTGTTGTTGATGAAATTTTGATTTGTCAAATTAGGTTTGAATTTGACCGTAAGTAATCATGTTTGGTGTTGTAAGACGAAGGGTTGCTTCTGGCGGCACATCTTCGGTGAGAATTCACTTTCATTATTCTATTTGAATTTTGTTTGTTAATCTATGGATTGTGAAGTTGTGAAGTAATTTAAGTGAAATCTGACACATGGTTGTGTATACTTTCAGTTGCTTGGTCAGTCTGGGCTGAAATTAAGGTCCGGTCCTGCTAGGGTTTCTTCCATTTTGGAAAAAGAGGTATTTTTCTGTTCCATAATGTTTGGTTTTGTGGTGATAAAAATTGATGTTGAGTGAATTGATTACAGCTAAATAGTGAGTTGAAGATGACTTGATTTATGTCTGGAAACATTAATTAAAAAAACGAGTTGAATAATAAATTTGAGTGTAAAAATAGAACCAGAATAAAGAACTATAATTTATGGCCGTAAGTTATAATCAATTTTGGACATAAAATCAATTATATTGCAGAGAAGTGGATCATGTCAAAGTGAGTTCTACAACTCTAGAATCAATTTTGCTAAACTTTTGAAAATAATGTCTATTATGTGGTTTCTGAGTTTTTCTGTGGTTTGAAAAGAAATTAGTCAAAAATTGTTCAGTTTAATTGTTCTTTTTGGTGCCGTTTGAGTTTTGTTCGAGTTCTCTTCCATGATGATGTTTGTGTTTTGTTCAAATTTGTTTTTACGATTTAAAGCATGCTGTTTGCTAATTGATACAAAGCTTTTTATATGAACTGCCTATGTTTGCCATCAGACGCTGCTTAAAGCCTTAGAATACAGACTACACATATACATGTTTCTTGGGATAATCTTGTTCGGTATGGAGGATGCCCTATTACCGTTATTTCCTCTTAGCTTCTATATTCTATTCTCTATATTGAATTTTTCTTTCTCTAAAAAGTTTATATTTAGTGGAAGGGTTAGCGTACATGCTAATGTTGTTTTAACTCTGTTTTTGTTACCTCAAGCAAGTTGTCCTAATATTATTTCTTTTCATTCTCACTGAATGTTTTCATTGTTTTGTATGTTGAACTTTTTAGTCGAGTCATGGAGGGTTCTTACAGCAAATTTTTTATTATGTTTAACAGATTGCATTAAGCTCAGGAGGTTGTCGGAATGTCCGGAATTTCAGTCACATAACACCTGGTATTATTTGTGCAACTTTTTAATTAAAATTCGTTAGCTGGTACAAACTTAAACGATTTATGTGATTAGGAAATTTATGTCACCATCTATTTTCTGTTGCAGGACGCTGGATTAATTCCAAACCTATAAGGTTAGTGGTTCCTTTTTTAGGCTTACCTATTGCTTTAGGATGTTTAGTTTTAATAAAAACATGTTGGCTCAAAACTAGAAAAGATATCTATAGCAATATTTAGTAATAGTAATATTTAAGTGGCTGAAATCGAAAAATTTAAGATTGAGCTCTCTAACAACTTCCTAATGTTAAAATTAGGTTTGGATTTTGGAGACTTCAATAGCATATATTTTAAATAAGGCTATAGAATGAAAATAAAATAATTTGTATATGTTTCCCATTTCCTAACCAAACAGGCTATTCAGGGGAACAAACTGAAAATAACGGTAATAAAGTTGGTTTTTAGAAAATGAAATAATGAAATTGTTCTCAAAACTGAACAAACTCTAAATTTTCATTATTTTATAAATAAAAATGAAACTTTAGATCTGTTTGAGTACTGCTCTGATAACCCTATTGCTATGCAGGGATGTCTTTCATCAGGAGGTTTCCATATGGAGGCGTTCATTTTCTTCGGATAATGGTGAGATATCAACGTGACTGTCAATTTTATCATTTTAGCTACCTGTATAGTTCAAGTTTATCTTTGTTCATAAGAGATAATTGCACATGCATTGTGGTTATGGTGAGAATTTTAGCTTTTATGGAAGAGGAATGTTTCACAATAATCTACGACTATGATGATAGAGTATTATGCACACATATATTTCTAAAATTTACTTCCTGTATAACTGATTTGTTGTAATAGAATTTAGAATGTATTATTTGTTTTAAAAAGGTAGCGTATTTCTATCCACTGTTATATAGAAGAATGGTAACCCTTGGGAGTTGGGTAATTGATCTGATCATTAATTTTCAGAATTATTATCAAATTGCTTAACTACATATTACATTTGTGAAGTTATGCTCTACTCCGTGTGCATTATGTCTTTTTTTACAAGAATTATGTGTGCATTTGCCACTTCTGCATATATGTCTGAAATTGTTGAATGTTCTAAAATGCAGTTTCATTTTATTAGTCAAGAGTCCAGAGTTTTGGGTATAGGACTGAATTGTCCCTTGAATGCTATTATTTGATCAGTGTAGCTTTATTCTGACATCTATGTTGTTCAATTGACTTGTTCAGTTTTCCCTTTCAATTGCTGATCTTTTTAAATATCAAATATAATTTTTATTTGTGATAAAGGAGATACTGTTGACGTTGTGGTGCCTCCCTTGGCTGAATCCATCGAAGATGGGACTCTTGCAAAATTTCTGAAGAGTATGATAACCAACTCCTTGTATATGATTTATTTACTGTTACTTGTTATTTTTAGTGGTTATTGGTGATTGACTTCACATTGTTTTGATGTATGAGAGCAGGGCCTGGTGACAGGGTTGCTGTTGATGAACCAATTGCTCAAATTGAAACAGATAAGGTATCATGTTCATACAACATGCAAATGTTTGTGTGAAGGATTTGGATGGTTATATGTTAGTCTTTTTCCTAAGGAATAATTAATGCTGTTTTCCTACTCCTGTATTAGGTGACAATTGACGTTTCAAGTCCCGAGTCAGGTGTTATTTTGAAGGTACTGTTTACTAAGTCCTGAACATTTTTACTCCCACCCTTGATGTCAAAAGTTATTACTCCCTTCTTTCTTTATTCTTTTAAGTAAATTTGTTCATGTGATCCATTGAATGAATTGCAGCTTCTAGCCAATGAAGGTGACACTGTTGAGCCAGGTCACAAGATAGCAATCATATCAAGGTCTGCTGATGCTACTCATGTTGCGCCATCTGAGTCAGCACCTGAAAAACCTGCTCCCAAGCCAACTCCAAAGGCTAGTGAACCCGAGGAGAAGAAAGCTCCTAAAGTTGAAACTACTACGAAAGAGAAGCCTAAAGCACCTGCTCCTCAAAGCTCTCCATCTGAGCCACAACTTCCTCCTAAGGAAAGAGAAAGACGAGTGAGTCATTATTTATTTTGTGATTGTTATATCTACTGGCTTAGTTTTGCTTAGCAACTTTATTTTAATATCTTCCTTCACTATCAAAGGTTCCTATGACAAGGATTCGGAAACGGGTTGCTACACGGTTGAAGGATTCCCAAAACACATATGCTATGTTGACAACCTTCAATGAAGTTGATATGTAAGTTTCATTGACTGTGTCAAATTGTAGCGCAGAAGTTTTGAATATTGCCTCAAGCTTTAGGGTTTTTCATGTGTAAATATTCACTATTATGCATCATTTCATAATGCCTACTTTAAATTAGAATATTGGAAACTGTGGGCACGATTCTTGTGGTACAAACAGTCTAAATTTATTGTTACTACACTTGTAATAATTGCCTTATATTGAATTACCATTCATTCTCTCACCGACTGCTCTGCGTTTTATGATAGGTCTAATTTAATGAAACTCCGTGCTGATTATAAGGATGCTTTTGTTGAAAGGCATGGAGTCAAATTGGGACTTATGTCTGGATTTATCAAAGTATGCTTTCAAATTATGGAATTATAGAGTAAATGATCATTCTTTCTTTCCTATAAAAATATCTTCATGTGCTTACTTTGGTTTCTATGTTAGGCTGCTGTCAATGCACTTCAACATCAACCGATTATAAATGCCGTCATTGATGGGGATGATATTATATACAGAGATTATATTGATATCAGCATAGCTGTTGGAACTCCAAAGGTTTTTATGAATCACCTCTACTCATTTCTATGTTTTATTATGTAGAGCAATTCTTGTGTTTGGATTTCTTATACTTCTGATGAAACCTAGCCATGTCACGGGCCTATGTTGATTGATGTTGTCATGGCTGGTCTGCAAAATTTTAAGGGATGGATTGAAGGAGCTAATTAAGTATAGATTTTCTCATTTGCATTTTTTGCTTGGCTATAAGTTATGTCATTAAATTTCAATTGCCTTTCCAGGGACTTGTTGTGCCAGTTATCCGGAATGCTGATACAATGAACTTTGCGGATATAGAAAAACAGATCAATACTTTTGCAAAGAAGGCTAATGCTGGAACTTTATCAATTGATGAGATGGCTGGAGGCACTCTAACAATATCAAATGGTGGTGTTTATGGCAGCCTTTTAAGTACACCTATTATCAACCCTCCTCAGGTTTGCATGTTCTGCTCAGGCGGCAATTTTGT
Organism: Lathyrus oleraceus; assembly: GCF_024323335.1. Taxonomy (NCBI): domain Eukaryota; kingdom Viridiplantae; phylum Streptophyta; class Magnoliopsida; order Fabales; family Fabaceae; genus Lathyrus; species Lathyrus oleraceus. The sequence continues at coordinate 13,998,747 of NC_066580.1, forward strand.
GCATTTTTTTAGTACCCCTTTTACTTGCCATTGCTTTCTTTTTCTTTTTAACTCACCTAAATTTTGTGCATTTTTTTCCAAAGAAAGCTCATGCAGCTGTTGTGTTTTGCAGTCGGCAATCTTGGGTATGCATTCAATTGTGAGCCGCCCAGCTGTTGTTGGAGGAGTGGTTGTTCCAAGGCCACTGATGTACATTGCTCTAACATATGACCATAGAATCATTGATGGAAGAGAGGCAGTGTTCTTTCTACGACGCATCAAAGATACTGTGGAGGACCCTCGCAGGCTTTTGCTCGACATATAAACGGAGTCTCAAAGTCAGTTAAAGTAAACTAAAAACCTGTCAGAATTCTAATACCATAATGGGCACCCTTTTGTTTGGCTCTTGAATTGCGGCGTGGTTTACAGTATTTATATTTATTGAGCAAGTTCTTTAGGATCAAATCTCAGTTTATCTGACATAAACTCAGCATGTTTGTACTTTCCTTTCACCTATTCCCTCAAAAAATTGAGGGTCCAGTTTTTGGCTCATAAATTGTTCGAAACGAAGCTTATTACGGATTCCCTGAAGTAATACTGCTGTTTAAGTTCATGGTACTATTTGCTACTACAATTTTGCAATAAAAGAAATATTTTGAATTTTTTCTTTAAGGCTTTGTTGTAACAAGTTCAGGGTAGACATGGCAGCAAAACTTGCACCCGCGGGTATCCCCCGAGTTTGATGGGGAAAAACTTCTTTGGCTGGGTTTGAGTTTGGTTTGGGTATGCTACCTGCTCCTTTTTCGAGACTTTTATCTTTCTAAGAACACATACCCTCCAGGTGCATTTTATTAATGTTATGGTTGAAGTCACCACTTGTTTTGCTGGTATCGACCACTAATATTACATCCTAGTGTTGTATCTACTTTTCATAATTACGTTACAAGAACATCCCCTTTCAATGAATCGATTGTGTATGTTTGAATCAGCATTTCAATTGCCATTACTACATTTCAATGCACTTTTTATTTCAATGCATTTTTTAAAGTGATTTTAAGAAGTTTCAAGTTTTAACATCCGCGATAATGTGATTTGGTTGAATTTGACCCAATACCAAACACATACTTGATAGTATTTTGTATGAGAATTGCTCTCCAAAATCCTATAGGGTGTTTCCACAGCAACATGAGAAGTCACAACTGACTTTAGATTCTGAAGATGTATTTTAAGATGTTTTTTTTATATGTGCATATTGGTGAACCACTCTTATATTGTCAATTTAATTTAGAAATGTATATGTGAGATATTCCGGAGATGCACTTCTTCAAACTCAAGAATCTTGAATTGAGAAAGTCAAGAAAGATGTTACCGAAGCTATTATGGTTAACCTCAAGAATCTTGAATTGAGAAAGTCAAGAAAGATGTTACCGAAGCTATTATGGTTAACCTAACTCAAGGAATTCCTCAATCTCAATCACCTAATTTGCAAAATGTTTACTCAGATAGTTCTAGCTCATAACATTTAATGTGATTTCTGGAGGGCGCCCCAAACAATTTTGTGACAGAGGAAGCTATCATGGTGGTCGATCTAGAGGTCGTGGTGGTCAATTTGGCAATCACAGTTTGTTCAGTGTCAGATTTGCTACAAACCTGGACATGAAGCTAGCTATTGTTGTTATAGACACTCATATGAGCCCTATGGCAGTCATGGTTCCACTCAACAATTTACTTCTTATGGAGGTCCTTATTCAAACGTGTGGACATGTCCTCCCATACATCATAATGCAACTCCCAACGCCTTGCCACCCTTGCTTACAATAGTCAGTTCAATGCACTCAGGCCTGGTACCTTGATTCTGGAGCCACCCATCATGTCACGCTTGATGCCTATAACCTCATGAATGTTGTAAGTCTTCCTGGTTCAGATCAAGTGCATCTAGGCAATGGTCAAGGTTTGTCAATTCAGTCTTTTGGCTCAATGACCTTTTCCTCTAATTTCTACCCTAATACATATCTCAAATTAAATAACCTATTGTTAGTCCCTTCCATTACCAATAATTTAGCAAGTGTTAGCCAATTGCCATGGATAATTATGTATATTTTAAGTTTCATGCTAATGACTGTTTTATCAAAGGTCAGGTTTCTTCTAAAGTTCTATTAAGAGGCACTCTTGGGAGTGATGGCCTCTACAAGTATGACAATCTAGTCAAGCCCCCACCTCAAGCTCTCAATGTCTCAAGTCATCCAACTCAATGTCTCAAGTCATCAAACTCAGCCTAGTTCCAAGTTTACTTCTAATTTTGTTAAGTCACCCCTCTGTGATAACAATACTACTTGTATTTTCCCTATTTCCCCTAGCCAATATCATATATGACATTGTAGGTTGGCTCATCCCTAACATGAAACACTTAGGCATGTCCTTCACTTGTGTAATGTTCAAATTCCTAATAAAAACTCCTTTGATTTTTGTAATGCACGTTGTTTAGGCAAATCCCATAGGCTTCCCTTGTAGAAGCAAGCTTCAATCCAAGAAGTATTTTGATGAAGACAACATGCATCATTGTAAAAAGAGAAGAGCTACAAAGATATTTCAAACATCAAGTATTCAAAGCCGCATATGCATTTGATCAAGCTTCTTTTTCAAGTCAACCGTGTGCAAGATTGTTGATTCACTTCTTAGGTATATCTAACTCACTCTTAGATTAGTATACAAGTGTTCAACAATCATGATCTGTATTTGCATCTTTTAACATAACCATGTGTTAACGCATTGAAATGCAAGACACATTTTTCTTAAGGTATTTTTCTGCATTTCAACAGTGTTAACCGGTTAATCATATGGGTTAACCGGTTAACAGTCCAGTTTTTTGAAATCCTGTGTTAACGTTGTATGCGTTAACCGGTTAACCCATATGGTTAACCGGTTAACACTGTTCGTTGCAGTGAAAATGTTTTTGAAAAATTATATCTTTTCATCAATATTCATGAAGAAAATGATACCTCTTTGAAAAGGTGTTTTGGCAATATAAATTCTTGAATTTTCAAAATGAATTTTCACCTCCAAGAATTTTCATACAAACTTCAAATAATCACTCTCTCATATTTTCCTTCAATATTTTTCAAAAGTGTTCATAATAAAAGTTTCATCTCATTCTATTTTTTTTGAACACTTGTATATTATCCATTGAGTGAATTATTTATCTAAGGAGAAGATCAATCAAGAGAAGATTGATAATACTACACCTTGTTAAAATTATTCAAAGGAATTATTTCTGTTTGACTTGTGATCCAGGATTGTTGGACACAAGGGTTGGTGTTGAAGAGGATTGTTCTTCATACACTTGTTTATCTATAGGTTAGATAGTAGGCATCACCGTTTGTGTGAATATGCTGTACCATAATTTTAATTATAGTGAAATCTCTTTCGTGTGAAAGGGGAGTGGATGTACCTTCGGATTGTGAAGGGAACCACTATAATTTCCGGTGTCTTTTTACTTTCCGCAATTTATTTTTCCGCACTTAAACAAAATAACCAAAAACCGGAAACAAGATCGAAGATTTTTTTTTACCACCTAATTCACCCCCCCTCTTAGGCGCATTTACAACTTACATTTGGCATCAGTGCAAGTTATAGGTAACCTGTTCCTAGAGATCCAGCATGGCTTCCGCAAACATAAATCCGGTTTTCAAAGACGGTGGAAGTAGCAACAAGCCCCCACTCTTCTCCGGAGAATATTTCGATTTCTGGAAAATTAGAATGAAGGCACATCTTAAGGCCCAAGGGGAAGGTATATGGGAAGCAGTTGAAGAAGGTCCACACAAACCGGTGAATGTGGTGAATGGAGTTGGTATCCCAAAGTTGAAAAACACTTATGACGAAGATGATAAGAAAAGGATTCTGAATGAGAAGAAGGCAATCAACATACTCCAAAGCGCTCTCAGTATGGACGAGTTCTTCCGTATATCTCAATGTAAATCCGCAAAGGAGATTTGGGACACCTTGGTTGAAACACATGAAGGAACCACCGAAGTAAAGAGATCGAGGCTAAACACCCTAAGTCAAGAATATGAGATGTTCCGCATGCAGCCCGGTGAATCTATAGTTGCCTTACAAAAGAGATTCGTCCATCTAACAAATCACTTGATCGCTCTGGGTAAAACTTTCACTAATGATGATCTCAACCTGAAAGTCCTAAGATCTTTGACAAGAGAATGGCAACCGAAAGTGACCGCTATTTCGGAAAAGAAGAGTCTCTCAACGATGACATCCGCGTCTCTATTTGGAAAACTTCAAGAACACGAATTAGAACTTAGAAGGCTCGAGAAGCACGAAAGTCAAGAAAAGAAGTCCAAGGGAATTGCCTTGAAGGTTGATTCAAAAAGGGACAAAGATGATGAGACGTCCGAAGATGAGAACTTTATGCTTCTTGTAAAGAAGCTTGGTAAGTTTTTTAATAAAAATAAAAATTCCTCTTATCCTAAAAAGAATAACCATTTCAGGAAAAAGGAAGCATCCACATCAATGCAAGACGTTACGTGTTATGAATGTGGACAACAAGGTCACATAAAGCCGGACTGCCCAAAACTTGCAAAGAAAGGAGGATTCAAAGGCAAGAAGGAATTCAAAAACAAAAAAGCTTACGTCGCTTGGGACGATAATGAGATCGGTTCATCTTCGGAATCGGAAAGCGATGAATGTGCGAACATGGCTCTTATGGCTTCACATCACTCCGATGAAGAAATCGATGAGGTTAGTAGCAATTTTTCAGTTTATGACAATGACGCACAAGATGTTATAAATGAACTCCTAAAAGAATGCAAGACATTGTATAAAAGTATTTCATCCCAAAAGAAACAAATTTCATCCTTAGAAGAAAAAAATACTGCTTTGGAAAAATATATTGAAAGTGGAAAACAAAAGTTGATGGATGAAAAACAAAGCCTTGCATGTAAGAATTGTGAATCTTTATCTTTTAAAATTGTTCAACTTAAAAGAGTTTTAGAAAGATATGAAAAAGGTCAAATTGGGTTGGAAGAAATTCTTAAGCACCAAAGGTATTCTAATGACAAAAGTGGATTAGGATATTCTAAGTTTTCTAAACCAAGCACAAATAAGACCATTTTTGTTAAAGCAAGTGAACAAGTTGCAAAAGAGAAAATAAACAATTCTAAAATTATGCATCAAAGTCATAAAAAGAAAATGATTGCTAAGAAGAAGAATTATGTTCCTAGATATAGAAGTGATTTTCAACCTACTTGTTTTTATTGTGGAATCAAAGGGCACACACCTAATGCTTGTTATGTGCGAAACTTTAGCGTTCCAAAAGGGCATTATGTGTGGGTTAAAAAGGGTACTAACTACCAAGGACCCAAAGCAATTTGGGTACCTAACAAAACTTGATTTTGTTTTGTAGGTATGCTTGAAGACAACCTTGAATCAATGGTATCTTGATAGCGGTTGTTCAAAGCATATGACGGGCGACATCGACAAATTTTCACATCTATCTTTAAAGGCCAAAGGATATGTTACATACGGTGATGACACCAAAGGGAAGATCCTTGGAGTAGGAACCATTGAAGCACCTCCTTTTACCATCATCGAAGATGTCCTTTATGTTGAAGGCCTAAAGCACAATTTACTTAGCATAAGTCAATTGTGTGACAAAGGGTTCCGGATCAATTTCACAAAAGATGAATGTGTGATAGAGCATGAAGTCACCCATGACATTTTGCTAAAAGGTAAAAGGGTTAATAATATTTTTATGACTTCTTTTGATGATTCTTCCTTGAAGGTAAAATGCCTAATGACGAAAAACAACGAGGCTTGGCTATGGCATAAAAGATTCGCTCATATACACATGGAGCACATGAACAAATTAATAAAGCATGATCTTGTCGTTGGTCTTCCAAAGATTAAGTTCATCAAGGATAAGCTATGTGACGCATGCCAAAAGGGAAAGCAAACCAAGACAACTTTCAAATCCAAGAATGTTGTATCTTCGTCGAGGCCACTTCAACTCTTGCACATGGATCTCTTTGGTCCATCAAGAACGAAAAGTTTCGGAGGTAATGTTTACGGTTTGGTAATTGTTGATGACTTCTCTAGATATACGTGGCCTTTGTTTCTGGTACAGAAAAGCGATGCTTTCAAGGCTTTCAAAAAATATGCAAAACAAATTCAGAATGAGAAGTCTCTTTCAATAACCTCCATTAGAAGTGACCACGGGGGAGAATTTCAAAACACATTCTTTGAAGAATTTTGCGAAAAACACGGAATTTCCCACAACTTCTTCGCACCACGAACACCACAACAAAACGGTGTCGTAGAGAGAAAGAATAGATCCTTGGTGGAACTCGCAAGAACAATGCTCAGTGACTCCAACCTTCCTAAATATTTTTGGGCGGACGCAGTTAGCACAGCATGCTTTGTTAGCAACCGTGTCAACATTCGGCCGATTCTCAAAAAGACTCCGTATGAGCTTTTCAAAGGAAGGAAGCCTAATATATCCTTCTTTCACATCTTTGGGTGCAAATGTTTTGTCCTCAACAATGGAAAGGACAACCTTGGTAAGTTTGATGAGAAATCCGACGAAGGTATCTTCCTTGGCTACTCCCTATCTAGTAAGGCATTTAGAATTTTCAATAAAAGAACTCTTACTATTGAAGAATCAACGCATGTATGTTTTGATGAAACTAACCCCTCGAAAGAGGATAACTTTGTTGTTGATGACGATGATTATATAATAGATGTGTCACAAAAGGAACTTTCAAATGTTCAATCAATTCCACAAGAAGATGGCTCACCAATCATTGAAGAACATCATGATCTACCGAAAGAATGGAAAACTCATAGAGATCACCCCATCGATAAAGTTATTGGTGATATTAGCCAAGGCGTTGCAACACGACTAAATCTCAAAGATGCTTGTCTCAACATGGCTTTTGTGTCTCAAATAGAACCAACCAAAGTTGATGAAGCCTTAGGCGACGATCAATGGATAGTAGCAATGCAAGAAGAACTCAACCAATTCGAAAGAAATCAAGTTTGGAGTCTTGTACCAAGACCGGACAACAAGCACATCATTGGAACAAGATGGGTCTTCAAGAACAAACTTGATGAGAATGGGATCATAGTTCGTAACAAAGCAAGATTGGTCGCACAAGGATACAACCAACAGGAAGGAATTGATTTTGATGAGACGTTCGCTCCGGTAGCAAGGTTAGAAGCAATTCGATTATTACTTGCTTTTGCTTGTTCTATGAACTTTCAATTGTTTCAGATGGATGTCAAAAGCGCTTTCCTAAATGGCTATATCAATGAAGAAGTCTATGTCAAACAACCTCCGGGTTTTGAAGACTTCAAGAACCCTTCACATGTTTACAAGTTGAAGAAAGCACTATATGGTTTAAAGCAAGCACCGAGAGCGTGGTATGACCGCCTCAACAACTTTCTATGTGAAAAGGGATTTGTAAAAGGAAAGGTTGACAAGACTCTGTTCATAAAGAAGATCAAGGGTAACACCTTATTGGCTCAAGTCTATGTCGACGACATCATCTTCGGTTCAACAAATAAAGATCTTTGCGAAGAGTTTTCAATCATGATGCAAGGAGAATTCGAGATGTCCATGATGGGAAAATTGAACTATTTTCTTGGACTACAAATCAAGCAAACCAAGGATGGCATCTTCATCAACCAATCCAAGTATTGCAAGGAATTATTGAAAAGATTCGATATGGATAGTTGCAAAGTGATGTCCACTCCTATGGGATCCGGAATGTACGTTGATCAAGATGAATCCGGGATGTCAATAGATATTACAAAATATCGAGGTATGATTGGTTCATTACTATATTTGACGGCAAGCCGTCCTGACATTATGTTTAGTGTATGTTTGTGTGCACGCTTTCAAGCAAACCCGAAGGAATCGCATCTCACCGCCGTGAAGAGGATTATGAAATATCTCAAAGGAACAACGAACGTCGGACTATGGTATCCAAAAGGTAGTATATGCTCCTTGATTGGTTATTCTGACGCTGACTATGCAGGCTGTAAGACCGATAGAAAAAGCACAAGTGGTACTTGTCACATTCTCGGGAATGCACTAGTGTCGTGGGCATGCAAGAAGCAAGCATGTGTCGCACTTAGCACGGCCGAAGCAGAGTACATTACAGCAGGCAGTTGTTGTGCACAAATTTTATGGCTTAAGCAACAACTTCTGGATTTTGGTGTAGACCTCGGCTGCATTCCTCTTCGATGCGATAACACATGTGCCATCAACATCACAAAGAACCCGGTCATGCATTCAAGGACGAAGCACATAGATATCCGACATCATTTCCTTCGAGATCACGTGCTTAACGGAGATGTAGATGTTACGTTCGTGGATACACATAACCAACTCGCTGACATATTCACAAAACCATTGGCTAAAGAGCAATTCTTCAAGATTCGGTGAGAACTTGGTATTCTCAATGAAGGTGACATCTAACCTTGTCTTCAAATTACTTGCTATGTGGTATAGTTGCTAAAAATGTGTTTACTTTCAGTTGTTATGTTATGCAATGCTAGCACTTCTTTTTCGCCGCTTTCCGTCTGTCTTACTTTCGCATGTCCAAATATTATCCGTTTTAAAATATTTTTAAATCGAAAGTTGCGTATTGATAAGTGCTAACACTGTGTGTAAAATTTTTGTAAAAATCTTTTCCCGATTCTTCAAAACGGAGCTGCTGTTTTTCTTTTATTTTTGGAAAATTTCAGTCCGTTAACCGGTTAACGGTATAGGTTAACCGGTTAACACCTCCAAAACAGCAACTCTGTTTTCGTTTTCAAATACAGACTTTTTAAAATTAATTGTTTTTATTTTATTATGTGTGTTTATGTTCAATGCATGTGCTTTACTCTTTCACCTACACCTCATAACTCTCTCCTCCCTCATTACTCACCATAAACCCTTCATCTCTTTTCATTCAACTTTCAATCTTCTTGAGTGTTGTTTCTTTAAAGCACCATTAAACTCCACTCAACCATACCCACCTACTAACTCTCAAATCCTTTTCCAAAAATCCATCTCAAAACCCTAGAATCTCCACCTTCTTCATGGCTCCTCCAAGAATGGGAAAGGCTCCTGTATCATCATCTAGCAGTGAAGAGGAAGAGTTGAAAATGGAAACAGCCAAGAAAAGGAGAATGGATTTCAAAGTCAGGGTTAGACATCTGCTTAAGGGTAAGTATGTGAATCTCAAATCCTTCACTACCTTCTCTTTCCCTGAGCTGTTGAGATATCAAGGGTTGCATGCGTTCATAACCGATAATGGGAAAATTTACACTGATTTGGTAAAATCCTTTCTGAACCATCTTACTTTAAATCTGAATGATGATGATCAACATATGCTGTCTGCAACTGTGAGAGACTGTGAAATTGTTACAGACCTAAGGTCGTTGGCTGCGTCTCTTAAGATTCCCTATTCAGGATTTTTCCTTCGGAAAGGTGTTAATTATGATGAAGGAAAATGGGCCCAATATGATAAGATGGAATACTACTACTCTATCTGCAGATTTCCAAGGGAGGTTGTTGTGTCGGGACAACGCACTTCTCGCATACTCTGTTATGCTAAGAACCTGTCGGTTGATGATCGTATGCTGCATTATGTTATCTGCCATGTCTTGCTGCCAAAGGATTCAAACCTGTCTCAAATCAATGATTTGGAGATGCAAGTTCTATTTGCGGTGAAGAACAAAATCCGAGTTAATTGGCTGCCCACTATGATGTATCATCTGAGACAGCAACTTTCTCTCAAAACAAGGCTGCCATACGGTCGTCTTATCTCAAGGATTTTGGAACTCACAGACATGGAAATCGGGAGAGAACCGTTTCTGGCTATGACCACTACCGCCAATGAAATCAACGGCGTTACCATAATGAAGAATACCGGAATTATTCAAAGCAATGACGGTTCCTACAAGTATGATGACGGGTCCTCTTCTTCAAACTTCACTATTCCGGAAGGTGGCATTACAAATGAGTTTCTCTATACCACCATGATGAGCCACCACCGTGAAACCACCCGCGTTATCAAGAGTCTTCGGAACCTAGTGTTGAGTTCCCGCAACCTTCCCGTGGAAGATGATGAAGGTGAAGACGGTAGTGAAGCGGATGGCGAGGAGGATGAGGCCGGTTCGGAAGAAGAATAAAGCACTATGTTTTTTCTATGTTTCTGTTATATGTTGTTCTATTGTTTTTGTTGTTAAACTATGTTTATGCTATTTATGCTTACCGAACACTTAACTTTTAATCCATTTTTTTTTCTGTCATAATCTGTGATTCAAAGTTTATCTGATGATCACAAAATGTGTGTATGCTTGTATACTTTTCCTTTTTCATAAGTCTCTTCCTTTTTGCTAATGCCAAAGGGGGAGAAGACTTGTTTCTCTAATGGTTTCTCTATGCAGAATTGTTGTATGCCTCTCATTTAGGGGGAGTTCTTAAACTTAGGGGGAGAATCAACTTAGAGAAACTTCACTCTCAAGCATCTATCTCAAAGTGGTTGTCATCATCGAAAAGGGGGAGATTGTAGAAGCAAGCTTCAACCCAAGAAGTATTTTGATGAAGACAACATGCATCATTGCAAAAAGAGAAGAGCTACAAAGATATTTCAAGCATCAAGTATTCAAAGCCGCATATGCATTTGATCAAGCTTCTTTTTCAAGTCAATCGTGTGCAAGATTGTTGATTCACTTCTTAGGTATATCTAACTCACTCTTAGATTAGTATACAAGTGTTCAACAATCATGATCTGCATTTGCATCTTTTAACATAACCATGTGTTAACACATTGAAATGCAAGACACATTTTTCTTAAGGTATTTTTCTGCATTTCAACAGTGTTAACCGGTTAACCATATGGGTTAACCGGTTAACAGTCCAGTTTTTTGAAATCCTATGTTAACGTTGTATGCGTTAACCGGTTAACCCATATGGTTAACCAGTTAACACTGTTTGTTGCAGTGAAAATGTTTTTGAAAAATTATATCTTTTCATCAATATTCATGAAGAAAATGATACCTCTTTGAAAAGGTGTTTTGGCAATATAAATTCTTGAATTTTCAAAATGAATTTTCACCTCCAAGAATTTTCATACAAACTTCAAATAATCACTCTCTCATATTTTCCTTCAATATTTTTCAAAAGTGTTCATAATAAAAGTTTCATCTCATTCTATTTTTTTTGAACACTTGTATATTATCCATTGAGTGAATTATTTATCTAAGGAGAAGATCAATCAAGAGAAGATTGATAATACTACACCTTGTTAAAATTATTCAAAGGAATTATTTCTGTTTGACTTGTGATCCAGGATTGTTGGACACAAGGGTTGGTGTTGAAGAGGATTGTTCTTCATACACTTGTTTATCTATAGGTTAGATAGTAGGCATCACCGTTTGTGTGAATAGGCTGTACCATAATTCTAACTATAGTGAAATCTCTTTCGTGTGAAAGGGGAGTGGATGTACCTTCGGATTGTGAAGGGAACCACTATAATTTCCGGTGTCTTTTTACTTTCCGCAATTTATTTTTCCGCACTTAAACAAAATAACCAAAAACCGGAAACAAGATCGAAGATTTTTTTTTACCACCTAATTCACCCCCCCCTCTTAGGCGCATTTACAACTTACATCCCTTTTATACTTCTATGAAAGCCTATACCAAATCTCTTGAATTAGTATTTTGTGACTTATGGGCCCCTGCCCGTGTAACTTCTTCTTGTGGGTTTACCTACTTTCTCACTTGTATGGATGCCTATAGTAGATATACATGGATCTATCTCTTAAAACTCAAGTCTCACACACTAACCACTTTTAAACAATTTCCTGACTATAAATTCTTAAAATCCTTTGGGTGTGCTTGCTTTCCCTTTTAAGGCACTATAATACTCACAAACTTGACATGCATTCCAAGGAATGTGTATTTCCTAGTTATTCTCCAACACACAAAGGATACAAATGTCTAGATCTTAGTGGAAAGATTTTCATTTCTAAGGATGTACTTTTTAATGAGGTGAGGTATCCTTATCCTGGCTTGTTTGCTACAACTAGGTCTAAGAACACTATGCCCATTCCTGTTCCATCATATGTCCTTCCTGCATCTTTTCCGTCTCCTAATTCTAGTGCTTTGTCTTCATTTGACTGACACCACTCATCCATACTAGATTCTAGGTTCTCCCATCTTCATCATTCACATGCTCCTAGTTAAGTTAACACTTCATCTTTTACTAATCCTCTTGAGTTTAACCATGTTGCCTCCCTTATGCAGATGGCCAGTCCTTAATCTGAGCCTAAATCTGCTACTGAACCTGACCCTACCTATCCAGGCTGAATATGAACCTTCTTAAAAATAACACTTGGACTTTGACTTGTCTACCCTTTCACAGGCAACCAATTGGGTGTAAATGGGTGTTTAGACTCAAAGAAAACCCTGAAGGCATTATCAATAAATATAAGGATAGGATGGTTGCTGAGGAATTTCACCAAAGATAGCTTTGACTTTAATGAGACCTTCTCACTAGTGGTCAAGCCTATCACAATAAGAACAATCCTCACACTTGCAATATCTCAAGGCTGGGCTATCCGACAACTGGACATCAACAATGCATTTTTGAGTGGGTACCTAAATGAGGAAGTTTACATGGTACAACCTCCTGGTTTTAAGAAAACTGACTCTAATTTGGTATGTAAACTGAACAAGGAATTCTATGGTCTTAAACAGGCTCCAAGGGCCTGGTTTGACAGGTTAAAAGTACCCTCTTGGGACTTAATTTTATTGCCAGCAAGTGTGATCCCTCCTTGTTTATGATGCACACTTATACTCAATGTACTCTTGTCCAGATATATGTGAATGATATTATGATCACTAGTTCATCTAAGGTGTTCATTCAACAACTCATTGCAAAATTGAATTTGTCATTTTCTTTGAAGGACCTAGGCCAACTGGAATACTTTATATGTATTAAAGTGCATCGTCTCCCTAATGGATATCTACTCCTATCTCAAAACAAATATGTGAAAGACCTACTCATCAAAGCTGACATGGCTTCTTCTAACAACATGACTTCACCTATGGAATCTAGTGCAAAATTATCCAAGGTTGGGTATGCTAGAGTTGTGTGGGTATCCGCCAACAAAAAAAATATGTTTATTTATTTATGGAGCAAATACAAATATCATATTTATCCTAATGGGGATGACACATATATCATACTATCCGCCCCCATGGATATATTTACATCCATAATTTGATATGGTTTTATTGAACTAACTGTTAGTTATAGTCTCTGTATCAAACAGACTCTTTGACACATTTTTAACCTGAACTATTTATAGAAGTGCTTCTTCGAAATATTTTGAAGATGCATTTCCGAATTATTTTTTGGTAAAATGGGGATGTCTCACTTGCAATACCTTTTTTTGTGTGTATATTGTGTGCGTCTGAAAATGCATCTACAAAAATAAAAATGGCAAAATCGAATTTTCAGTATGTTCACCCTAACCCCATAGGGGTGGGAAAAGTAACCCTCTTTTGGATTAGCCTTTTGTGTGGCAAATGTTGATTGGGTTTATTAGTCATTATTGTACTACATAATCGTACGAGATTTTACCCTGCCACCCCCCAGTTTGACCTAGCACCCCACATAGGGTTGCAATTACAAGTATATCCTCACATAGAATTACCAGATCTTTGAAAAGTTTATGCACTTACCGGATTTTCCCCTAAAGTATAAGATTTTTTTTGCCATTTTTTTCGTTTGGATGAAGAAATACCAGACTTACTGAAAAAATACTGGATATTTTCGAAATTGCCGATAAAAACTCATGGGAATCTGCAAATTTATGGACGAAATATCGAGTTTTTGAAAAATCCGATGCATATATACCGAGAGTTTGAAAAATCCGATGTAGTTTTACTAGATATTTTGAAAAATCGAGTTAACTATAAGACCTATAAGATATTTTGAAAAATTCGGTACTAGTTAAATTTTCCAATTTTTTTGAAAAGTCCGATAGGCAGTACTGTGATTTAGAAAAAAAACATATTTTTTGACATTTTAAACAAACTATAGCCGATCAAATATATACATATAATGCAAAAAATGCTACAATATCAATATAAAACAAATCACGTTGACTTCCTAACTTATTCCCACCGCCTAATACATCCCACATATGCTGACTCTCATGCTCTTACACCTTCACTGCAATTCTGTCTCCATCATTCTCTAACGGGAGGCAAAGGAAAATTAAATTTCAGATTCACCTGAACCTAATGACTATTGTCAATACAACCAACTGCAATAATTTTGTGTCTACTCGAAGCTATGCATGATCATTTTATTAATTTTACCATTCAAAACAAACAAGTTTAAGAGAAAATAATTTCACAACATGCAAGGAGATTACAATTAAAAATGTTGAAATAGACAAATAATCGTCACATTAAGGATGAACTTTCTTTTCTGATCCACTGGCTTTACAGGACACTTCCCGAAGTCTTTGCATTCATCAGGGTAAGGGAATGTTCACCATATTAGGACCATTTCCGAAACTCAATTGCCCGTTGTCGATCAACTCTTGAACCTCTTCTTTGAAGACCTTACAATCCTCGATTTAGTGCCCCACTACTCCATCATGAAACTCACACCTGACATCAGGATTGTACCAAGGATGAAATGGCAATTTTATGGGTCTAGTCTTTCTGGGAGTCATCAATAAGGTTTGGACCAGATAAGACCATAATTGACTGTATGTCATTGGAATTGGGTCATACTGGCGAGTCTTTCCTGATCATTTATTCAAAGGGTTGCGTTGATTCTGATGCTGATGTTAATTGTTTAGATTTCGAGCCTACTGATTCTGATGTCGACGCTGATACAGAATCTTAGCCTACTGATTCTACAGTCTTAGCCATGGTTGCTGTTACTGATGATCGGGAGGTAGTGGTTGCTGGCATAACACTTTTTGGAATTGCTAGTTGCCCATTTTAACCAACCAAAGGTTGGGGTGAGCATGCTCGTTGAAATTGGTCTGATGATATATGAATTCTTTTCTTTCAACCTTATTACAAGATGCAACCCTTTTAGATCTATCTCCTATTTCTTCTCTGCTTCCACTAGCGTGGATTATGGCATTATAGTTTTGTGGTGCTATCTCAGCATTCTCGCAGGGAAACAAAGATATTTGATTAGCCATATGTTTGACCTTTTTCTTGTGGTACAAGATCTTAAGGGGTTTCAGAAATCCCTTGTTTTCCTTACTACATGGCTTAGGAATCAAGACATCAGTATTTGGGCCTTCTTCCGTAAGGGATGGGGACCTTGTATTGAACAACCTTTTGGACTTTGATATTAAAACTCTTGCATTCTTCGATAGGGTGCCCCATTGTTCCAGTTATATACTCGCACTGGACCTTTAGATGCTCTTCTTCAAAGAGTAGGCTCTTGTTGTCGATCAACTATCGTACTTTAGCTTTCAACCCCATGAAAGTATCCAAGCAATGTCCTACTACCCTCTTCATGGTACTCACATGTTACGTTTGGGTTGTACGAGGCAAAATGTGGTGCTGACATATACTTGATAGACCGAGGGGTTACCAATGAATTCTGAATCAAGTGCAGTTATAGCTTACTACACGATACAAGAATCAGGTCGAAGCAAGCTTTGTTCTCCATGTTCTGATTCTGATTCTAGATCTTATTCTGACTCTGGTGATCTTGGAGAGGAACAAACAAAGGTTGCTGATATGGAAGCCTTGGAGACAAGGGTTGAAGGTGATATCCGGAAGGAAGACTATAAGCCAAAAAATGAGGGGTCTCCGTCTTAGACTGCTGCTGACCTGAGGTAACATCATATGGATGTAGAGAGGTAACCCTTTCTGTTGCAGCAAATGGTGTGGGATTGCCCTCTCTTCTTAATAAAGCTTATAGGGTTTCCATGACCCAATCCATTTGACTTTTCAACTGATTGACTTCCTCTCTCATCAATTCCTGACCTTGTTGAAGCTTGTCCATAGTCTTATGAGACATCCTTCACGTTCTAAGCACATACTAGGTAATCAGCTTACTGGTTATGGACAAAGGACGAAATGATTTTTTTGTGTATGGAGAAAATATGCATGCACCCTGATGAAGGCGGATGCATGAATTTTTTATTTTTGATATGCAAAAATACAATGCCATGTTATGCATGTATGAAAAAAGGGTATGCACGACGCAATTTGATCCACATATGGTTTCTTATGGTAGGAAGGTTCTGGGTGCTTTACACATAAAGTTCTCACCAGGTCAGATCTAGGGTTGTGATGAAGTTCCCTAGAGTCATGGATCTAACATGAAAATATTGTCGCCTACGGAAAATTACTTGTCAAACAATAATATCCTCAAGAGGATCTCTTCTAGGTGAGGCTTTCATGCCAAACACACGAGATATACATCTCACGACTAACACTATGCAACCATCGACTTCGGGATTCTAGACACGGTTCTCATAGTCAGGATTCAACATGAAAAAATTACTTGCCGAACAACAGTACCTCCAAGGGAATATATTATAAGTGAGGTTTTCATACGAACCCCACGAGATATACATCTCGTAGGAAAACACTATGCAACCATCATTCCTAGTAGGCCATGAGTTTAATGTTCTAAAAAGGTTTTTAGAGTCACGAATCCATCATGAAAATATTGTCGCCTACGGAAAATTACTCGCCAAACAAAAATACCCTAAAGAGGATCTACACCAAGTGAGGTTTTCATGCCAACCCCACAAGATATACATCTTGCAGACCAACACTATAACCATCGTCCTATCTTATGTTTTCTCTCAAGACTCGGGGGTAAAGCCTCTCCAACAATATATTGAAGCCACCAAAATGTCCATACCAATAAAAAATGGAAACCATATAGCAGATATAAGATAACAACAAATATAACACATGAATGAAACATAAGTATATGATAAAGGAAAGCAAAAATAAAGCAAACACTTAGCATAAAACAAACTAAACTAGGCTTGACTCTCTTTTAGAGAACCAGGGTCCCCAGCTGTCGCGGTTCAAAAAATACCACGAGCACTCGCATGCTCGAGATGATAATAAAGTCGTCACCGAAGTTTAATTATTCCAAAAGGAAAGGGAAAATATAGATAAAACCCTTAAAATAAAATATATGGTAGTCGTAACCAAATTCGGATTCGGGAGTTGGTTTTCCGAGGGGAATGTATTAGCACCCCTCACATCCGTTGTACTAAATGAGAACCATTTAGTCAGTTTCGCGAATAGAATGTTAGCTTTCATTATTTGCTTTCTTCTAATTATTAAAAGTTTTAAGAGAAAAAGGAGAAGGACTAAAAAATAAGTTTTTTTTATTAGGGTGCCTGACAAGATTTTGAGTCTTGCTCCTACGTATCCCCAGGTGCGATGGGGAACTCAAGTCTACATAGTTTTGGGTAGAAAATATTTGTGGGTTGGTTGATTTACGTGAAGGATACTTAGTCGCATTTAATTAGAACACATTGCTTGCTACCCAAAACATGGAGACGTGAACATTGACACCACGTCAGAATGGACAACATAAATTGGAATCTCACAGAGTTAAGTTCCCATCGCATTCGAGCAGAAATCATTCTAACTTCTTGTGCATGGTAGGAATGAAGATTTGTTTGTATTACCCCAGAATGGACGAATCATCTTTCATTTGTGAAAATATTTTGATATCGAGCTAATGCAGAAAAGATAAGTGTGATTTGTGGGATCTTTGTAGGCGAAAGACAGTTATTCGAACGAGCAGGATATTACAACTTGCATCCAAATACTTAGAGATTGGGATTGAATATTATGTCTAACTAATCCTTTTTTAATCCATTTTATTGCGAAAAGGTGTAAAACACTTACAATGGATTTTAAGAGGAAGACTATACTCGAGCGTGCAAACTATTACAACTTGTACCCAAGTATTTGAGACTAGGATTGGATATTACGTCCAACTAGTCCTTTTTAATCCATTTTATTAAAATAAAGATTTGAGACGCGTTCGATGGTTTTAAGAGGAAGACAAATTCTCGAGCAGACAAGCTATTATAACTTATTCCTAAATATTCGAGACTAGGATTGGATATTACGTCCAACTAGTTCTTTTTAATCCATTATTATGAAAAGGTTTAAAGTATTTAAGTTAAATGTCTTTGATTTTATTTGAAAAAGAACTTGATATTGATGAAATGTTTTGATTCGCATTGTGAAATTAATTGTGAAATGATTTGATATTTATTCAAAAAGTGTTTACTGAAAGCCGTTGATTATAACTTGAGGTCGCGAAGTGTATTGTGAGGGCGCAGATTCTAGCGCGAGGGTGCAAACTCTAATGCGAGGGCGTAACTTTAACGCGAGGGCATAACTTAATGCCACAAATCGTGTGAAGCGCAATGCCACACACAATCATGCAATAGAATGACAAAAGAATCGGAACACATACAAAATATTATCCAACACACATTCATCAAAATCGAATCGAAAAATAAATAAACTTGTAACATGCACGTGTTAAATTAAGGCAACAGGGGTACGCGAATTGAGTTCACGTAACGCGAGGACATGCAATGCAAAGCTGCCAACACAAAATTTAAATCTGATTAAAATGTAAAAAAATCAAAATGTTGTATGTCAACACGAATTATAATTAAAGTAACGTCACGTCACAAAACAAAACAAATCGTATTATAATTAAAGTAACGTCACGCAATAAAACACAAAGTAGCGGAAGCAAACACGAATTGATGCTATGCCAAACTACCAAAAGCGTGTATAGATATGAATTTAAACGCTACGATAACAAATTCAAAATGTCGCACACAAATAAAAGAAAATCAACCAGCAAACTGCTAACACAAAACACACTCATCACAATCGAAACAAAATGCACGTAATGCAATACCGACAAACCAAACCAAACTGAATACACGTAATATGCTAGGATCCAATTTTGGCACAATAATAAACAAAAAACAACAAAAAAACATACCAAATATTTACATGATAACATAAATACATCAAAAGGGAAAAAAATCCAGTAGAGTCACGACATACGAAAAACGTCCAACACGTGAAACATTCAGATCTGATCTCAACGTGACAAGAAAACAAACAACTACACACAATCCCAAATTATTTACATCATTACATAGTTATAATCGAAACAGTCCAACAATAGTCCAACAAAGATATTAAACGAACACAAACGATATTGAATCTAAATACACAACAAATAACAAATACATAGCGAAACACAAGAAAATTTGCTGAAACGTTACCAAAGGTCGAATGCTGCTGATGCATTGATAATGTCATTGAATCCGAAGCTGATAGTGGCCAGAGTTGGTTGGTGTTAGTTGCGTGGGGGATATTTTATTCACTGGAATAAACACAATGGAAGGAATTCCAGATGCAGTGCAATAAGTTGATAGTGCAACTGAGGTGTCACCGGTGGAAACACAACCGACTTTGACGAGCGGACAATTCAATAAGCTTCATGCAGCTGTTGAAATCAATGTCAATGCTAAAAACCAATGCACCATTTGAAACCGGTTGAATCAAACTGCACGATGGAGATTTGAAGGGTGGAGGCTGAAGGAGGAAGGCGAGCGGGAATCCGACATGGTGGTTGTTGGAATGGAAGCTTGATATTGGTGGTTGTGAGTTGTGTTTGATAGAGGAGGGAATGTTGTTTCCAGCGTGGCTGGTTTGAAGTGTTGAAAGAGACGAAGGTTGAGTTGAATGTTATCTTGATGAAGCAAATCAAATGGTTCAACGTAACAATACGTTTTACTTCTGCTTATGGCTTCTCCTTTTTTAGGTTTTTTTTTATTATTATTTTGTGGAAGAGAGATGTTTAAGAGAGTGAGGTGCTATGAAGCTTCGTATACACGGCGTGTATCCGTGTCGGACACCGACACGCGTACGACATGTATCAGACACGTTTTTAAAGTGTCTAACAAAAAAAAATTTAATTGTTACTGACACGGATATGACACCTTAATTCAAATAAAGGACACGATCCAATTCAGAAAATTCCAGATTTTTTTTATAAAAAAAAACCAACTAATTTTTTTTCAAAATTTTAAAAATAAATAGGTTTTTTAGCTTTCATATTTCACTTTTTTTACTATAAAAACAACATAATTAGGATTCCTTATTTTTTTTTATATTTCAGCTTTACTGGGTGTAGGTGATTATTTGCATATGAGGTGTGCTGCCCATGTCTTGAACTTGGTAGTGAGAGATGGTGAAAAAGAACATGAAGGGTCTATTGAATCAGTTCGCACTGCTGTTAGGTTTGTAAGGTCTTCTCCACAAAGAGCTATGAAGTTTAAGGAGTGTGTTGAACTTGCGGGCATAACTTGTAAAAAAAAACTTTGTCTTGATGTTTCTACAAGGTGGAATTCCACTTACCTAATGTTGGATGCTGCTGAAAAGTTTGAAGCTGCATTTGACAATATGATTGATGAGGATCCTGGATACATCGAATATTTTGACCTCCTTACCGGTCCACCCGGTTCTCAGGATTGGAAAAAAGTTAGGGCTTTTGTGGTTTTCTTACAAACCTTCTATGAGGCAACCAAAGTGTTTTCAACTTCGCAAGAAGTGTCCTTGCATTTAGCTTTTCATAACTTGTCTTCAATTTTGTGTGAGCTTCAAGAAGCTTCATTTAACTTGAATTCTTATGTGGCTCCAATGATTTCACATATGAAGGTTAAATATGATAAGTATTGGGGGGATGTGGGAAAAGTGAATCATTTTCTTTACTATGGAGTGATCTTTGATCCTAGGTTTAAGTTTAACTATATTGAGTGGTCTTTTAATGATATGTATGGGCATTCTAGTGACCTTGCCAAGAAAAATATTGAATGTGTCAAAACTAGTTTGTTTAAACTATATAATTGGCATAAATCTGATCATGATAAGAATGTTGGGGCTAGTCCTTTAAGTGCACCAGGGAGCACTTCCCTTGGAGAAGCATCTTCCCAACCAAAAGAACCATCACCTTTTACAAGGGCTAATGCTTTTAAGAAACATCTGAAGGAAAAAGACACAATTGAAAATGAAAATGAACTAGAGAAGTACTTAGGTGACCCTTGTTGCGGGGAGGGGGAAAATTTTAGTATTCTTAATTGGTGGAAGGAAAATTGCACCCGTTATCCTATATTAGCAACCTTGGTTCGGGATGTGTTGGCAACACCTGTTTCTAGTGTAGCCTCAGAAAGTGCTTTTAGCACGGGGGGGAGGATTTTAGATATCTATAGGAGCTCTTTGAGTCCAGATATGGTCGAAGCGCTTATATGTACTCAAAACTGGTTGAAGCCTTCTGACAATGATCTAAATGTCCTTAATATGACTGAAGAATATGAGATTAGTGAATCAATTGTTTCAGGTACGTTATTAATGAAAACTTTGTCTCTTTTAACATTATTTTAAATATTTGTTAAAATTAAGCCTCTTGCTATATGTTTAACGTATGTTTAAACAACTTGTAGAGTTTCAAGTAGCTACTGGTGGAGCAGCTGCTCCTACACAGGCTGGGCCTGTTTAATTCTCGCCTAGGTATGAAAAATATAGTTTTGTTTTATGTCTTACATTGGTTTAACTATACTGATTTGATTTGATTTGCAGCTGTGAATTTTTGAATATTTTGGAGTCACTTTGTGATTCAATAAGACAAGCCTTTCTTTTTTGGAGTCATTTTTTGAAACTAAGGATGAAACCGTTTCAGTAGCTACTGCGTTTGCTGGTCATCAGGAAGGTAATGCCTCTGCAACACATCTTCACTTCACTGCAATGATTCTGATAAGGTCAATTTAGTTAATAGAATTTTAAGCAGTAGCATGCCATTCATGTTCGTATATCTAGTTTAAGTTTATATAAGAGAGATTTGTATTACTTTTTATGATTGATTTATATTTTATGGTTACGTTCCAGTTACATGATAGATATGAATATTCTTTTAGAAACCAAAGTTCTCTGGTTGCAGGGTTGGGACAAGCATACTTCTGTTTCTGCTCTTGAACATAGAATGAAGGATGCCAGAAGGTAACAGATGCCATCATGAGAACTCATTCTAACTTTGACAATATTGAAACTGTGGTACTAATTACAGTGTGTTTCTGTAGGCCTACTTCCATGGGTGCCCCAAAACATGATGCATTGGGTTTTACTCATATTTTTAAAGCTCAGCCTCTTGATAAGGTAATGAAACATTGCTTACAAATTTTGGTAAGATAGCATGGAATATTAATAACAGTGCATTTTGAATAAATCCAATTATGGATGAGTTATCATTTTAACATTTCTTATTTTAACCATGTTTTCTCCATTTAAAATTGTTTATTCAATGTTAGACTTCAATGATAAATGTAACAAAGTTTGCATTGTTTATTATCTCATTCAGACTAGTTTACATTCAATTGTAGACTTATTAATGCCAATATTCTCTTCTAGAAAGGTATTCTGATAGGGACTTGGGTACTATGGGGTGTGTCCAATCCCCACATCAAGTAATATGTGATGTTCAATAGAGTATTTAAGTGATTTGGTTCTCCCCCAAGTGCTTGGGTACTTATCAAAGGGTTCAAAAGAAAATATATTAAATTCTTTTCGTCCGAACCAAGAGGTAATATATATTTAAGTATATTGAAGTGTCTGAGCTCTGAAGAACATGAATTTTGTCTAGCCCTATTCCTCAGCCTGTTCTTTCATATCTTTGTTCTTGTTGTGTTTAATTTATTTCTATTCTTTAGTGATACACAATGTATGATAAATTTCATCACCTAGCTGACACAAATGATGCAGGAGAAG
Organism: Lathyrus oleraceus; assembly: GCF_024323335.1. Taxonomy (NCBI): domain Eukaryota; kingdom Viridiplantae; phylum Streptophyta; class Magnoliopsida; order Fabales; family Fabaceae; genus Lathyrus; species Lathyrus oleraceus. Next base: position 14,021,617 of record NC_066580.1, read on the forward strand.
GCTTTTACTTTTGGGGCAAAGAAAATATATCCTAACTTTTTTGTTAGCTTAGTCAGTATCCTAACTTGTTAGCTTAATCACCAAACCTGGACTTGTAGGTGTTTGGAAATGGGCATCCTTGAGTCATTGCTATTTTAAATCTGATTGTACTAGGGTTGCACTAACCACAGACTGTTGGAATTTGATACTAATAGACTAACTAGTAATGATTTGTACATTTTGTTCTTGCAGGTAATTCCTTTTCTTGTAGGTTGTCCGGCATGTTTAAGAAACTTTCTGAATCTATTCTGCGAGCTTACATGCTCTCCAGATCAGAGTTTATTTATCAATGTGACTTCAGTAGACAAGGTAAGATCAATCACATTCCTTTCAATTTTTATTTAATTTCTTGACTATTCTACATGGAATTCTGTTATTTATCACTTATCACTAATGGTAGCACACTGTATTCTCATAATCAGGAGAAGGAGGAGAACCTCCCAATGCACCAGGTTCATAACTGAATGCTATTTCTTCATTATGAACACATGTTTGAGAGTTATTTTCCCTTTTTTCCCCTTCCTTATGCATCTTTGTTTGTCCAATTCTGACTGTGTTCTGATTGGTGGTTTTGATTCTAAGATTATTGAAGATGTTTCACAAAACAGAAACGAAGTGCGACTCTCTGCCGTGCAAGGATACATGTCAAATTTTTACAGGTCACTGCTCATGTCTGACTTCATGTTTACAAATTTGATCAGGAAGTATGGATTGTATGTAGCTAGAAACCCAAATGTGGTCTTGGCTTCATCTTTGGCCATAGTTATTCTACTTTGTTTAGGTCTAATCAGATTAAAGGTTGAGACACGGCCTGAAATATTTTGATGAATGTGTAAGTTTAAGCCATTGCTGTCAGGTTGATGCAATTCGTGCTAATCATTCTGGCTTGATGGTATCTCTACAAGACATTTGTATGAAGCCATTAGACACAAATTGTGCCACTCAAAGCATCCTGCAGGTATTATTGATTTTCAGGCAGAGAACTTAATTTCATTATTATTATTGTAATAAATTTGCATGATTTATCTTCTTTTGATTAGCAATTTGTCTCTTCCTAATTGACAGTACTTCAAAATGGATCCCGACAATTTCGACAATTATGGTGGAGTTGATCATCTCAGTTACTGTTTTGAGGTAGCAAACGTTAACTTCACATCATGAAGTTGGTCGTGGTAGTTGGCCCACCATTTGAAATACCTTTGTCGATGCATTTGCTCTTTATTTCAATATGATATAATAACATTTTGCTGTTGGTACTGGTAGCACACTTGCCCAGTGATTGATGTGAATGTTTGATAAATGCATAATTTGCTATTATTACCTGTTTGTCCTTGGTTTAAGATCAAAGTAACTTTTATGGCTTTAAGAGCAATGTCCCTTTATATATCAGTAAATGAATGGAGATAGAAGGAAATCATGCAATTCATGAAAATAATAATGAGAGTTTAGGCTAATTTTATATGACCAACACAATTGCTGATCATTGTTCAGGTAAGCAATTCGATACGGATCTCACCCCAAGAAAGGCATCTCTAAAGACTATGATTCAGGAAGAGCTAACAAAACTAGCTGATGAAGATGAAGAGGATTCTGAAAATGATGAAACTCATACTAGTGGCAAAGAAATTGAAGCATGACTGATGACTCGGCGTTTATCCAAGTATACCTTTTGACTAGTTATATATTTTGTACATTTTGTAGAGTAGAAATTGGTGTAACATGTTAATCTTAACATCCATAGAAGCTATACGAGACACAAGCCAGTGTTTTGAATATTTTGTGTTGGCTTTTGTTGTGCCATCATTATGCAGTCTCTTGGTTACACCTGAAAAATATGTATATAACTGATCAATATTATATGTCTAGTTTAATGAATACTATTATATATGTGAAGTTGTTGCCTTTGTATTCACATTATAGCATGATAACAAATTGTTCTGAACCCTATTGGAAGGATTTTCAACCTTTAGTATTTTTCTATTTTGCTATTACAGTGTTTTGCAAGCAATAATGGATATTAATGAATATTAAAAGTGTTTTGCAAGCAATAATGGAGAATATTTAATAAGTGAAATATCCATGGATTAATCCACTTGTGTTGGGTTTATTTTGGAATGAGCTCAATTATTTTTAAAACCGAATAAACCGCATTATGAAACCGAACCGAACAAAACCGAAACCGAAAATAACCGAATTGCAAACCGGTCGGTTTTGGTTATGTTTTTTCCAACCGATGGTTAGGTCGGATTGGGAATTTGGGCCCGAAAACCGATCCAACCCAACCGATGTCCACCCCTAGTTGAAAGGGGGTGGCAGTTTGTGATGTAAGAAGGAGGATCTTCCTTCAACTTTTTTCTTTTCTTTTCTTATTTTGCTTATTAGAGGAAAAAATGGAAATGTGTATGGGAAGAAGTATAATCAAATCAATGCTTCATCGCTCTCTTTTTCTTTTTATTATTTTATTTTCTATCCATTTTTTAGTTGAGAAATGAAGATGAATGGCTCTCTGTTTTCCATTGTCCATTGTTTAACTTTTGTACTAGAACTTTAGGGTTTGCACATTTTAGTTTATAGCAATAATATCCTTAAATATATTATTATGTGATCAAAATGAGTTAAAATGAATTACAAATATCTTAAACCAAAATAAATAAAGTCAAACTAATTATTCTATTTATTCTTATTTTTTTAAAAATATTTTGAATTAAAAATGAAATAAAAAGGAAATGAATTGAGCAAAATTCGGACGTGCGAAGATGCAGAAAAAATAAATGAATGCACTAAAATAATCTACACACAGTAAACTTCCGTAAAACAAACAGTCACAAATCATATTGTGCAGTTAATGGTGCCCAGATGAAAAGGCTCAAACTGGTTAAAATGCAAACACACGTAGATGTGAAAAAGTTAAACGAGCATGCTAAACTGACATATGCGAAACATAGTTCAATAAAACAAATCGTTGTAGATCCAAACCTGAAATCTTTTGCCCGCTAATTTTACGCGTGATTGAAAATTGCTTTAACCGGTCTGTCTGCAAAACCAAAATTTAGTTCTGGTTTACTTTTTAGGAATTAGGCCTACAGAAATACATGTCATGATATGCAGATGATGCAAATTTCTCGTGAATGAATCAACTTATTGATCTAAGGGAAAAATTAGAGTATGACAGACATCAATTCTCAATGGTGATGCCTCCACAGTCAAGTTATCCCTCACTTGCACATCATCCATTTGAATCACATGAGACGGATCTGAAATATACTTCCGAAGTTGAGACACATGAAACACACTATGAATATTCAAAAGAGACGAATGTAAAACAACTCGGTAGGCCACTACTCCTACTCTCTTCAAAATATGATAAGGACCAATGAAACACGGCGTGAGCTTTCAAGATTTCAAAGTGCGACAACACCAGTTGTAGCGGTAAATTCATGACCATTAAGCTATGGATAAACTTAACCTCAATAAAACCTGAGTCGCCACCGCGCTTTTGTTGTTTCCAAAGGAAAAGGGAAAAGTACGAACAAAACCCAAAGATAAGAAGTTTTCAAATCAAAACTAATAAAATGCCAGAGATTACAGGTAAGGGGGTTGGTTACACAGAGGGAAGGTGTTAGCACCCAAAGTGTCCTAGGTACTCCTAGGGATCCCTTTTTTATGTGTGTATGTGTTTTTGGTATAAAATGATGTTTGCGATAAATAGAGTGTAGGGATGAGAAAATAATTCATTAATTATATTTTTGGTGTTTGACAAGACCTTCGGACTTGTGCCTACGTACCAACATAAAAATGAGGGATCAAAACCTCGTAGTTCGTGGTATTAATTTCAAAGTGAGTTGATTGCTTTTAACAAAAAATTAAATTTTAAAGAGGCACAATTGGCCTAAAAAAGTTTGCATGAGTGTTAGTTTTTTTTGTCTTTTGAAATTTTAAGTCAATATGGTTAGATTCATTTACAAGTTTGATTTAGGAAAAGAGTTTAAAAATGCAATGGCATAAGGCCAAAGTTTCTAATTTGCAATAAAGTCTAAGTTTAGAAATCACAAGCAAAGAAGATTTTGAAAATGGGGAGAGATTTGAAATTTAAGAAATGGGAGGAGATGAAGAGACTAATCCTAAGCATAACATTAAAAGATAAGAGTTGAAAAGATCTGACCAATGTGATGCAATCCAATAGACAAGAATGTCATATAGAAACCCACTTTTCCTTTGGACTTGAAATCAAGAAATATCAATAAGCAAGTAGCAAAATGAAGAGTAAGACATCAAATAAAGATAGCCACATCCAAGCTAGCAGCTTCACAATATTTTTCTTAATCTTCCCATGTACCAGATGACATACTCCTTGAATGACTCAGAATAAAGCATTAGACACAGGTTCAAAGTAACATTTGCATCACGATCATGTAGCAGATGAATTCAAGTGGATCCCAATACTTACATCAGATGAAAGCTCAAATCACAATAACTTGGTTTCAGAAATGTTGGCATTGGCCAAGTCCTTTTGCATAGGGAATGTTGCCTAATTCTAAATCCAAGGCTCAGATAAATTCCAACAGTCCACAAAAACACTTTTTAGGTGGTTTTTGTTGTTTATTAAGTATTTTAAGGTCCTAAGACCACAAACACAAACAAGGTACACAAACAAATATATACAATCACAATATATGACTCAACTGAGCAAAGTAAAAATGACATAAATATAAACAAGTTAAATGATATGTAAAATGGAAAATGAGATGATAAATGACTTGAATTTGAAGTACATAAAGTAAATGACTTGAAATTAAGAGCAATAATAATAAAAGTTCGTCAAATTGTTAGTTGGTTAGATGTTAGTAAAGTTTTGCTTTTCAATTGATTTAGTCATTCTTTGGAGAACACTCAACCCTCTATTCACAAGCATGAATCCATGAACTAAGACATCTTCCAAAGGAAGGAAAAAGGGCCAAGTTTCCATACAATACCGTGAAAGGAGGGAGACTTACAATCTCACTTACTAGAATGCTATGCCTTTTGGGTCAAAATATAGCGCTATGTTAAGCAATCGTAATTGGACTTATATAGAAGTCTTAACTATCCGAGGTTGGACAATACAAATTTAGGTGCTAATGCATGTTAGAGATGTGATATAATGAACCATACTCCTAAAACATACCACACTCAAAAAGAAAATGATCAAAGGATGAACCTAATCTCATCCATACTTGTATTGGTTCATCAAACATAAGTTATTAATGAACCAATTAGCCTTAGGATATTGAGATGTCATTGGTCAATGGAAGGGATGAGATAGAATGGGATTAAAGATGAAGAGGGAGGGGAGATGAGACAAACACAAATTGGTCATGGGAGGAATTTTATCAAATTAAAATCATTCATTCATTTTGGGAGATGAAATGTACATTTCATCAATCCCCTAAATCCAATGATTTTAATCCAACAAAAGTCAAATCAACCTTGACCAAGGCCCAAACACATAGTCAAACTTCACAAGTCAATAAAAATGGCTCAACACAATTTCTACACAATTGATCAATTAAAAATCAAATTAAAATGCATTTAAATTATATTATGTTTGATCAAAAACCAAAAACCTCTTCAAAAAATTAAAAAATCAAAAAATCAAATCAACCTTGACTAGTTGACTTTCTCTGATCAACCACCATGAACCATCTTGCTAGCTTGACATTCCCTTGACTTTTGGGACTCATGGAGGATAATATATGCATAATATAATGTAACGTGAAGTATACATTTAAATATTTTATCAATTGTTAATGAAACTTGTTGAAGAAGTCACACAAGATACCTAGATGAATTAGGGTTTCCAAGGCAAACCAACTCCAAACTCTTGATGATTTCTTGTTCAAAATAACATGTGAAGAACAATGGGATCCATATATGATACTTAGATCCAATGTGAATCAATTCTTGATTGAGCTCCTTGCATTGAGGGTCTCAAACCCTATATATAAGCTTGATAGAGCATAAGTGAGCATACACACTACCTACAAAAACAACAAACTATACATTGACATATTTTTGGTATTTTGGTTAGTAAATAAAAAAATGGAGTATGATACAATCAAATGTGCTTGGTAATCTCTCCCAATGCAAACCCAATGAACGAGGGGTAAGGAGGATGCCAAGTTGTGATCCCAATGCATGCATATGATGAGATAGCATGAGGGATCTTAGGATCAAAATTGGGGTCTTACAGATGCCTCTATTTAAGGACATTCTGGATGAGGAGATGAAGGTTAAAATCTTCGTATCGACTGAGTAGAATGGGCTTAAATAACAACATATAGAAACAAATTTTGGTCCCTAAGAGACCTCATGATGCAAGTGATATGAATGCTAAAAATAATATCTGTGGGGAAAATGTTGCCATAAAGGAAAAGAATCTAGAGAGACTGAAAGTCTACAAGAGTATAATGCATTCCATAAGGAAAACTCACTAGGGAGGCAAAGACTCTGGGAAATAAAAGGTTGTGCGTAGGCCAGGCCACAACTTAAAACTGCTGGGGGACACGAGGGATTCCATGAAAATAAATCAGTGGAAACATTCAGCTGGGGATAAAAGAATCTGTAGGGGAAATAGGTAAATCAGAACAAAGCTGAAATTCTTGAACCAAATAGGAAATGGTGATTTCACTGAGGAAAATATGCACTCGAACTTAATTGGGGAAGAAAAGATCTTTGACACAGGAGTAACAAAAGTATATTATCCCCTACTGATTAATGGGTAAGGAGATAACATAATCTGACAGAGAGGATATCCATTACCGGTTAGGGTAAACATATCAAGAATGAGTCGCTGAGGGCAACAAGAGGTGTATTCATTACCAATTACTGGGTAAGAATAACCAGTTGGGGAAAAGCCAAATAGGGTTTACAATTACCGGCTACTGGGCAGAAGACTACAAAGAAAGAGAATATCCGCCATTGGTTAAAGTGAACATATCAAGGATAGACTCAAAGGGAAGAGTATCCATCATCAGCTAAGATGAACATATCAAGGATATACTTCCGGGGAAAAAATAGGAATTACATCTATCAGTTACTTGATAGAATACTAGAAAGAGAATATCCGTCACCGATTAAGATGAACATATCAAGGATAGGCTCCGAGAGGAGAAATAGGAATTACATCTATCAATTACTGGATAGAATACCAAAAATAGAATATCCATCACCGGTTAAGATGAACATATCAAGGATAGACTCCGCAAAAGGGGAAAGCAGGATTTACAACTACCGGTTACTGGGTAGAAGACCACAAAGAGGAGGAAACCTGTCATCGGTTAGGATGAACATATCAAGGATTAACCCTCCGGGGAATGAAATAGGGATTACAACTTGTAAGACCCCAATTTTGACCCTAAGATCCCTCATGCAATTCCATCATAAGCATTAGCATTGGGATCATGTCTTGGCATCCTCCTTACCCATCTTTCATTGGGTTTGTTTTGGGAGAGATCACCAAGCATTTTGTGATTATATCATACTTGTATATTATCATTTTACTAACCAAAATACCAAAAATATGTCTTTGCATCTATCTAACTCTTTTGTAGATAGGGCATGATCTCATTGATTCATCAAGTTCACATCTAGGGTTTGAAACCCTCATGAACAAAGAGCACAACCAAGAAATGATTCAATAATGGTTATGAATATCATATATGAGTCCCAATGATCTTTACATGTTATATTTATCAAGTTTTCTTCAAGAGTTTGAGGGTGATTTGCCTTGGAAACCCTAGTTTGACTGGGTATCTTGAGTAACTTCTCCAACAAGCTATCTCACCAATTGATCAAATTTCTCAAGGGACATTTAAAATTTCATCATCTTATGCATATATGATCTACCATGAGCCAAGAAAGTCAAGAGAATTGGAAATTAGCAAGTTGGTTGATGGTGGTTGGCCAAATGAATTCATCTGATCAAAACTGGGTCTCCCTAGACCCTATCTCCTACAATTTTCACCATATGAAAATTATTCCAAGAGCAAACTTACTATAAATGACATTAAAAACAACTTTAATGTTGATACCTGTAACACCCCAAAATTTTCCCTCCCCATTCATGCATTCATTTTCTAGGCCATTTAGTGTTTCATATTACATTGCATCATGTCAATCGGAATTAGCTCCAAGAAGCTCGGACATCATCCAGGACACTTTGTGGGTTTTATTCAAATGATCAGTCAACACAAGGAAAAGACTTGAGGTACTACCAACAGGGCCAGATGAGGCCTATTCACCGTACAAATCGCCAAGCTGGAAGAAGCAAGAATCTGCTGCTGAGCTGTCATGCTCGCTAGACGAGCAGATGCTTCGCCTAGCGAAGAGTACTGTCATGCTCGCTAGACGCGCATTTCAGAAAATATCAGAAAAGTTTTGGGCCTGAGCTGTCCTCATTCAAAGCCCACAAGCTGCGAAATTTGGCCTATAAATACCAGAGTAGTCAATGAAATAAACCTGAACACTGGCTGAACAGAAAAGACCAGAGACTGGAGGAAGAAACCTAGGAACTACTCTGCAGCAACCTTCAGGCAGCTCTGAGAAGTTCACTCCACCTCACACGAACCCTAATACTACTTTGCAGATCCGGCCATATCATTCAATCCTAATCAGTCTCTCTCATCAGGTATGCCTTTGTTCCTATTACCTTACGCCTTGAATTTGAATATTATAAATGTATGAGGTAACATCTGGTTTTGCCCGTGGGTTTATATTTATGTATGAATATGTGTAACAATACCATGAATGTTTTAATCATTTTCGTTTATGAGTTGGATACCACAGGGTTTCGGATCATAAAGATCGAACTGTTATCAAGGAGGAATCCAAAACCCGCAAGCCCTCGCTAGCCGCTTCGCTATGCGAGCCTGTAGCGAAGCTTCGCTATGCCTTCGCTAGGCGAAGCAGTCGCGAACGTGACAGTATTCGTTTTTTTGTTCTCTTTATTCTAACCTGTCTTGTGTTTCCATGGCATTGTTTTCTCTTGATTTCATCCTGTTGCTCTAACCCTTTGTCGAGTTTTGTGAGGGCTCACATGGCTTTTGCAGAGACACTCGCGTGGTTTCCCATTTTATTTGTGGGATACCCCCTGGAGTTTTATTTTGATTATTCGTGTTGACTGATTTCCTTTGACGGTCCAGCTGGAGAGATTTCAGGGTTTCTTGCTCCTTTAACTGCTATAGCTTCGGATCTTTATCCGTGTGGTAATTTTTTCCCTTTCTCGTACTTTATCGCTTTCTTAGCTGGAAGACCTCGATAGGAGGCAATGTTTGAGCCCCTTGGTGGCATTTTACTTTGAGATACATGTTTTGTGTTTTGTATTCGTATCCCCATATGTAGCGCGGTTCCTTCGTCAAGGACTGCCTGTTTGCCCTCGAGCATCCCAAACCCTAAAACCCATAGCAACACGTTATCTCCTTCTACTACAGGCGAGTAAGTCTCCAAAGGTCGAGCATCCGGTAGATTGCGTAGTAACGTTGTTCGTCCAAAACCCAATCCATAACCCCGTAGTTAGCCGAACTACGGTTTGCTCTGATTCTCATTCCAGATGAGATACGTAGGCATAAGACGCGATGTCTTAGCGAGCACAATTACCCCCAACCCATAGGTCAGCCGAGCTACGAAGACTCTGATTCTCATATTCAGATGAGATACGTATGCAGTAGATGCGACATCCGCGCGAGTCATTTCTCTTAACCTTTTTAGTAAATAAACACATTAGGTAAACCCACACCCTTTAGACGAAAACCACAAAAGTGGATCCCGTAGAGTACTATGGATGCGTAGGGGTGCTAATACCTTCCCTTCGCATAACCGACTCCCGAACCCAAGATTTGGTTGCGAGACCCCGTCTTGTCCTTTCCTTTTTTCAGGTTTACTTCGAGCGTTTCCTTTCCCTCCTTTGGGATGAATAACGCACGGTGGCGACTCTTCTGTCTTTTTCTTTCGCCGGTTGTTTTTTTCGCGCACTGTATTTTTCAGGTTGCGACAGCTGGCGACTCCACTGGGGACTGTAGAAGTTGACCTCTTGCTGGTCCATCTTCCCTAAGCGAGTCCCTCCTAGCTTTTGTAGTTTGTTTGTTTATTGGGTGTTCATGCTTTTGTACAGTTATTTATTTACCTGCTTTACCTTATTGCATTGTGTACATATCATTGTTGTATCTGTTGGCTGGTTATGGCTGCTTGGTGATCTTTGTGAGATGAGTTCTATACCCGAACTCGAGTGCACTTAAGATAGGAGAATGGCATAGTCCTGTCGACTTGTGTGGAGTATTCCTTAGCGAGTTGACTTGCAAGCCCATTCACTTGGTGGAGGTCATGTTGAGATCAATAATGTCACATAAGTAAGTTGTGGTTAGACATTACTTGTTCCAATATAGACCTAAGAAGCCAAGGACCTTAGTTTACCAAACCCATCTTGGCCTATTCGTAGGACGTAGTGCGAAAGTCGTTCAAATGTAAGATTTGATACGATTGTTACGCGATACTACACTCATAAGAGTCTCTCTTGAGAATATTGTTGGAATACGAGTAGTCGTTCCTCTGATAATATCCGAAAGATGGGATTATGACTATGGGAATCTTTTGTAGAACATGTTTGGCAGGTTTAAACCTTAGTACACTCCTTTTGGGTGGTTCTTAACCTAAACTCCATGCTCGTGACTTGCGACAAACCCTTGATTCATGGTTGATCCGATCAGGTATCCTTAATATCAATGAAACTCGGGTGTTGATAAGGTGTAAACCATAATCCGCCAAAATGGGTGGTTGATATTAAGGATAACATGATCCATCCCATGACCTTTGTTTGGTGTGCTCTTAATTTCTCTCCAGACAGTGCAACCCGACAGATGTTCAAGCAGATACAGCAATCCTGATTGACATGCCACTGCATTGCATTCACATCATCACATCATTTACATTCATATCATTTAACACATGTTTATCCTTTTCAAAGGGGTTTAAATCTTCTTCTTGATTCTAGTCGGGGTTTTCTTCTTACACTGTTTATCAAATGTGAGACTGGAATCAAGGGGGTAGAATACCTTTTGGAATTGATAAACATGTCATTACATTTGCATAGTCATCCGCATGTCTTGCATAACGGATACCAGCCAGCTCTGACTTCTACAACTTCGACACTTCAGACTCATCAGGGGCCGATTACTTTCTCCAGCGCTGGCATCTTTCAGTATGGCCAGATATCAGCAATCAACGAAGAAGATGGGGATAGTGATTGCGACATTGACAACTGGGTGCGTCCGAGGATCCCGGGTGAAGTCATCAACAATTGGTCTTCTGAAGAGATTATCCAAGTCACTCTTCTTGAAGAGTAATTTTCTTTGTTTATTCGTGCATATCCAAGTCTTACGTTCCGCCCAGGGCGTAATGACTCATTGTAGGGCTCGTCTATGTGACACTTGCATTTTTATCATAAATAAAGGACGTATTTTTGCATTCAAATATTTCGTTCCCTGTCTTTCTATTTTTGCAGTTTTTCAAAATAAAAAAAATGGCAATGTTTTGTTTAGTTTTCACTTCTTGTTCACACTCATAAGCACATACCATCACTCATGCAGATGCACATCACCGGATCCTATTGATAACTGTTCTGCTATGGCTCGCTTCGACTTTGAAAATCCAATCTTTCAAGCTGAAGAAGAGGATGATGAAGACTGTGAACTCCCTGAAGAGCTTACTAGGTTATTAAAACAAGAGGAAAGGGTTATTCAACCGCATCAAGAGTCTGTTGAAGTGATTAATCTCGGCACCGAGGGCGCTAAGAGAGAAATCAAGATAGGGGCTGCTTTAGAAGACAATGTGAAGAAAGGGTTGATTGAATTGCTGCAGGAATACGTTGACATCTTCGCCTGGTCTTATCAGGACATGCCTGGGCTGGACACAGACATCGTGGTACACCGCTTGCCTCTCAAAGAAGGTTGTCCTCCGGTCAAGCAGAAGCTCAGAAGAACAAGACCAGAGATGGCCGTCAAGATAAAGGAAGAAGTGCAAAAGCAGTTGGATGCAGGGTTTCTAGCAGTCACCAATTATCCGCCATGGGTTGCAAACATCGTCCCAGTACCTAAGAAGGATGGAAAGGTACGGATGTGTGTCGACTACCGGGATCTGAACAGAGCTAGCCCTAAAGATGATTTCCCATTACCTCACATCGACGTTTTGGTGGATAATACAGCTCAGTTCTCGGTATTCTCCTTCATGGATGGTTTTTCTGGCTATAACCAAATCAAGATGGCACCAGAGGACATGGAAAAGACAACCTTCATAACCCCATGGGGCACCTTCTGCTACAAGGTGATGCCGTTTGGTCTGAAAAATGCTGGAGCAACATATCAACGAGCTATGGTGACTCTGTTCCATGATATGATTCATCATGAAATCGAGGTTTATGTTGATGATATGATTGCCAAATCTCAGACAGAAGAAGAACATTTGGTGAATTTGCAGAAACTGTTTGAGCGTTTGAGGAAATTCAAACTGAGACTTAATCCGAACAAGTGCACTTTCGGGGTGAGATCGGGAAAATTGCTGGGTTTTATTGTTAGTGGAAAAGGGATTGAGGTGGATCCCGACAAAGTGAAAGCAATACAGGAAATGCCTGAGCCAAGAACAGAGAAACAAGTCCGTAGTTTCTTAGGGAGGTTGAACTACATTGCAAGGTTCATCTCTCACCTAACAACCATGTGTGAGCCAATTTTCAAATTGCTGAGGAAAGATCAGGCTATCAGGTGGAATGAAGATTGTCAAAGGGCTTTCGAGAAGATAAACGAGTATCTACAGAAACCTCCAATCCTTATACCTCCAGTTCCTGGGAGACCTCTGATAATGTACCTGTCAGTGACTGAGAACTCGATGGGGTGTGTATTGGGACAGCATGACGAGTCTGGTCGAAAAGAGCATGCCATATACTACCTTAGCAAAAAGTTTACCGACTGTGAAATCAAATATTCGCAGCTTGAGAAAACTTGCTGTGCTTTGGCCTGGGCTGCTCGCCGACTGAGGCAGTATATGTTGAACCATACTACCTTGTTGATTTCTAAGATGGATCCAGTGAAATACATATTCGAGAAGCCAGCTCTCACCGGACGTGTTGCCCGTTGGCAGATGATTTTAACAGAGTATGATATTCAGTACACATCACAGAAGGCCATCAAAGGGAGTATTCTGTCGGACTATCTTGCTCAGCAGCCGATTGATGATTATGAGCCGATGAAGTTTGATTTTCCAGATGAAGACATCATGTTCCTCAAGATGAAAGACTGTGAAGAGCCAGTTGTTGAGGAGGGACCTGATCCAAACGAAAAGTGGACTTTGTTGTTTGATGGGGCTGTCAATGCTAGAGGAAGTGGAATTGGTGCTGTCATTACAACTCCGAAAGGTGCCCACATACCTTTCACCGCTCGTCTGACTTTTGAGTGCACAAATAATGAAGCTGAGTACGAGGCCTGTATCTTGGGTATTGAGCAAGCCATTGATTTGAGAATCAAGACTTTGGACATCTTCGGAGATTCAGCACTGGTGATCAATCAAGTGAATGGTGATTGGAATACTCTCCAGCCCACTCTGGTCCCCTACAGAGATTACACGAGAAGGCTGTTGACTTTTTTCACAACAGTAAAATTGTATCATATACCTCGTGATGAGAACCAGATGGCAGACACACTTGCTACTCTATCCTCCATGATCAAGGTAATTCGTTGGAACCATGCTCCCAGGATCGATGTGATGCGTCTTGACAGGGCCGCGTATGTGTTTGCTGCTGAACTGGTAGTCGATGACAAGCCCTGGTATCACAATATCAAGTGCTTTCTGAAGAATCAAGAGTACCCTGCAGGGGCATCCTACAATGACAGAAAGACTTTGAGAAGATTGGTAGGCAGTTTCTTCTTGAACAAAGATGATGTGCTGTATAAGAGGAACTTCGACATGGTTTTGCTCAGATGCGTGGACAGGCACGAGGCGGACATGTTAATGCAGGAAGTTCATGAAGGTTCCTTCGGTACTCATGCCGGCGGACATGCAATGGCTAAGAAATTGTTGAGAGCGGGTTATTATTGGATGACCATGGAGTCAGATTGTTTCAAGTATGCTCGGAAGTGTCATAAATGCCAGATTTATGCTGATAAGGTGCATGTACCGCCGAATCCTCTGAATGTGATGTCTTCGCCGTGGCCGTTTGCTATGTGGGGCATTGACATGATTGGAAAGATTGAGCCGACAGCTTCCAATGGGCATCGCTTCATCCTTGTTGCCATCGACTATTTCACCAAGTGGGTCGAGGCAGCGTCGTTCGCGAATGTCACCAGACATGTGGTTGCCCGTTTCATCAAGAAAGAAATCATTTGTCGCTACGGGATTCCCGAAAGAATCATTACTGATAATGGTTCTAATCTCAACAACAAAATGATGAAGGAGTTGTGTCAGAACTTCAACATTCAGCATCACAATTCTTCCCCTTACCGCCCTAAGATGAACGGCGCTGTTGAGGCGGCAAATAAGAACATAAAGGAGATTGTGCAGAAGATGGTCGTCACGTACAGAGATTGGCATGAGATGCTACCTTTCGCCTTGCATGGGTACCGCACTTCAGTACGTACATCGATCGGGGCAACCCCTACTCCCTTGTGTATGGTATGGAAGCAGTCCTACCTGTTGAAGTGGAGATCCCTTCTCTAAGAGTCTTGTTGGATATCAAGCTAGACGAAGCTGAATGGATTCGGACAAGGTTCAATGAGTTGAGTCTTATCGAAGAGAAGCGAATGGCAGCCATTTGTCATGGGCAGTTGTATCAGAGTCGGATGAAGAGGGCCTTTGATCAGAAAGTGCGTCCTCGTTGTTTCCAAGTCGGAGATTTAGTTTTGAAAAGGATCCTTCCTCCTCAGACAGATCACAGGGGCAAGTGGACTCCTAACTATGATGGACCGTATATTGTCACCAAGGTTTTCGATGGTGGGGCCTTAATGCTTGCAACTATGGATGGTGAAAACTTCACTTCCCCTGTGAACTCAGACGCAGTTAAAAAATACTTCGCATAAAATAGACCCGCTGGACAGTAAAAAGAATAGTCCAGGCAAAAAATGGGCATCCCGGCGAACCAAGAAAATGAAAAGGTTCGGGCAAAAATTAGGGACAAAAATAAAAAAAAGATTGTACACCCGGTAAGTTGAAAACCTGAAAAGGCAACTTAGGCAAAAATGGGTATCCCGGTGGATTGAAAACCCGAAAAGGGCGATCCAGGCAAAAGTTAGGGATTAAGCGAATGACTGCGTTCTGAGTAGTTCTGAATCTCATCTCGTGCCAATGACTGGAAATTTTTGAAGGATAAGAAACAGTCCAATCACTCTTTCAGAAAGCTGATCATCTGGAGGATCTTGAAGACTGGCAAGTCATAGCAGAATTGGAACCCAATAGAAATCCATTTCACATTGCCATTAGATTAATTTCTGTTTTTGTCTTTTGTGCGATTACCTCTTTCCAGGGATTGCTTCCTAATGTAAATGCCTATTCAGAGGCCATTCAATCAATAAAATCATGTTATTCAGTATATCTCTATTTTCATTTTCATTTTACTGTTTTGTTTGCAAAAATGACGTCCGAATTTTTGATAAACATTGCATCATGACACATAAGGGCTTTACAGGAACATGCTTAATAAACATTTAAAATTGCTGTAAATTTTAAGTGCTTTGGATCGTCTATTCAGAACAGATACCCTCGGGGCATTTCCTTAAAATCCCCTGCGGATGATCATGAATATCTTCCCCAGTGAAGTCACCAACAGACAAATTCGGTGTCTTATCCCTGCAGAGCTGATCAGAGCGTTGGATTCTTCAATCCCCAGCAGTTTCTCACCACCGTACTTCCCCAAGCGGTTGTTTCAGGACATACACTCCCCAGTAGAGTTGATAGTACCAGACTACATATCCCCAACGGGGTTGACAGTGCCAGACTTTATCTTCCCAGCAGAAGTGGCTGCTCCTTAGAGTTCGATGCCAGATCGATAATCCCAATGCCAGATCCATAGTTTCTTTCCTTGAAGCAGAACCTCGGTACCGTATCAGTGTTTGCTCCCCCTGCTGAGTCATCTCTCGCAAATCGTGGTTGCCAGAACCATTGTAGCTTTCCTCAACAGCAGGTTTTCAATGCCATTCTTTCCCCGATCAGAGTCTCGGTATGGCCAGAACACCGTGTGGCGGGTCATTTCCCCACATAATTCTTTGTGCTGTGCATCTCCGGCAGCCTTGCCAGGGCCTAGAGGATGGTGATCATTTCCCCAGCAGGTCCCCTGTCTCAACTTGGCATTTTACCCAGCATTCCGCATCCCTGCATGTAGAATCATATTGCATTGCATCCTTCCAAATCGCGTAGCATTTCCATTTTCATGGAGCATTACGCCATTGAAAAATTCAAACATACGCATGTAAGCATAAAACATTCTCGGTATCCCAAGTGATTAGCCAGAAGTTGTTTCCAGTGCTCAGACTGAAGATTGTTCATGACTCACCTTGGTTATCTCCAGCAAGTGTCATTGGCCCATGCGCCGCCTCTATCATCTTTCCCTATTTCTGCCGATGCTGACAGGCATGAAGTTTTTCCGGTATTCAGACCGAAGTGGCGTTCAGGCCAGTTTTCCCGGTATCCAGACCGAAGTGGCGTTCAGGCCAGT
This sequence comes from Lathyrus oleraceus, assembly GCF_024323335.1. Lineage (NCBI taxonomy): Eukaryota > Viridiplantae > Streptophyta > Magnoliopsida > Fabales > Fabaceae > Lathyrus > Lathyrus oleraceus. The sequence continues at coordinate 14,038,379 of NC_066580.1, forward strand.
TTTCCGATATTCAGATCGAAGAAGTTTCCGACGATCAGGTCAACGCAACTTATGGCATTCAGGCCAATTTTCCCGGTATCCAGACCGAAGTGGCGTTCAGGCCAGTTTTCCGATATTCAGATCGAAGAAATTTCCGACGATCAGGTCGACGCAACTTATGGCATTCAGGCCAGTTTTCCCGGTATCCAGACCGAAGTGGCGTTCAGGCCAGTTTTCCGATATTCAGATCGAAGAAGTTTCCGACGATCAGGTCGACGCAGCTTGTGGCATTCAGGCCAGTTTTCCCGGTATCCAGACCGAAGTGGCATTCAGGCCAGTTTCCCGATGTTCAGATCGAAGTCATTTCCAGTATTCAGACTGATGAGCGGCATTCAGGCCATGGTTATTTCTGTGTTACCATTTATTTTGGTATCCAGGTTAGCATTCTTTTTCGGTATTCGGATTGACTCTCACCGTACCAGACGGATTCTCCTTTCAAGGCATTGTTACTTCACTTCACTTCAGTGCAAATTTTTGGGCTTTTATTGTATTCAATCCCTTGATACCTCGAAAGTGCGAAAGCCGCAACTATCTTCTTTTCGGGTCCCCAGTTGATTGAATAGGGGCAGCTGTAACACCCCAAAATTTGCCCTCCCCATTCATGCATTCATTTTTTAGGCCATTTAGTGTTTCATATTACATTGCATCATGTCAATCGGAATTAGCTCCAAGAAGCTCGGACATCATCCAGGATACTTTGTGGGTTTTATTCAAATGATCAGTCAACACAAGGAAAAGACTTGAGGTACTACCAACAGGGCCAGATGAGGCCTATTCACCGTACAAATCGCCAAGCTGGAAGAAGCAAGAATCTGCTGCTGAGCTGTCATGCTCGCTAGGCGAGCAGATGCTTCGCCTAGCGAAGAGCACTGTCATGCTCGCTAGGCGAGCAGATCCTTCGCTAGGCGAAGGACGCGCATTTCAGAAAATATCAGAAAAGTTTTGGGCCTGAGCTGTCCTCATTCAAAGCCCGCAAGCTGCGAAATTTGGCCTATAAATACCAGAGTAGTCAATGAAATAAACCTGAACACTGGCTGAACAGAAAAGACCAGAGACTGGAGGAAGAAACCTAGGAACTACTCTGCAGCAACCTTCAGGCAGCTCTGAGAAGTTCACTCCACCTCACACGAACCCTAATACTACTTTGCAGATCCGGCCGTATCATTCAATCCTAATCAGTCTCTCTCATCAGGTATGCCTTTGTTCCTATTACCTTACGCCTTGAATTTGAATATTATAAATGTATGAGGTAACATCTGGTTTTGCCCGTGGGTTTATATTTATGTATGAATATGTGTAACAATACCATGAATGTTTTAATCATTTTCGTTTATGAGTTGGATACCACAGGGTTTCGGATCATAAAGATCGAACTGTTATCAAGGAGGAATCCAAAACCCGCAAGCCCTCACTAGCCGCTTCGCTAGGTGAGCCTGTAGCGAAGCTTCGCTAAGCCTTCGCTAGGCGAAGCAGTCGCGAACGTGACAGTATTCGTTTTTTTGTTCTCTTTATTCTAACCTGTCTTGTGTTTCCATGGCATTGTTTTCTCTTGATTTCATCCTGTTGCTCTAACCCTTTGTCGAGTTTTGTGAGGGCTCACATGGCTTTTGCAGAGACACTCGCGTGGTTTCCCACTTTATTTGTGGGATACCCCCTGGAGTTTTATTTTGATTATTCGTGTTGACTGATTTCCTTTGACGGTCCAGCTGGAGAGATTTCAGGGTTTCTTACTCCTTTAACTGCTATAGCTTCGGATCTTTATCCGTGTGGTAATTTTTTCCCTTTCTCGTACTTTATCGCTTTCTTAGCTGGAAGACCTCGATAGGAGGCAATGTTTGAGCCCCTTGGTGGCATTTTACTTTGAGATACATGTTTTGTGTTTTGTATTCGTATCCCCATATGTAGCGCGGTTCCTTCGTCAAGGACTGCCTGTTTGCCCTCGAGCATCCCAAACCCTAAAACCCATAGCAACACGTTATCTCCTTCTACTACAGGCGAGTAAGTCTCCAAAGGTCGAGCATCCGGTAGATTGCGTAGTAACGTTGTTCGTCCAAAACCCAATCCATAACCCCGTAGTTAGCCGAACTAGGGTTTGCTCTGATTCTCATTCCAGATGAGATACGTAGGCATAAGACGCGATGTCTTAGCGAGCACAATTACCCCCAACCCATAGGTCATCCGAGCTACGAAGACTCTGATTCTCATATTCAGATGAGATACGTATGCAGTAGATGCGACATCCGCGCGAGTCATTTCTCTTAACCTTTTTAGTAAATAAACACATTAGGTAAACCCACACCCTTTAGACGAAAACCACAAAAGTGGATCCCGTAGAGTACTATGGATGCGTAGGGGTGCTAATACCTTCCCTTCGCATAACCGACTCCCGAACCCAAGATTTGGTTGCGAGACCCCGTCTTGTCCTTTCCTTTTTTCAGGTTTACTTCGAGCGTTTCCTTTCCCTCCTTTGGGATGAATAACGCACGGTGGCGACTCTTCTGTCTTTTTCTTTCGCCGGTTGTTTTTTCCGCGCACTGTATTTTTCAGGTTGCGATAATACCTAGAGCTATTTTTGCTTGGAAAATCATTTTCTATATTGAAACATTATAGGTCATTTTGTCTAAACCCTAATTTGAAAGTCAATTTCCCAAGGCCATAACTTGCTCAATTTTTATAAGATGAAATATTTACAAGTTTCAAAATCAAATTTAATGTGTGTAATTCAACTTTTATGTTTGGAGTTGGAGTTAATTCAACTTTTTTGAGCATGTGATATGAGGCTACATTATAGGTCACTTTTGACCTATACCATTGATCAAGTGATTTTTCCAAACTTCAAAAATGCATAACTCTATCATTTGAAATCCAAATGACATGAAATTGGTGACCATTTTGAAGTTCTTTGAAAGATATACAACTTTAATGAAGACACTTTTCTCATTTGAAGCTCATGTAAAAAGTTAAGCAAGGTGGAATATTGAGACATATGGCTTGACACTTAGAAAAAATTTGATATGTCAAAAATTTCCAAACTTCCACCTCAAGTTTCTCCAAGTTCCAAGCTCCAAATGAAAAAGTGTTGAACATGAAAGTTGTTCCTCTTGATCTCACCTTTCTAAAGACCTCAAATTCATTCATTTTGGATAAGAAATGCATAGGCTGCACATGGCTTAAACAGAGTGATATCACTAGGCATGAATCAAACTTCAAACATCAATGTGCATTTGCCTTGCAATCCAAGCTTACTTCAGAGCATCTGATGTTCATTTGTGGACCTAAAAAATCATTTCATGGGCCTATGCACGCCCATGCACCATTACATCACCATTTGCCAAAATTGGAAAGTGAATGAGAGTGTGCAATTATCAACCATTCTAGCTATAAATAGAGCTTCAATTGCTCATAAAAAAACACAATCGCGCCAGCTTTGATCCCCCATTTCAAACCCTCAATTCTCAAAGGATAAGCCTGAAAAATTCTCTTGAATTTGAGCTTAAATCTCCCCACTATTTTGGAATTCAATTCTCCAGGATTCCATAGCTTTTTAACCATTCAATCCTCTTCCTGCAAGCAAGTGGAGTGAGATCAAGCACAAGCAAGAGCAAGATCAACTGAATTCAGACCTCCATTGAAGGTATTTTTCAGAAATTTTGAACTCTTTGATTCTCTCAAATTCTTGCTCAGATCTATTGATTCTTTTGTTGTATGAAGTCCTACCAATGTAGGCAAGAAGATTGAGTTGCTTTGAGGTCAAATCGAAGCAACTCAGTTCATGTACCTCAAATTTCAATTCCATGTATCTCTCAATATATTTGGAATTGGAGTGAATGGAGGTAAGATTCGAGCTCAGTGCCATTTTTTCTTCAAGATCATGTCCTTGTTTTTCATTATGGCGATGGTTCATGGTGGACCAGTTCGGCGATGACTTGGCTAGCATCTGAACCACATGATCCGTCCCTCACGTTTTAATCCTGAGAGTTGGTGTTGATTACCCAAGTTGCAGCGCACTGACTAAGGTCCATGGTGGATAGCGCGCTAGGGACCATCTGATCTGCCACCTCAATTAATGAGGGAGATCTGATGGTCCACGTATTTTTGATTTTCTGAATTTTTATTTTAATTGCATTTTCTTCAATAATTCATATTAAATTCAATATTGATCCAAAAAATATGGGACTTTCACCAAAAAATTTCAAATATTTTTCTCTTTCAAATTCTAAATTAAAATTACTTTTTGGATCATTACTAATATTTTTCATGAATTAATTGATTTTGCATTTGTTTTTAATTTCTTAAAAATATTTTTAAATGTCCAAAAATTATGAAATTTTTTCTCCAAGGTCCTTTGACCTTGTTTGACCTATGATAAATCTCATGACCATTTCTTTGGTGTTTTGATGAGATTTTAGGAATTGGACAAAACATATTTGATTTAAATGCACTATTTTATTATTTTTAATTGAATAAATGCCAATTAAATTCTGCTGACCATTTGTATTGACTTATTTGAGTTTGCTTATTGTTGTTGGGCCTTGGTCAAGGTTGTTTTGACTTTGTCAAGTTAATATCATTGGATTTAGGGGATTGATGGAATGTACATTCCATCTCCCAAAATGAATGAATGATATTAATTTGGTAAAAGTCCTCCTTTGACCAATTTGTGATCTCGTTCATCCCCTTCCCACTTCATCTCATTCCTCTTCTTAATTCATTCATTCCATTTGGCCTATGACATCTCAAAGTCCTAATGCTAGTTGATTGAAAAATTAACATGAGTATGGATGAGATTAGGCCACACCTTTTGCATATTCTTTTTTGTGTGTGGTATGTTTCATGAGCATAGTCCATTATACTATGTCTCTAACATGCATTAACATCAAAATTCTATTGCCCGACCTCAAATAGTTGTGACTTCTACATAAGTCCAATTACGATTGCTTAACATAGCGCTAATTTTTTGACATAAAAGGCATAAGCATTCTAGTTAGTGAGATTGTAAGTCTCCCCTCTTTCATGGTATTGTATGGAAACTTGGTCTTCTTTCCTTCCTTTGGAAGATGTTTTGGTTCAAGGATCCATGCTTGTGATAAGTGGGTTGAGTGTTCTCCAAATAATGTCTTGAAAAATCAAAAGCAAAACAAAACTAACCTCTAACCTACTAACTATTGACTTTTAATTTCAAGCCTTACTTTAATGCAATTTACTTTTAGCATTTTATTTCATTTGCCATTGTTCATATCATTCTAATTTTTTATGTTAATGCAATTTTCATTTTGTCCATTTGGACCATATTGTGTGATATATTTTTTTTGTATATACTTTGCTTGTTTGTGTGGTCTTTGACCATTAATGTACATAATAATCAAAAAAACCATAAAAAAACTTTTGAGTGGACCGTTGGCTTGATCTTGGACAAATGGACTTAGAATATAGGCAACCTCCCTAAGATAAAGGACTTGGCCAATGCCAATTTGTGGAGAACTAAGTGCTTGCAATTTGAAATTCATCTGATACATCTTTGAAGACCTCTCTAGGATTCATCTGCAACATGATCATTGTGAAGTTGTTATTTTGAACTTGTGACTTGTGGAATTCACCTGTTACATGGGCTATTTTGAAGAAGATCATGGAATGGATAAGCTTGGATGAGGCCATCTTTATTTGATGCCTTTGCTCTTCAAGATAATATAATTGTGCATTTGTGTATTGCTTGATTCTAAAAGTCCAAGGGAATTCTGGGTTTCTGTTGACATTTTTATCTATTGGATTGCTGCCCATTTGGCCAGATCTTTTCAACTCTAAACTTTTAAATTTTGTGCATAGGGTAGTCTCTTCATCTTCTCCCCATTTCTTTAATTTTAAAATCTATCCCTCCATTTTCAAAATCTTCTTTGTGTGAACTATTTTTGCTCTAAACTATGACCACTTTTGCAAAATATAGAAACTTTGGCCTTATGCCATTGCATTTTTAAACTTCTTTTCTTAAAATCAAACTTGTAAATAAACTTAACTATATTTGACTTAAACTTTCAAAAAAGCCAAAAAAGAACTAACTCATTCAAACTATTTTTAGGCCTTTGTGCCTTTCAAACTTAAATTTTGTTAAAAGCAATGCACCCACTTTGAAATTTGTATCACGAACTACGAGGTTTTGATCCCTCATTTTTATGTTGGTACGTAGGCACGAGTCCGAAGGTCTTGTCAAACACAAAAATATAATTAATGAATTCTTTTCTCATCCCCCTCCATTCTATTTGTTTGTAAACATCACTTTGTACAAAATACATATGCACACAAAAAGGGCTCCCTAGGAGTACCTAGGACACTTTGGATGCTAACACCTTCCCTCTGTGTAACCAACCCCCTTATCTGTGATCTCTAATTTTTATTAGTTTTTATTTGAAAACTTCTTACTTATTGGGTTTTGTTCGTACTTTTCCCTTTTCCCTTGGAAACAATAAAAGCGCGGTGGCGACTCTTGTTAATTGATCTCTAGCTTATCAATAGCTTGATGATCATGAATTTCCCGTTACACAACTACCCTTTTACTGGGCAGAATACCAGAACGAGAATATCCGTCATCTATTAAGATGAACATATCGAGGATAGACTCAAAAAGGTAAAGAATATCCATCATTGGTTAGGATGAACATATCAAGGATAAACTTCCTGGGGAAACGTGAAAACGAATCCGCTGGGGAGAAATAAAGGAAGTAGATTACTTTTACCGGGTATTGGGCAAAAGTAAAGTACTCACAAATTCGAGAAGAATATTACCATTTACTGGGTAACATACTCTCGGGGAACCAAAAGCATCTAGATAGGTAAAATCTAGAAAGAAACGGTCAATCAAAGACTCAACCCAATGAGGATATAACTCAAGGGGAGCAGTTCCATCTAGATAATCAACTGGGTAGGAAGCTAAAATAATAATCATCCACGAGGAAATAACTCGGTGGGGAATGGAAAAGGTTAGATTCTTTCTGCTTAAAGGGCTGACACTCTAGATATGAAAGAGGACAAACACAATGAATCTGCGTGGGAAAGGATACCACCATAGCAGAGGGTCAGAAAAAGGATGAATCACAAAAATGAAATAATAAATGCAAATGATGAAATCTATGAATGTATATGTATTTGTATATTTAATGATTATGCTGACAAAACAATCACAAGTATATAAATGTCACTGTTATGAATCATCGATACCACACTCCACCAATCTCAACAGGAGGGAAGCAACAATTGGAGAAAGAGATGAATCAGATGAACGAGAATCATTCTTCTCAAACGCTCGACCCTAGCTAGAGGAAAGAGGACAAATTTGCTGGGGATTTGCATCATCAACTTTGCGGGGGAATTTTAGGTCAACACCATATCAAATGGGAGACGACCTTGCAGAGGACCAGAAATATTGCTCAAGAATCAGTGCTAACAAGGATCAGGCCTAAATTCTGCTGACGACCTGAGGGGAGTAACAATCTGTGCTAAATCTATGCAAACCGTTGAGATAACGTGCCTATAACTCGAGGGGGGAAAATACAAACTCGGCTGGGGAAACCAACCAAACTCGAATGGAGATGTTGAGTTGCCGTTCGGAAATATATGACCAAACCAGTTGCTTGGGGAAAACCAATCATGCTTCGCATTTTAGAACTTACCTGTTCTCAGACTGCTGTTGATATTCCTTAAATGAAATCGATTGCTCTTAAAAAGTAATTATTTTTATTATTTAAGAAAAACATGATTTTAATTTTTTAAAATTCAATTTCAAAAATAATCATCATAAAATTTAATTCTATTTAGATGAAATAAATAAGAATAGAAACAATTGGATAAAAAGCTCAACTTTATTTAATAGAATGGTAGTCTGTGAATGACAAGACTCCATAGATCTTCACAAAAATTGAAAAATGGTAATTTACATGGAAAAGGGCTACATTGAATACAATGATCACTAATCCTTCTACCATCTTTGATATCCACTATGCTTTTGGCTTTGGTTGAAGATGAATCAGAACCCAATGATGTGCTCAAGAATGTCTTCAAGACTGAAGATCAACAGGATGCTGTTACTTGCCATGATCCCTAATTTTTGCATAAATTGCCCCAAGGTGGGGTAGTCAATTTATCGGGATAGATTTTTCTATTTTATGTCTCTAACTTTTGCATGGATCTCCCTTTCTGGTTTTCAGTCTACTGAGACACTCATTTTTGCCTAAGCCTCACTTTCGGGTTTTCAACTTAGCGAGTTGTTCTTTTCTTTTTAAGGCGAAGTATTTCTTGACTACATCGGCGTTCACAGGACGCGTGAACTATTCACCATCCATAGTTGTAAGAATCAAAGCACCGCCCTAAAAGGCTCTCTTAACAACATATGGGCCTTCATAATTAGGAGTCCATTTGCCCCTAACATCAGGTTTAAAGAATAGAATCTTCTTGAGCACAAGGTCACCTTCTCTGAACACATGGGGTTTGACCTTCTTATCAAATGCCTTCTTCATTCTCTTTTGATATAACTGACCATGACACATGGCAGTCAACCTCTTCTCTTCAATCAAATTCAAATGATCATACCTGGTATGACACCATTCAACTGTTGTCAACTTGGCTTCCATCAGCACACATAGTTTTGGGATCTCAACCTCTACCGGGAGCACAACTTCCATGCCATAAACAAGTGAGAAAGGGGTTTCCCCTGTTGAAGTGCGGATGGATGTACAATACCCATGCAAAGCAAATGAGAGCATCTCATTCCAATCCTTGTAGGTTACTACCATCTTCTGGATGATCTTCTTGATATTCTTGTTTGCAGCTTCAACAACCCCATTCATCTTAGGTCGGTAGGGAGAAGAATTATAATGTGCAATATTGAAGTCTTTACAAAGAGCTTCTACCATATTATTATTCAAGTTTGACCCATTATCAGTAATGATCTTACTTGGCCCACCATATCGACATATAATTTGATTCTTGATAAACCTCACAACAACTTGCTTGGTTATATTTGCATACGATGCCGCTTTAACCCACTTTGTGAAGTAGTCAATAGCCACCAAAATGAAACGATGTCCGTTCAAAGCTTTGGGCTCAATCATGCCAATCATATCTATTCTCCACATGGAGAAGGGCCATGGGGAGGAAATGACGTTCAACAGTGTCGGGGGAACATGAACCTTATTTGCATAAATTTGACACTTGTGGCATTTCTTCAGAAACTTGCAACAAACAGATTCCATTGTCAGCCAATAGTAACATACTCTCAACATCTCCTTAGCCATAGCATGTCCATTGGAATGAGTACCAAAGGAACCTTCATGGACTTCAGTCATCAATAAGTCTGCTTCGTGTCTATTCACACATCTGAGCAAAATCATATCGAAGTTTCTCTTGTACAGTACATCACCATTCAAGTAGAAGTTGCCAGCCAATCTTCTCCAAGCCTTCTTATCTTTCAAAGATGCCCCAGGCGGGTAAATATGACTTTGGAGAAAACACTTGATATCAAAATACCACGGCTTTTCATATTTGATCTCTTCAAAAGCAAACACATGAGCTGGCCTATCAAGACGCATCACAGTCAAATTAGGAACTTCATACTAGAACTTTACCACAATCATTGATGCCAACTTTGCAAGAGCATCTTCCATCCGATTTTCATCTCGAGGGATATGATGAAACTCAACCTTTATAAAGAAAGTTGAAATCCTCCTCGCATAATCTCTATATGGTATCAAACCAGGTTGATTCGTCTCCCATTCACCTTTGATTTGATTCACAACCAAAGCTGAATCTCCATAGACGTCAAGATACTTGATTCTGAGATCAATGGCCTCTTCAAGCCCCATAATGCAAGCTTCATACTAAGCCATATTGTTTGTACACTTGAAAGTCAATCTAGTTATAAATGGAAAATGAGTGCCTTGAGGAGTAATAATCACTGCCCCAATGCCATTACCATACTGATTAACAACTCCATCAAATACCATGCCCTAATGAGAACCAGGTTCTGACCCTTCTTCAAGCAATGGTTCATCATAATCTTTCATTTTCAAGTACAAGATCTCTTCGTCAGGAAAATCATACTGCACTGACTGGTAATCTTCAATCGGTTGGTGGGCCAAATGGTCGGCCAAGACACTACCCTTAATTGCTTTTTGAGATCGGTATTTAGTATTATAGTCTGATAACAACATCTGCCAACGAGAATTCTCCCAGTTAAAGCAGGCTTCTCGAAAATATACTTGATTGGATCCATTTTGGATATCAACCAAGTGGTATGATTCAACATATGCTGACACAGATGCTTAGCAGCCCAAGCCAATGCACAATAAGTATTTTCAAGCATAGAATACCGAGTCTCACAGTCGGTAAATTTCTTACTGAGGTAGTAAATTGCATATTCTTTCTTTCCAGTTTCGTCTTGCTGACCCAAAACATAACCCATACTTTTTTCAAGCACAGTCAAATACATGATCAATGGTCTTCCTTCAACAGGCGGTGACAGAATCAGAGGTTCAAGCAAATATTCTTTGATACTGTCAAAAGCTTTCTGGAAGTTTTCGGTCCAATCATAAGATTGATCTTTCCGCAGAAGCTTGAATATAGGCGCATACGTGACAGTCATATGCGATGTGAATCTTGAGATATAATTCAAGTGACTGAGAAAACCTCTGACTTGCTTCTCAGTTTTGTGTGCAGGCATCTCTTGTATTGCTTTGACCTTGGAATCAACTTCAATACCCTTCTCGCTGATAATAAAGCCCAACAACTTACTAGAACGAACACCCAAAGTACATTTATTGGGATTCAAGCGGAGTTTGTACTTCCTCAAACGCTGGAATAGCTTCAAAAAATGCTCAACATGTTTTTCTTCATCACTTGATTTGGCAATCATATCATCAACATAGACTTCGATCTCTTTGTGCATCATATCATGAAAAAGATTAGTCATTACTCTCTGATATGTTGCACCAGCATTCTTTAGACCGAAAGGCATCACTCTATAATAGAATGTTCCCTAAGGTGTAGTGAATGTGGTCTTCTCTATATCTTCGGGTGCCATCTTGATCTGATTATAACCGGAAAATACATCCATAAACGAAAAGACTTTGAATTTAGCTGTATTGTCTACCAACATGTCAATGTGTGGCAGAGGGAAATCATCTTTCGGACTAGCTTTGTTCAAATCTCTATGATCAACACACATACGGACTTTTCCATCCTTCTTCGGAACAGGCACAATATTGGCCACCCATTGTGGATACTCATCGGTGACAACGAAACCAACATCAATCTGCTTTTGCACTTCTTCTTTGATCTTTACTGCCATATCAGAATGAGTCCTTCTCAACTTCTGCTTGACTGACGGGCATTCTGGCTTCAATGACAATCTACGCTCCACGATCTCAGAATCCAAACTAGGCATGTCTTGATAGGACCAAGTAAACACATCTGAATACTCTCGAAGAAGATGAATCAACCCTTTCTTAACCTTAGGACACAGTTGAGACCCAATCTTGACTTCCTTCACATCATCTTTGGAACCCAAGTTGACTAACTCAATCTGCTTTTCGAATGGCTGAATGGCTTTTTCCTCGTGCTCAAGTAGGCGAGACAAATCATCAGACACTTCTTCATCACTTTCTTCCTCAACCTCAAATACAGGGAATTCAAAGTTTGGAGAAGGAGTAGTGTAGCGGGGTATTCGTTACCTTTAGATTTATTGACTAAATCAAAAGTAAATCATACAATTCGAGTCGCCACCGCACTTCTATTTATCCAAAGGAAAGGTTAGAAAGCAAACAAAAACGAGAAGTTTTATCAAATCAAAAACTAATAAAAATGTCAGAGATCTGGGTAAGAAGGTTGGTTTTGCAATAGGAAGGTTTTAAGCACCCAAAACATCCTTAGTACTCTAAGGGAGCCCTTTTTGCCAAGTTGTATGGTAGGTTAGTATTTGTGAAAATATTTGTGCAAACATGATTGGGGAGATGAGAGAAGAATATACAAATTATTTACAATTTTGTTGTTTGAATGGATGAACCCATTGCCTACGTACTATCACAAAGGTAGGATCAAAACCTCGTAGTTCGGGGTAAAAATCTCAAAATATTGGTGAATTGATTTGACAAAATCCTTAAGGTCTTTTGTTATCAAAGGGAGAAAACTCAACCTAAACCACAATCCACCATGTGAGGAGAGCTTCAACATACTAGTGAGGGATCCACCCTATAATAAGTATGGAAGACTTATAGTCCAATCACTAAGGATAAGGCGAGGTTTACATCAACCACTATGATAACTCAAACCTAATAGCTAATGTTTATGAAAAGCTTTGGCAAAGGTGGCCATTGGAACCACAAAAAGGATTCAAAGTGAGTTGGATTTACCAATTAGAAGTATTCACAAAAAGGAAGTCAAAGTTGACTTAAGGTTCAATTCAACATAAGTATTATGAAAAGAGTTTGAAAAATCAAAGGCATGGTGCCTAGGTTTCTAATTTTGAAAACAATGTCAATGTTTGCACAAAATAAGTTTGGCTTGGGTTAGAGTGGAGAGAAGAAGAGAAGGGCTAGGTCCTAAACATGCAAAGATGAGAGAAGAGAAATAAAACCCTTGGAGTTCCTTTCTTGAGATCATAAAGATGATCCAAGTTGCTCCTTTCCTTTAGACTTAGCAAGTATTAAGCAATTAACTCAAGCAATCAAGCAAATATTCAATCAAGCTCCTAGGATCTTCCAATGGGACTTGTCTTTCTCTTAACTTGGAGGCTCATGACAATGGTCCTTCTAAATAGCTCAAGTTTAGAATCCCTATCACATAAGAACAAACAATTAAAAAGTTCCACAATGCAATAATAGAAATGGACAAAGAGAGAGTTTAGATTAGGGGTCCTTTCAAATCAACATCAAGATATAAGTATTCTAAAGGCATGAGGCCTAGTTGCTCTTCAACAATTTTAGAATTCTAAAGGCATGAGGCCTAGTTTCTCTTGAACTCCATTAAGCATAGGTAGGGTCCTAATTCTAAGTCCTTTCTCCTTTTGCATTGGGTTCATACAAACAAAACAGAACAAGCACAAGGCAATAGTATATACACAATAATGTGCTCAAGTGAGCAAAAGGCAAATGACATAAACATAAACATGAGCTCAAGTGAGCAAAAGGAAAAGACAATATGAATAATGGGCAAGAAATTAAATTGCATTAAAGTAAATTGCAAGAATTAAATGCTTGAATTAAAAGTTAGTGATTAGTACTTAGTGTTAGTGTGCCATAAGGAAATTTAACGCTATGTTAAGCAATCATAAGTGGACTAATGTAGTAGTCACACCTATCTGAGGCCGGTCAATAAAACTATAGGCAAATAAACACAAGTTAGAGATCATGACTAGTAAGCCAAGCTCCTACAACTTGCCATGCCAAAAGAAAAGAAGAATGACCTTGTATGGATTTCAGGTTTTTTGCTTGACCAAGAAGCAACCTATCTTGGACACAAAGCAATTCACTTGATCTTTGATCAAGATGAATTTGATTTGGATCAAAGAAGGTTAAGCCTCTCATATGTCAAGGTTAACCACGAATCATTAACTCATTGGTCAAAAGAAAAAGAAGAAGAAAGGAGATGAAGATAGAATGGAATGTACAAAATGAGAAATCAAATGACATAACCAAACACATTGATCAAATATGAATGGAATCAACATCAATCAATGGTAAACAGAAGTGAAATGAAGCTTAAAGGTCAAGAAAGATCAAACATGTTTTTGGTATTTTTTTGGAATTAAAATAATGCATAAAATAAAATGAACAAATAAAGGTCAAACTTCAAATCCAATTCAAATCAACTTGGATAAGTCCAATTGGATCATCATAAGTCTAACATGGTCAAACAAGGTTTGACAAATTTTCTCAACATTTTTTGAAAACAGAAACTAATTTTAAACAATTAAAAATGAAGAAAAATAACATAATTGGACTAAAATCTCAAATAAATCTCAAATCAATTAAGAAATTGATGAGAATATTTTTCATAGACTTATCATCATCCAAAGATGTTAAGAAAATATTTTTGGCATTTTTGAATATCAAATGGTATTTTAAATGAATTAAAAACAATCAGAAATGAAATAATCCACAAAAAATATTAAATGGAATCACAAAAATAATTAAAAATCATTTTATGAAACTAGAATTTAAGAGAAATTTTTTGCAATTGGTCCCATATTTTTGTGATTCCAAATAAAGAAGTTATGAATTTTTGAAAATAAATGGATTAAAAGAAATTAAAACTGAAATTAATAAAATAGAAAAAACCATAAGCGTCTGATCAGAGCTCATTAATTGACGTGGCTGATCAGAAGGCTCTCAACCGTGCGCTTACCATGTACATGAGTCAAGCGCGTGGTACCATGAATTAAATGGAGTCAAACATAACAAGGGCCAGGATTAGATCGTGACCAATGGATCCAAGGGCTATGAGATCAGCCACGTCTAGAAGGTGGTGGAAACCACCGTCTTCTCCAGTGAGAAGCCAAAATCCGGCCACCAGTTGCAGGTTTTGCAACTTTAACCAATCCACACGATCTATATACCAAATGAAAGCTGGGGTGATGTACATCACCCCTGTGACCTTAGTTTTCACTCAAGATTCTTATGGAGGAAGAAATCTGAAGTTGAAAAACTAGGTGTTCAATCTGAAGTTCACCAATTCATAAAATTAAAGCCACCGTTGGCTTGCCTCTCACACGAGGACTTCAGAATTGCAAACCAACACAAGCAATGCATAATAATCAGTGAGATTCGAAGCAAAACAGTTAGGGTGTAAACCTTTGTAGAGCAGCTTTTATGAGCATAATTCAACCAAACCTTTGCTTGCAGCTTGGTCCTGATGCTTGGTGTGAGAGCTAGGCTTAGGAATTAGTGATGATAATCAACTGATGTTGTTGAAAATCACACTTGAAAATGAAAAGTGAAAATGCAAATTCCTTTGGTGAGAGGTTGGGGAATCAATTCAACAGGGGTTTAGGCGCCTTCAGGTTGAGATTTGAGTGAGGCAATGCATTCTATTTATAGATGGAGCTGATGTAAAGAGGTGGAAAACTCGTGTGCATGAAATTGGGTTCTCCATGCATGGGCCTGTACAGGCGCATGTGAGGCCCAAAATTAATTGGTTTTTCATGCTGAACTCAAATGAAGCAAGTTTGGACGTGCAGATGGCAAGGCAATGGCTTGTGCATGAAGAATTAACATGAAGTGCATAAATGATTACAAAAGTTCATCTCTTCGAAAGTCCCAATTGGAAAATTCAAACATAAGCATGTGGGTAATGGTTGGAAAGGTCTTGACATGAGGAACAAAAGTTATGTTGAACAAAAATCCATTTGGAGTTTGGAAAATATTGAAAACTGGCCATGAAGATCAAGGTACAAAACATGCATTTGGAAAATTTGCCAAATATGACCAACTTTAAGCCCTTCTATTTCAGTGATGCAAGCTTCAAATGACAAAACCTCCAGCATCAAAGTTGTATATATTTTCAAGAAAATCAATTTGGCCTTAAAGTTTGCATCATTTGGATTTTTAATGAGAAAGTTATGGGCACTTGAAGTTGGACTTTTTCAAGATTCAATGACTTTGGTCCAAAGTGACCTATAATGTTTTGTATTATCATATGTGTTTGTTTTAGGATTATGGAATTTTGTCCAACATAACAATTTAAGTAGACATCTTAGAATTTCCAATTCACTTGGTCTCACCTCAAAATCATAAAAAATGAAGGAGTTAGGTCCTTGTGAAGTTGACCCAAAATTAGGGTTTCAGTCAAAATGACCTATAATGTTTTGAAATGAATGATGACCTTACAGGTTTCAAATGGAATTTTGATGAACATTAAAGTTGTTCATATGGTTCTTAATAATGTGTTTTCTCTTGGGGTCACCTTCATTTGACAAAAACATCAAAAGGTAGGTCTCAGTGGATTCCAAAATAGTTAGATGAATTGACTGTTCAACTTCTCAAGTCCAAACTTCAAATCTTGATGAATAAATGATTGAGGACACTCACATAGGCTCATATATGCATAAAATGATGAACGAAAGAACTTCCATTGATTGAATTTGATCATAGGTTGAGGTTGCTTCATGAGCAAGGCATAATCAATGCACAATTGAATTAGGGTTTCCTTGAGAAACAATCCTCAAGCCCTTTTGGTTTATCTTGATCAAATTGACAAATTGAGATACTTGGGAGGCATATATGATGATTGAGAGCTTTGGGAACTATTGTCATGCTTGCTTTCATTTTCATTTGGCCACTTCAATGGGCATATGAGCCTCCTAGGAGCCTTGGGTCACTTAACTGCTTAAGCTTCAAAACAAAAGAGGTTAGTGACATATTTTTTGTGCTTTTGGTTAGTAAACAAAATAATAAAAGAAATAATATACAATTCAAGCATGCTTGGTGGTCTTAAACCACTCACACAAGTCCCAACCCTAGGGTAAAAGAGCCAAGATGCTATGATCATTGAGGCAAATGCATTGAGCAATGATATGATGCCATGAGAGATCTTAGGGTCAAAATTAGGGTCTTACAAGTAGGATCATTGTATTTAATGGGTTTAGAAACCAACCTGCATAATGATTTGATATTTTGATTTTAGAGAAGTGAATTGTGGCTAAATATTATGCAGATGGACAATTTATTATTTATTTATTTATGTTTTATGTGATTACCATTTTCAGAAAAGCAAAAAGTAAAAATAAAACACCATAGACGTGGATGAATAAAATTGCACTTTATTGATGATAAAAATTTGAAAATGCCCAACAATGTTCACTTCTCCCTTAGGCATAGGAGAAGGATTTTCTCAAAATTATGAAAAACTATTTACTTAGAGTGATGGACAATAACAGGAACCTCAACAACAACCCAATTGTTGTAAGCCTTTCCATGCGTCATAAAATTGGCGCAGTCTTCATCTACATCACCCTCGATCACGACAGCTTAGTGTTGTTCATTACCATGGATAAACCCTCCGTTATGGAAACTTGGTTGCATATCTTCAACTTCAACATTAAACAACCCTTGCTGGAATCCCAAACCGACTCTATTCTTGTTCTCGGCGACCTCTACCATACGGCCCCACTGATCTGAACTGCCATCTTCAATAATGTTCTACGCATCTTTGAAAGAGGACATGGGTGCCTCTGTTTTCTTCACTTCAGCAATTGATAAGGCTTAGAACGGAGTTCCAACCTCCTATTCAGCTTCAATATATGAAAAAGACGACAAATGGCTCACCAACAACGCTTTCTCTCCACCCACAATGACAAGCTTGCCATTCTTCACAAATTTCAATTTCTGATGCAGGGTAGATGTCACAGCTCCAGCCTCATGGATCCATGGCCTTCCCAATAAGCAACTATAGGCCGGGTGGATATCCATTACTTGAAAAGTAATAGGGAAATCACTCGGACCTATCTTCACCAGAAAGTCCACTTCTCCTATAACAGTCTTGCGGGAACCATCAAATGCCTTAACGATCACACCACTATACCTCATCGGGGCGCCTTGATAGGATAATCTTGACAGAGTTGACTTGGGGAGTACATTTAAAGAAGAACCGGTATCAACTAACACATTTGACAATGCACCCTCCTTGCAGTTCATCGGTATATGCAGTGCCAGATTGTGATTTCTACCTTCCTCGGGAAGTTCTTCATCACAAAAGCTCAAGTTGTTGCAGGAAGTCATGTTAGCCACAATGTGGTCAAACTTATCCACAACCATGTCATGCTCTACATAGGCTTGCTCCAACACTTTTTACAATGCTTCTCTGTGCGCTTCAGAATTCATGAGCAGAGACAACACTGAAATTTTTGAAGGAGTTTGGAGCAGCTGCTCCACCATATTAAATTCACTTTTCTTGATCAAACTTAGTACCTCATCATCATCGTTAGGCTTAAATTTGATGGATTCATCATACTTACATATTGGAGCACTAACCGGATTCACCACAGGCACATCAACTTTCTTTCCAACGGATACATCTTTTATCACCTCTTTTGGAAAGACAGGTCCAAAAACACAACTGCTACGGGTCACCTTCGTAACATCAACAATGTTCACAATAGAATTGGTCATAGGCAACGAAACCTCTTAACCGTTCTCTACAATGGTAGCATTATATTGGTATGGAAAAACTCTATCAGATGCATACGGGATGGGACCCGCTAACCGTATCACTAACAGAGATACCGATCTATTGATGATGTTATTGCTGCTGCTGTCAAACTGAATCACTACCCGTTCTGGGGTCTTAAACACTGGTACTATAACATTCACATCAACTATATCCCTTGACTGTTTAATTTGGATTATATTCTCATCCATCAACTTCTGGATATCTCTCTGGACGATTGAACACCCAAGGAGGTTTACACTGCAAATTGCACAACCGTCATGGTCGTGCTCACAATCACTGATGGTACACAGGGTCTTATGCGTCTCCACCAAGGACCGACAAATACGTCGCACATCGAATACTCAGAAACTTCCTGGACAACCATCTACCATATTAACAGAGGAATTACCATGAGCGGGCAATGGGTTAGCTTTTACATTCGGCGCACGGTCCTCGAAGGATACCATCCCACTTTTCACTAGCTTCTGGACCTCATACTTCAATGGGTAACGATTTTCGATATCATGATTGGGAGCTCCTTGGTGAAAGACACAACGGAGTTCTGGCTTATACCACCATGGAAGTGGTTCTGGAATTTGTAGCGGATTCCCTGGTTGGAGTAGGTTCTTGAGAACCAAAGATGGATACAGTTTGGCGTATGACATAGGAATAGGGTTAAAAGGGACCTTTTTCCTCTCGAAATTCTGTTGTTATTGTTGATTGGTGTTGTTGTCGTAGTTGTTTGTTCTTTGTTGCGACTGTTGTTGACGTTGTTGTTGACGTTGTTGTTGAATTGGCACTGATTGATTGTTTGAAAATACTGGAATAACTGACGAAACTTGGTGATGATGTTGGTGCAGTTGCAGATTTCTTTTGACATGAGGCCTCTTTTTCCTTCCTACGGACACTGCATTGGTTTCCCCTTCCTTCTTTCTGGCGAAACTGCTCCCATACTTCTTGCTTGATGACATCTATAAGACCCCAAATTTTAACCCTAAGATCCCTCATGCTATCTCACCATATGCATTAG
Source organism: Lathyrus oleraceus (assembly GCF_024323335.1). NCBI lineage: Eukaryota > Viridiplantae > Streptophyta > Magnoliopsida > Fabales > Fabaceae > Lathyrus > Lathyrus oleraceus. The sequence goes on from NC_066580.1 coordinate 14,057,634, forward strand.
CATTGGAATCACACATTGGCATCCTCCTTACCCCTCATTCATTGGGTTTGCATTGGGAGAGATCACCAAGCACCATTTGATTGTATCATACTTTGTAATTTATCATTTTTACTAACCAAAATACCAAAAATATGTCTTTGTATGCACTAACTCTTTTGTAGGTAGAGCATGTGCTCACCTTTGATTCATCAAGCTCACATCTAGGATTTAAGACCCTCAATGCAAGGAGCTCAATCAAGAAGTGGTTTAGTATATCTCTAAGTATCATATATGGATCCCCATGATCTCCACATGTTATTTTGATCAAGAAATCATCAAGAGTTTGGAATTGGTTTTCCTTGGAAACCCTAGTTCATCTGGGTATCTTGTGTAACTTCTTCGACAAGCTTCTTCAATAATTGATCAAATATTTCAAGGGATACTTCAAATTTCATCATCCTATGCATATATGATCCTCCATGAGTCCCAAAAGTCAAGAGAATTGCAAGTTAGCAAGTTGGTTAATGGTGGTTGACCAGAGGAATTCATCTGATCAAAACAAGGGTCCCCTAGACCCTATCTCCCTCAATATTTGTCATATGAAAATGATTCCAAGAGAAACGTTACTCTAAATGACATTCCAAACAACTTTCATGTTGAGGTCTAGATATAGTTTTGCTTGGAAAGTCATTTTTTATGGTGAAAGATTATAGGTCATTTTGTCTAAACCCTAATTTGGAGGTCAATTTCCCAAGGCCATAACTTGCTCAACTGTTTTGAGATGAAAGATTTCCAAGTTTCACCATCAAGTTAAACATGTCTACTTCAAATTTTATGTTTGTAGGAAGAGATAATTCAAATTTTATGTGCATGTGATATGAGGATACATTATAGGTCATTTTGGACCAATGCCATTGAACAAGTGATTTTCCTCAACTTCAAAAATGCATAACCCCTTCATATTAAATCCAAATTAGGTCAAATTTATGACCATTTTGAAGGAATTTGAGAGAGCTACAACTTTGATGAAGGAACGTTTCTCATTTTAAGCTCACATAAAAAGTTAGACAAGGTGGAATAAGAAAACATATGACTTGACACTTAGAATTTTATTTTGACATGATTGATTTTCCCAACTTCCACCTCAAAATTCATCATGATCCAAGATTCAAATGAAAAAGTGTCCAACATGAAAGTTTTTCCTCTTGATATAACCTTTCCAAAAAGTACAATTTCATCCATTTTGGACAAGATTTGAATAGGCTGCGCATGACTTAAACATTGCATCATCATTTGGTAAGATTGAACTTCAAACTCCCCCACACCAATGCATGACAATCCAACATGATATCAACAAGGCTTGTACTCAATAATGGACCAGATGGCATGATTTCATGGGCATGTACACGGCCATGCACCCATGCATCACTCATTGCTATTTTTGGAATTCCATTTCAAGTGTGCAAATATCAAACCAATTGGCTATAAATAGAGCCCTCTATGCTCAAAAATAAGGACCCTGCGTGGCAACTTTGATCCTAAGCATTCAAACCCTCCCATTCCAAAGGATAATCTTGATAATTTCCATTTGGAAATTGAGTTTGAATATCACTGTTTTGAGATTCAAATCTCCAAAGATCCAAAGCCTTTTGATTATTCTATTCTACTCCTTCAAGCATCCTGAGCAAGATCAAGCACAAGCAAGAGCAAGAATAATCGAATTCAGACCTACATTGAAGGTATTTTCTAAAAAATTTCATCTCTTCGATTCTCGCTCAATTCTCCATAATTCTCTTGGATCTTTGGTTGTCTGAAGTCGTACCAATGTAGGCAACAAGATTGAGTTACTTTGAGGTCAAATCGAAGCAACTCAGATCATGCACCTCAAATTTCAACTCCTTGTATCTCTCAATATACTTGGAGTTAGGATAAATTAAGGCCAGATTCGAGCTCAATGCCATTTTTACTTTAAAATCATGTCCTTCTTTTTAATTTTGGTGATGGTTGTGACTAGACCAGTCCGGTAAGGCTCACTGGAGAAGGAGATCGGAGCTTTGGCTCCGGTGGTGAGTTGGAAGTCATCAAAACCACATGATCCATTTCAAATGTTTTAATCTCACGCGTTGGGTTGGATTACCACTTGTGTGGCGCGCCGACTCAAGACCATGGTGGAAAGCGTGCTGAAGGCCACTTGATCTGCCACCTCAATTAATGAGGGAGATCAAGTGGTCCATGTTTTTTCTTATTTTCTGATTTTCATTTTATTTGGTTTATTTTCATTAATTCATATTAATTTTAATATTGATCCAAAAAATATGAGAGTTTCACCAATTTTTTAAAAATAAATTCCTATTTCATTTTCTGAATTAAAATTATTTTTTGGCTCATTATTAATATTTGTCATGATTTAATTGATTTTGTGAATATTTTTAATTGTTTAAAAATACTTTTAAGTTTCCAAAAATTATAAAAAAAATTCTCCAAGGTCCTTTGACCTTGTTTGACCTATAATAAATCTCATGGCCATTTCTTTGGTGTTTTGATGAGGTTTTAGGAATTTTACAAACCATAATTTAATTTAATTCATTATTTAATTGATTTTAATTGTTTAATTGCAAAATAAATTGTGTTGAGCATTTGATATTGACTTGTTGAGTTTGACTTGTGTTGATTGGGCCTTGGTCAAGGTTGATTTGACTTTGTTGAGTTAAAATCATTGGATTTAGGGGATTGATGAAATGTACATTTCATCTCCCAAAATGAGTGAATGATTTTAATTTGATAAAAGTCCTCATTTGACCAATTTGTGCTGATCCCATTTCCCCTCCCTCTTCATCTCAATCCCATTCTCTTCTCATTCATTTCATGAACCTATGATATCTCCATATCCTAAGGCTAGTTGATTGTAAACTCAACATAAGTGTGAATGAGATTAGGTCCACCCCTTTTGTATATTCTTTTGAAGTGTGGTAGGTTTTAGGATCATGGTTCACAATACCATGTCTCTAACATGCATTAACACTAAAATTCTTATTGCCCGACCTCAAATAGTTGTGACTTCTACATAAGTCCAATTACGATTGCTTAACATAGCGCTAAATTGTTGACACAAAAGGCATATCATTCTAGTAAGTGAGATTGTTAGTCTCCCATCTTTCATGGTATTGTGTGGAAACTTGGCCTTTTTCCTTCCTTTGGAAGATGTCTTGGTTCAAGGATCCATGCTTGTGACAAGTGGGTTGAGTGTTCTCCAAAGAATGACTTAAATAAAACAACAACAAAAGCAATACTAACTTCTAATCAACTAACAACTAACATTTAATTTCAAGTCATTTACTTTTATGCACTTTAATTTTAAGTCTTATTTCATTTGCCATTATTCATACCATTCAATTTGTTTACTTTAATGCCATTTTAACTTTGCTCATTTGATCCATATCTTGTGAATATATTGTGTTTGTTTATACTTGTTTGGGTTGTGGTCTTTTGACATTAATGTACATAATAACAACAAAACCCCCTAAAAAATGTTTGTGTGGACTGTTGAATTTGATCTGAGACTTGGACTTAGAATTAGGCAAAACTCCATATGCAGAAGGACTTGGTCAATGCCAAATTTTCTGAAGCCAAGCCATTGTGAATTGATCTTTCATCTGATGCAAATACTGAAGATCCATTTGAGTTCATCTGCAAAATGATCATATTGAAGTTGTTGTTTTGAACCTGTGTCTAATGCCTATCTTTGAAGTCATCTGATACATGGGGAATTATGAAGAATATCATGGAGTTGCTAAGCTTGGATGTGGCTATCTTTATTTGATTCCTTGCTCTTCACCCAACTATGTGTTTATTGCTATTGGTTGACTTTAAAGTCCAAGGGATATTTGGGTTTCTATATGACATTCTTGTCTATTGGATTGCAGCCCATTAGTCATATCTTTTCAACTCTTAACTTTTAGTTTTTTTGCTTAGGATTAGTCTCTTCATCTCCTCCCCGTTTCTTTAATTTCAAATCTCTCCCTCCTTTTAAAAAATCTTCTTTGCTTGTGTTTTCTAAACTTAGACTTATTGCAAATTAGAAACTTTGGCCTTATGCCATTGCATTTTAAAAACTCTTTTCTTAATCAAACTTGTAAATGAACTTAACTATACTTGACTTAAAATTTCAAAAGACAAAAAGAACTAACACTCATTCAAAACTTTTTAGGTCTTTTGTGCCTTTGTTAAACTTGAAATTTTGTTAAAAGAAATCCACTCATTTTGAAATTGTTACCACGAACTACGAGGTTTTGATCCCTCATTTTATGTTGGTACATAGGCACAAGTCCGAAGGTCTTGTCAAACACAAAAGTATAATTAATGAATTCTTCTCTCATCTCCCCACTCTATTTATTGCAAACATCATTTTGTACAAAAATACATATGCACACAAAAAAGGGCTCCCTAGGAGTACCTAGGACACTTTGGGTGCTAACACGTTCCCTCTGTGTAACCAACCCCATTACCTGAACTCTCTGACATTTTATTAGTTTTGATTTGAAAACTTCTTGTCTTTGGGTTTTGTTTGTACTTTTCCCTTTTTCCATGGAAACAATAAAAGCGCAGTGGCGACACTGGTTTTATTGACGTCTAGCTTATCCATAGCTTGATGGTCATGAATTTACCGCTACAGAAATTAAGTGGCGACTCTGCTGGGGAGTAGTCTCCAATGGGTTTAGCCTTCTTTTTTGTGTGTATATTATTGTATATTCCATGTATATATATATATATATATATATATATATATATATATATATATATATATATATATTTGTTTGTGTGATATAATCTGCTTGTTGTGCTTGGTGATCTCTGAGTGGTGAGATAAGTTCTAACCCAAACTTGAGTGCAATTAAGATAGGAGGATGGTATAGTCATGTTCGACTTGTGTGGAGTAGTCCTTAACAAGTTGGCTTGAGAACCATCTGCTCAGTGGAGACACTTTTGGATTTGGAAATGTCACACAAGTTATTTGTGGTTACGCATTACTATCTCTGATTTGGTTGAAGGACTTTTAAGTGTGCTAGTCCAGTTCTATGATACTCTCCACCGTTGCTTCACTTTTCTCAATTATCAGCTTCTGCCTACTGTAGCGGGGTATTCTTTACCTTTAGATTTATTGACTAAATCAAAAGTAAATCATACAATTCGAGTCGTCACTGCACTTCTATTTATCCAAAGGAAAGGTTAGAAAGCGAACAAAAACCGAGAAGTTTTATCAAATCAAAAACTAATAAAAATGTCAGAGATCTGGGTAAGGGGGTTGGTTATGCAATGGGAAGGTTTTAAGCACCCAAAACATCCTTAGTACTTTAAGGGAGCCCTTTTCACCAATGTTGTAAGGTAGTTTGGTATTTATGAAAAATATTTATGCAAACATGATTGGGGAGAAGAGAAAATAATATACAATTTATTTACAATTTTGTGTTTGAATGGATAAACCCATTGCCTACGTACCATCTTGAAAAAGATTAGGATCAAAACCTCGTAGTTCGGGGTAAAACTCTCAAAATAAGTTGGTGAATTTATTGGTCAAAAGCCTTAAGGTCTTTTGTTATCAAAGGGAGAAAACTCAACCTAAACCACAAATCCACCATGTGAGGAGAGCTTCAACATACTAGTGAGGGATCCACCCTATAATAAGTATGGAAGACTTATAGTCCAATCACTAAGGATAAGGTGAGGTTTACATCAACCACTATCATAACTCGAACCTAATAGCTAATGTTTATGAAAAGCTTTGGCAAAAGTGGTCATTGGAACCACAAAAACAATTGAGTCAGTTATATTTACAAATGAAAAGTATTCACAAAATAAAGTCAAAGTTGACTTAAGATTCAATTCAAAATAAGTGTTATGAAAATAGTTTGAAAAATCAAAAGCATAGTGCTTAGGTTTCTAATATTTGAAAACAATGTTAATGTTTGCACAAAAAGTTTGGCTTGGGTTAGAGTGGAGGGAAGAAGAGAATGGCTAGGTCCTAAACATACAAAGATGAAGGAAGAGAAATAAAACCACATTGGAGTTCCCTTCTTGAGATCATAAAGATGATCCAAGTTGCTCCCATCCTTTGGAATTAGCAAGCAATAAGCAAATAACTCAAGCAATCAAGCAAATAACAATCAAGCTCCTAGGAAATCTTCCAATGGCTTTTGTATCTCTCACTTTGGATGCTCATGACAATGGTTCTTCTACTTGGCCTAAGTTTATGATCCCTAGCACACAAGAACACACAAATAAAAAATTTTCACAATACAAATAAAAAAATGGACAAGAGTGAGTTTAGAATTAGGGGCCCTTTCAAGTTCATCTTCAAGATTTAAGCATTCTAAAGGCATGATGCCTAGTTGCTCTTTGACAATTTTAGCACTCTAAAGGTATGAGGCCTAGTTGCTCTTCAAACTCCATTAGCATAGGTAAGGTCCTAAAATCTAAGTCCTTTGTTTATTTGCATTGGGTTCACACAAACAAAACAAAACAAACACAATAGTATACAATAATGTGCTCAAGTTAGCAAAAGGAAAATTGCATGAACATAAACATGAGCTCAAGTGAGCAAAGGGAAAAAGCAAATGAATTAATGTGCAAGAAATTAAATTGCATAAAAGTAAATTGCAAGAATTAAAGGCTTGAATTAAAAGTTAGTCATTAGTAGTTAGTGTTAGTGTGCCATAAGGCAATTTAGTGCTATGTTAAGCAATCGTAAGTGGACTAACATAGTAGTCACACCTATCTGAGGTCGGTCAATAAAACTATAGGCAACAAACACAAGTTAGAGACCATGACTAGTAAGCCAGGCTCCTACAACTTGCCATGCCAAAAGAAAAGAAGAATGATCTTGTATTGATTTAGGTTTTTGCTTGACCAAGAAGCAACCTATCCTTAATGCAAAGTAATTCACTTGATCTTTGATCAAGATGAATTTGATTTGAATCAAGGAAGGTTAAGCCCCTCATATGTCAAGGCTAACCACCAATCTTTAACTCATTGATCAAAAGGAAAAAGAAGAAGAAGAAGAAGAAGAAGAAGAAATGGAAATGTACATAAATGGAATTCAAATAACATAAGCAACACACATTGATCAAACATGAATGGAATCAAAGTCAATCAATTGTAAACAGAAGTGAGATGAAGCTTAGAAGTCAAGAAACAAAATAAAATATTTTTGGTATTTTTTTGAAATTAAAATAATACTTGAATTAAAATAAACAAATAAAGGTCAAACTTCAAATCCATTTCAAATCAACTTGGAAAAGTCCAAATGGATCATCCTAAGTTCAACAAGGTCAAACAAAGTTTGACAAAAAATTTTCATCATTTTTTGAAAACAGAAACTAATTTAAAACAATTAAAAATGAAGAAAATATAACATAATTGAACTAAAATCTCAAATAAATCTCAAATAAATTAAAAAATTGATGAGAATATTTTTCATAGATTCATCATCATTCAAAGATGTTAAGAAAATATTTTTGCATTTTTTGAATATTGGAAACTATTTTAAATGAATTAAAAATAACCAGAAAAAAGAAAATTCACAAAAAATATCAAATGTCATTATAAAAAATATTAAAAATCATTTTCAGAAACTAGAATTAAAAAGGGAAATAATGCAATTGGTCCCATATTTTTTGGATTAAAAATGAAAGAGTTAAGAATTTTTGAAATAAAATGAAATAAAGGAAAATAGAATAGAAAATCAGAAATTAGAAAAATCCTGGCGCGTTGGATCACATTCATCAATTGACGTGTCCAATCTGAGGGTTGTGAGGCGTGCGCATATGATGATCCAAAGTCAAATGAGAAACACAATTAATAAAAGTCATAACATTGCATGACTGCGATTTGATCTGGAAACAACATCCAATGGTCCAGATGTATCCACGCGTGGTAGACGGTGGTGTACACCACCGTCTTCTCCGGCGAGCAAGCCAGCTCCAGCCAGAGTTGCAGGTTTTGAAAACCTCACCAAAATGTACGATCCTCATATCATTCGAAAGCTGGGGTGATGCACATCACCCCTGTGCCATTGATTTCTACTCTAGACTCTCATAGAAGGAGAAATCTGAGATAGAAAATTATGGAGTTCAAACTGAACTTGATGAATTTATGAAATTAAATGCACAAATCAATTGCCTCTTATGAGAGGACTTCAGAGGAACCAACAAACACAAGAAATAAGCAAGATCCAGGGAGTTTCGAATCAAAAAAAGTTTGAACAACAATGTTTGAAGTGCAGCTTTACAAGTCATGATCTCTTCCAACTCTTTGATGCAATGTGATCTTGAGATGGCAAAGTAGCTAAGCTTAGGAATTGAAGCTCAATGATCAACCAAGGAAGTTGAAAATTGAACTGAAAAATTGAAGAAGAAAATTCAAAATTCCTTTTGGTGAAGGGTAGGATTTCAATTCTGCAGAGTGTTAGGCGCCTTTAGGTTGGAAATGAATGAAGCCAGGCATCTGTATTTATAGTGAAAGCTGATGCAAGCCATGGAAAATTCGTGTGCATGTGGAATGAGGGCCTTTATGCATGGGCCTGTACAGGCGCATGGGAGGCCCAAATGCAATTGGTTTAGTATGCAGAAGTGTAATTGAAGTGTTTTGGACGTGAAAATGTGATTGAATTGGCTTGTGCACAAAGTTTTGATATGGTTTCCATAAATGAACATAAATCTTCACCTTTTCGAAAATGCACTTTGCCAAATTGAAACATGGTCATGTGGGTAATGGTTGGAAAGGTCTTGAAATGAAGAACAATTGTTATGTTGAACAAAAATCCATTTGGAGTTGGGAAAATTATGAAAACTGATCATGAAGTTCAAGGTGCAAAACATGTGTATGTGAATTTTGCCAAAATGGACCAACTTCAAGCCCTTATGTTTCAATGATGCAAGCCTCAAATGACAAAAACTTCAATAACAAAGTTATAGATAGTTTCAAGAAAACAAATTTGGACTTAAATTTTGCATCGGTTGAATTTTTTATGAGAGCGTTATGGGCACTTGAAGTTGGACTTTTTCACATTTCAATGGCTTTGGTCCAAAGTGACCTATAATGTTTTGTATTATCACATGTGTTTATTTTAGGATTATGAAATTTTGTTAAACATAACAAATGAAGTAGACATCTTAAAATTTCCAATGCATTTGATCCCACCTCAAAATCATGAAAAATGATGGAGTTAGGTCCTTGAGAAGTTGACTAAAAATTGGGGTTTCAGTCAAAATGACCTATAATGTTTTGAAATGGAGGATGACCTTCCAAGCTTCAAATCAATTTTTGATGAACATGAAAGTTGTTCATATGGTTCTTAAGAACATTGTTTCTCTTGGGGTCATCTTCATTTTACAAACACATCAAAAGTTAGGTCTCAGTGGATTTCAAAATAGTTAGATGAATTGACTGATCAACTTCTCAAGTCCAAACTTCAAATCTTAATGAATTAATGATTGAGGACACTCACATAGGCACATATATGCATTAAATTATGAATGAAAGAACTTCCCTTGATTGTATTTGATCATGGGTTGAGGTTGCTTCATGAGCAAGGCACAATCAATGCATAGTTGAATTAGGGTTTCCTTGGGAAACAATCCTCAAGCCCTTTGGTTTATCATGATAAAATTGACAAGTTGAGATACTTGGGAGGCATATATGATGATTGAGAGCTATGGGAAACATTGTCATGCTTACTTTCAACTTCATCTGGCCATTCTTTGAGCATAGGGGTCTCCTAGGAGCCTTGGATCTCATGATTGCTCAAGCTACAAAACAAACAAAGTTAGTGACATATTTTTGTGCTTTTGGTTAGTGAACAAAATAAGAAAAGCAATAATATACAATTCAAGCATACTTGGTGGTCTCAAACCAACTCACACAAGTCCCACCCTAGGGTAAGGAGCCAAGATGTTATGATCCTTGAGGAAAATGCAATGAGCAATGTTATGATGCCATGAGGGATCTTAGGGTCAAAATTAGGGTCTTACAGATGCCCCTATTTAAGGTCATTCTAGCCGGAGATATGAAGGTTAAAATCTTCGTCTCGACGAGGTAGAATGGGCTTAAATAATAACAAAGAGACGAATTTTGGTCCCTAAGAGACCTCATGATGCAAATGCATGTATGCAAAAGTTAATACTCTGTGGGGATATATGTCCACAAAGGAAAGGAGAAGTCAGGAGCAACTGAAAAATCTATATGAGTAATACACTCATAAATGGGACAGAGACTCTAGGGACTCTAATGGGGATATAAAGAGAAAAATGCGTGAGCAGGTCACGACTTGAAACTTGCTGGGAGACACGAAGGGATTCCATGAAAATAAATCAATGGAAAGACTCGAGCTGACGCAAAGATGCATCTACTAGGGAATATGCCAATACAGCAAAACTATCCACAAAGGATACTTCAGATAAAAATCCGGACTCAGGTGAGAAATGTCCACAAAGGGACTCAAGCTGGGAAAATCCATAAAGGACTCAGCTGAGGAAACAACAAACTGAGGTATTACCGGTTATTGGGTAATAAGCTCAAGGAGACATGTGATCAAAACACCGGTATAAGGGTGAGAGAACAACATGCTCGGGGGATGAATATCTAAGACCGGTATAAGGATAAGAGATACCAATCATCCAAAAACATCTGAGGAAGACCTAAAAAAAGGTATATTTCAACTTAGGAAAATCTGACTCCACAGGTGACAAAAGTCATAATAGGGAGCAGAAAGAAGGAATACCAGGGATACCAGTTACTGGGCATATAATAGGTGACCAAACAAGGCGTGAATTGGGGAATATTTCCAAGACACTCATCATCCGAAAGGAGGGCTAACAAAGCAAACTCGATTACAGGATGTGCATTCGATTCCATAAGGAAATACGAATCTTACTCGACTGAGGAAGAAAAAGACTTCAGTATTTTAAGGTCCTAGGACCACAAACATAAACAAGGTACACAAACAAATATATACAATCGCAATATATGGCTCAAGTGAGCAAAGTAAAAATGGCATAAACATAAACAAGTTAAATGATATGTAAAATGGCAAATGAAATGATAAATGACTTGAATTTAAAGTACATAAAGTAAATGACTTGAAATTAAAAGCAATAATAATAAAAGTTAGTCAAATTGTTAGTTGGTTAGATGTTAGTGATGTTTTGCTTTTCAATTGATTAAGTCATTCTTTGGAGAACACTCAACCCTCTATTCACAAGCATGAATCCTTGAACCAAGACATCTTCCAAAGAAAGCAAAAAAGGCCAAGTTTCCACACAATACCATGAAAGGGGGATACTTACAATCTCACTTACTAGAATGCTATGCCTTTTGGGTCAAAATTTAGCTCTATATTAAGCAATCGTAATTGGACTTATATAGAAGTTGCAACTATCTGAGGTCGGGCAACAGAAATTTAGGTGCAATGCATGTTAGAGATATGGTATAATGAACCATACTCCTAAAACATACCACACTCAAAAAGAAAATGATCAAAGGATGGACCTAATCTTATCCATACTTGTATTGGTTCATCAAACATAAGTTATTGATGAACCAATTAACCTTAGGATATTGAGATGTCATTGGTCAATGGAAGGGATGAGATAGAATGGGATTAAAGATGAAGAGGGAGGGGAGATAAGACAAACACAAATTGATCATGGGAGGAATTTTATCAAATTAAAATCATTCATTCTTTTTGGGAGATGAAATGTACATTTCATCAATCCCCTAAATCCAATGATTTTAATCCAACAAAAGTCAAATCAACCTTGACCAAGGCCCAAACACATAGTCAAACTTCACAAGTGAATAAAAATGGCTCAACACAATTCCTACACAATTGATCAATTAAAAATAAAATTAAAATGCATTTAAATTAAATTATGTTTGATCAAAAACTTAAAACCTCTTCAAAACACCAAATAAATGGCCAAGAGATTTAGCATAGGTCAAACAACGGGTCAAAGGACCTTGGACAAAAAATTTCATAATTTTTGAAAAGTCAGAAGTTTTTTAAACAATTAAAAATATGCACAAAAACAATTAATTCATGAAAAATATCAAAATTAATCCAAGAAATAATTTTAATTCAGAAAATGAAAGAGGAAAATATTTGATTTTTTTGGTGAAAGTCCCATATTTTTTGGATTAAAAATGAAATTAATATGAATTAATTAAAAATAAGCAATTAAATGAAATATTCATAAGTTCAAAAAAGGAGAGCCATCTGTTCTCCCTCATTAATTGAGGTGCAGATCAGATGGATGGAAACGCATGTTCCACATGTTCCTAAGTCAATGCGTGTACAAGCATGGTAATCAGAAGCAACGCATGAGATTAAAACAAATAAGTTGGATCCTTTGGCTGAGATGCATGATAACACATCACCGGAGCTAGGGCTCCGGTCTTCTTCTCTGGTGGACCTCATCGGACTGGTCCACCATCAACCATCACCAAAATGAAAAAGCAAGACATGGATTTAAAGAAAAAATGCTCAGGAGCTCGAATCTAGCCTCAATTTTGTCTAATTCCAAGTATATAAAAAGATACAGGGATTTGAATTTTGAGGATCATGAACTGAGTTGCTTCGATTTGACCTCAAAGCAACTCAATCTTTTTGCCTACATTGATAGGACTTCAGACAACCAAAAATCACAAAGAATGGTGAAGAATTGAGAGAGAATCGAAAAGATGAAGTTTCTGAAAAATCACCTTTGAGTTGATCCAATTCCACTTGATCTTGATCTGGATTTGATTGCTTTCTCTTCCTCTTGCTTGCATAAGTCAATTGAGATGAAAAGGGACGTGAATTTCTAGAGTTTGAACTTCCAAACAGAAGATGAAGTTCAAGCTCGATTTCAAGAGAAATCTTCAGAAATTCTATGGCAGTGAGGGTTTGAATTAGTCTAGCAAGGCTTGAGCAAGGTGTTGATCATGATTCTGAAGTCTCGAGCTTGTTTAAATAGGCAATGCACTTGATATTTGCACCACTTGAAATTTGGCCAATTTTAGAAACTTCTTTGCATGGGTGCATGGGTGCATGGGTAATGATTTGTGCCTTAGGAATGATGCAATCCACTTCCAATTCGTGTGCAAAGTGTACTGAATCCATCATATGGAAGCATGCGAAAGAGTTTGATCATTTGAATTCAAATTTTTCCAAAACACTTCCCATAATGAAGCCATGTGCAAGTCCCTCAATTTTTATCCAAATGAGATGATCTTGGACTTTTTAGAAAGGTGATATCAAGGGGAACAACTTTAATTTTTAACGCGTTTTTATTTGAATCTTGTATCGTGATGAATTTTGAGGTGGAAGTTTGGGAAATCAAACATATTTGAAAATTTTCTAAGTCCCAAGTCAAATGTTCACTTCTTCCACCTTGAATAAACTTTTCTATGGACTTCAAATGAGAAACAATCCTTCATCAAAGTTGTAGCTCTTTCAAAAATCTTCAATTTGGTCACAAATATGACCTTCATTTGGATTTATCATGAAGGAGTTATGCATTTTAGAAGTTGAGGAAAATCACTTGTTCAATGGTATTGGCCCAAAATGACCTATAATGTTTCCTCTTGGCACATGAATTTTCAAGTTGAATTTTCACTTCCTCCTAAGATAAAAGTTGTAGTAGATATCTTGAATTTTATCATGGAATTTTAATGGCCTTCATCTCATAAAAATTAATCAAGTTATAGTCTTGGGAAGTTGACCTTCAAACTAGGGTTCAAACAAAATGACCTATAATCTTTCACCATAAAAATGAATTTCCAAGCAAAACTAGATCTTGACTTAAACATAAAAGTTGTTTGGAATGTAATTTTGAGTAACTTTTCTATTGGAATAATTTTCATATGACAGAAATTGTAGGAGATAGGATCTAGGGAACCCCAGTTTTGACTAGTTTAGTTTCTCTGGTCAACCACTATGAGCCATCTTGCTAGCTTGACATTACCTTGACTTTTGGGACTCATGGAGGATCATACATGCATAATATCATGTAATGTGAAGTATCTCTTTAAATATTTGATCAATTGTTGAAGAAACTTGTTGAAGAAGTCACACAAGATACCCAGATGAATTAGGGTTTCCAAGGCAAACCAACTCCAAACTCTTGATGATTTCTTGATCAAAATAACATGTGAAGAACAATGGGATCCATATATGATACTTAGAGCCAATGTGAACCAATTCTTGATTGAGCTCCTTGCATTGAGGGTCTCAAACCCTAGATATAAGCTTGATAGAGCATATGTGAGCACACACACTACCTACAAAAACAACAAACTATACATTGACATATTTTTGGTATTTTGGTTAGTAAATAAATAAAAATAGAGTATGATACAATCAAATATGCTTGGTGATCTCTCCCAATGCAAACCCAATGAATGAGGGGTAAGGAGGATGCCAAGTTGTGATCACAATGCTAATGCATATGATGAGATAGCATGAGGGATCTTAGGGTCAAAATTGGGGTCTTACACCATTCACTGGAGTAACTCTCAAGAATACATGATCTCCCTCTTGGAACTCAAATGCCTTTCTTCGCTTATCATGATAACTCTTCGGTCTTCTCTACGAAGCTCTCATCTTCTCCTGAATCATCTTGATCTTCTCAGTGTCATACCCCAAATTTCTCCCCAAATTATATATATTTTTTTCTTTTAGGTCACTTGCATAATTCACCACTACATACATTGCATTTTTAAAAAAAAACCATGATGGTCAGTAAAAAATCAATGAAAGATCAACTTTTGATTTATTTTGAATCAATTTGCCTTTTTATCTTAATATTTTTTAGTTCATTCCCATTAATCCATTTGCCATTTTAGGGTTTTAAACCATTTTTTAAAATCTAAAATGGGTTTCTTACATTATAAGATACTTTTTGAAAAATCAAGCAAATTCAAGTAAAAGTCAAGTTTGAAATTTGTACATGACATCCAATTCTCACATTCATCCACATAATACCATAACATACCATTTTTTTTAAATTTTTATTCAATTCAAGTTAACTTAAGGTTAAAAACTTTTGAAGTCAAGTTTTTCATGTTAATATGCTTTTTTTTTTCCTTTGCACATTTATAAGTCTATTTAAATTTGAAAACCATTTTTAAATTAAGCCAATTATCTATTTTCATTTCAAAATCCCAAATACAAATAAGATGACTTCTTTTTGTCCATATTGAATTCACTCATAATCATCCATAGTCCACAAATCAACATGATTCTTCACATTAAAACCAAATTCTTTGCAAGTTCATGGTCATGTTAATGTTGCACCATCATTCACTAACATACATTATAACATACAATCATCATAACCATCAGATGAAATTTGAATTGAAATGAATCAAACATTGAATTGAAATAACATCTGTTTTTATTGAATAAATGAATACATGATATATAGAAGTTACAACTTGGTTTACATGGACACATATATCATCTCCTACACATACATACATCAAATACACCAGTTCTCGAAAACTACATTCACAATCTCTCAAGTTTCTCAAAAAAACTACATCACTTCACGAAAACTACATTCACGAAAACTACATCAATTACATCTGCTCACACGAGTTTCTCACAATCTCTCAAGTTTCCCTCTTTTTTTCACTCACACTTTTTACTCCATTCATTCACACAATTTTCTCAACAAAACTTATCCAAAATATCTCAGCTCACACGTACACCACCTCACCCCACACCAGGCACGTAGCCATAGATTTTGAACTGTGGGGGCAATATATTAATATATAAATTTATTTTTATTTATTTTTAAAGCATAAATATATATTATATTTATGTTTGAATGAAATTCATCTCTAAAAAATATTTAATAATTTTTTAAATTTTTTATTTTTGTAATTTTCTAAAAAACTTTATCAAGAAAAATATTTATCTAATATATATATATATATATATATATATATATATATATATATATATATTAATATGAGATCATAATATTAATATAAAATTCTACAAATCAATTTTTTAAAAAGGTTTAGGGAAAAACTATTTTGGAATTATAAAAAAAAACACAATTCAACTATATTTTAGCCTGACATACTTTAATTTAATTATTGTTATTAAAAATAAAAAAGTCACATTAATTTCGAGTACCCTAAAAAAATATTTATATATTTTATGATTTTCACCTAATTTTTGATAATATATTTATAACAATAATATTATTTCAATTGATTTAAAATATACGATTTTAATTAAATATATTGTTTTGATTAATATATATATATATATATATATATATATATATATATATATATATATATATATATATATATATATATATATATATATATATATATATATATATATATATATATATATATATATATATATATATATATATATATATATATATATATATTGGTATTAAGGTTTTGTATTTTTGAAAAATATAGTGGGGGAATATGTCCCCATAGTAATATATGTCCCTCCGTCCCTACCCCACACAACCCTAATTCTCACTCTATGTAACACCTAATTTTCCTACACAGAAGAGCTGCCAAAATTCCATCGATCTTTGCAATCCAATATTTCCACTTCAAAGCTATTTTGAGACTTGTTTTTTTTTTGTATAGGTTCTAATATTAGTCACTTTTAAAGAAAATTTAAGATATGTCATTCCCCAACTTACTCCATCCATTTAATGTTACAAAGAGTTTTCATTTGGCATTGTGTATTTTGATTTCAGTTTCATATGATGCAATATCCGTACACTGTACGTATGTCAGTTGTATCAAAATGCTCATGAGTAATTTTGGGTGAATCGTTAGGAAGTTCGTAGGGGTTTGAATAATGATTACAATTTGAAGGTATTTAATTAGATTAGATTAGTTAATTGATAATATTTTGTAAATGTTGTTGATAAAAATTGTTTGTTGTTGATAAAAACTTGTTTGTTGTTGATAAAATTTGTATATTTTTGATAAAATTTGTATGTTGTTATTGATAAAAATTAATGTTGTTGATGATGATTTATATGTTGTATGTTGTTGATTTTTAATGATACACCTTGTATCTTGCAACTTTCACTATGTTAAACCAACACTTCTATTAGATTGGTTTATCATGTCGTATGTGATTTGAGTATTTTACCAACCCCTCACTAACTAAATAAACTTTCTAATTGAATTTAAAAATTAAGTTATTTTAGAAAACAACTTACATTGATAAAGGTTTATCAAACTTTCTTCCTTGCATTCTATGTAACTTTCTCCCTCTTTGAGAGTTCAAATTTGGTTTAATGCTCGTAGCTCTTGAATCAACACTTCATTATTTACTAGTTGAATGAGCTAGTAGAGAATGAAGTGTTGGTTGAAGAGTCACAAATATTGAACCTAATTCTAACACTTAAAAAAAGGAACGAGATACATAGAATGAAAGGAAAAAAAGCAAGGAAATTATTGATCATTGTAACTTGATATTCTATTATACTTAATTTGTTAAATTGTCAATTTCTATATAACATTGATAAGTTATATGTTTAGTGAGTAGTTGATGAAATAAATATTCCACATATGTAATAGTAAACTCAAAAGAACATATCACCACAGAACTGTAGTGAAAAGTTGTTTAAACCACAAAAATGACGTTGTTGGCTATTGAACAAATTACATATATATATATATATATATATATATATATATATATATATATATATATATATATATATATATATATATATATATATATATATAATCATTTATGATAACCGTTGTGATAGGTAGCGCGCTACCTAATTTATCACAATGGTCAGATGCCGTGGTGAAAAACAACATACTTACAACCACACCCTAGCTCACAACGGTTGGTTAGTCGTGATGATATCCCTTTTTGCGATTGTTGTGAAATGAGTTTCCCGTAGTAGTGAGAGCCTCAGGGGTTTTATGTAACCTAAAAGTATCGCTAAAGCTGAAAGGAATTCTTTTCGGACAATGATACGACTTGCGATACTGTGTGAGATATATTGTTAGGCGATGAAGAATCAACACGAGAATAAAATTAGTGTAGTAGAGATGATGATATTGAGTTGGATATATGGTAATACTAGACGTAATAAGGTCAACAATGATAATATTAGAGAGCGTTAGGTAATATCTATAGCAGAAAATATGATGAAAATAGACTTAGGTGGTTTGAGGGTATTGAAAGAAGACATATAAATTTTGTCATAAGAAGAGTAGTTAGATGGAGAGAAATCAAATAACTAAAGATAGAGGTAGACCTAACAAAATTATAAAAAAAAAACTCTTAAGAAAGATCTCAAAATTAATGAATTAGATAGAAACATAATTTTGAATAAATCTTAGTTGATGTTGTTGTACCCTAAGATGTGCACCTCTCACCCCTACAATTTTTTAACAATCCAAACCTATGCCTATAATTTAAATTTATCTCTCTTGAAAAAAGTGTTACTCCCTCGATCTCTTAAATTTACCAATATCTAGTATACATTACAAGAATGCGGTAGAAAAATTATCCATAATATTTCTAAAAAAAGGCTAAAATAAATTCCAAAATTTCCCGATTAAAGTGATAAAATTATGAGTCAATGACAAACTTTTATAGACCAACCTTGTTTACATTTGTTATTAATTTTGCTGGATTTTCTCAGTTAAGTAGAAAGGAATTGTCTTAAAGAGAAAAGAGTGAGAAAAGAGTAGAAAAAGAATAAAAGGTAACTTAGAGAATTTCACAAATGCATCATTGATCTGCAACATGACACAGAAGTTACAAAATGTTGCTTCAAGTAGAAGAAAAGTAAATATTCTCATGTACATATGAATGCACTAGATGCACCAAAATTTACATACAAAAGATGCTCTTAAATATTGAAGAATAGAACCTTGCTTGGGCCTTGCACCAACAAAAAAAATACTAGCTTAGGCCATTAAAAAAATATCAAGCCTTCATGTTTCAATCCAATCATGCCTTTAGCTTTTGCCTTTTGTCCAAAAAAAAGCACCAAAAACTTCTTCATGTAATTATCAAATACTTATAGGGTGAGAAGAAGAAGCCCCCAAAATGGTGCATGCATAATCTTCAACATCCAAAGGGCTATCATAACTTCCTACACCATCTTGTTTTTTCCCTTTTCCAACATCATCATCATTGTTGAATCCACACTTGAAAGATCGTTCATTCTTCTTCAATCTCTTGGCTTCAAAAACTACACTACTACTATTGTTTTCTTCATTGCTTGATGATTTTCTCTTTGAACCAATTTCAATAGAACCAATAGATGCAAGTTTTCCCTCTTCACAATATTGCTTTGCAATCATGACTACATCCAACTTATCAGAATCATCCACCTTTAATTTCTTCCACCAATTATGATATTCCAATGACACACAAGGCTTATAAGATTTAGCAGGAACATAAAGGCTAAACTTTTCATTACAAAATGGACTCATAAAAGTGAATTCACAAGGAGGAACATCTTGATCCATTCCAAATTGCATTGCTACCCTATATGGCATATACTTCTCAACACAGTCCAAACCGAAAATCTCATCAGCAAACAGACACACTCCAAAACACCTCAACTCCTCTGCTAAATCACAATTTGAACCATCATCAACAACAGCAAATTGTTCATTTTCTTTGTAATGTGACACAGAGCACCAATTTTTCAAATCATCCACGTAAGGACGCCACCGAAAATTCTCTTTTGATTCCAAAGCAGACAGAATTAACTCAAAAGAAGCATGATCAGAATCAGAGTTAAGCTTGTGCCACCTGGCAGCTCTAGGTTCGCCTTTTTTCAGTTCATGAGGACAACTTGGACTAAGAATTGGAAACCTTTCAAATAACCATAGTTGCACAAGGTGAAATAGACCATTAACTTTCAAATCCAAATCCTTCACAGAAAAAGAAACTAGTTTTTCTTTAAGCAAACTCAAATTATGATAAATGCTAGCAAGAACAGAAGGTGCAAGAGCCATTCTTGTACCTTGTGACAAATGAATAGCAATCGAGAAAACGCGCGGGTCGATACTAGAATCCGAAATTGAAGGAAAAACAAACCTTGATAACCATAAACAAAGAAAACCCACATGCTCAAGTTCAAAAATCTCATGACTTTCTTCTTCTAAACCCTCTTTGAAAAACTTTAACCATGTATTATGATCTGCTTTTCTGGATTTTGTTTTCGACATTCTCCTTCGAAGTTTGATCAATTTAGCTTCTATTGAAAGCAAATCAGAAGAAAGAGGAAGAGCTATTGGTTCACCAAGAACTGAAAATCCACCTAGGACCATTACATCTTCAAGTGTGATAGTGGCTTCGCCCCAAGGAAAAACAAAAGTATTGGTTTTTGGAGACCAATGTTGTACTAAAGCTAGAATCAAAGATGTGTTTTTTGGGAAATGGTATAGAGAAGACAAAAGGGCGTCGCATGAATCTGTTTGGTTCCATGTGAAAGCATGGTGTGCTGTTAATGTTTCAACCCAATCACCCCATTTGGTTTGGGGGTTTTTCCAACCTTTGAAGTGAATCTTAGGAAGAGGATGATGATTCTTGCGTTGGTTTTGGAGAAACGGTGGTTCTGAATGGTGAATGGTTTTAGAACATGGTTTAAGGAAGTTGGTTAGTGTTTGTGTGGAAACAAGTTCATGTGAGTTTGGAGAAACCAAGGTTGCAATACGAGAATCGTATATGCAGAAGATGTTTTTGTTTGGTTCGGCTGTTGACATTTTGGTTTGGAAAAGCTAAGGAACATGAACAGTCGTGCAATGTGTGTGAAAGTGAAAGTAGGCGGGAGATATGATTGAGAAGTTGAAAAGTGCTAAAGAAGCTTCTTCTAACAAATCTAACTTTATAATAATAACTCAATTGATTAATCGATTATAATAAGAGGAGAAAAAAATCAAAACAAAAATCTTAAAATTAGTTACAAGTGATATATATATAGATAAAGCAAGTGTCAATTGAATATGCTTATAAGTTGTATCTAAATATTTAAGTTTTAAATTTTTTCTATCAGTAGAATTATTGCATTAAAAATATCGCTATTTATATTTTGTATGTATTTTACTAAAATTTTAAACAAAATTACTAGTTATTTTATGAATTATCGCTGATTATCATAATTAAAGCAATTTATATATTTAAGATTTGTTTAAGCACCTATGATGAATATTATTTTTTAACAAATTATAAATAAAAAACATGTTTGAACAATTGACTAACATTTTTTTTATGCCTGATTTATTAAAACATTAAAAAAATTTGAGGAACATTGTTTCTATTTTTATTAAAGTTACATGATTATTTACTTGCAACTTTGTATTTACACATTGAAACATCTAAATGTTTTTTATTTATATTTTACAATTAATATTTTCTTAAAGATTTTTTTGATTGTCTTCTGTTACGAACAGAGGACTAATAGAAATAACAACTATTAATAGTAAAGTCGAAATATTCTTTCCCCTATCACTATTAATATTTATTTATTATGTTTTTATGTTGACTCAAACTAATTGAGATTAATATAAAAAAATCTTATAAATCAATTAAAAATTATTTGATCTTAGGTCTTCTATACGTAGTTTTGTTCTTGTTCCAATCAATATCCACCATACTTCTATAAGAATCTTCAATTAGCTAATAACTTTCAAACCTAAATATCCTCCATGTGGCATTATTAGGGTGACTTATTCCTATTTCTTTTTTTTTTTTTTAAATATGACCAGGTTTACTATTTGGTACATTTCAGCTCCTTGGGCCCACATTGGGCCCACAACATCTTGGGTCCTAACTATTCCAACCCATTCCGATGCACCACAAAAGCTTCCCCCATCAAATATATTTTTAGAAAATTTTACCTCATATCCTCGTTTCCTTCATATATACTTATATCTATATTTTATTAAAATTTTTAATTTTATTTTTGTTTGTTTTTAATCAATTTACCATTTTACTTTTAACATTCAATTGAGACTTCCGAAAATTATACTCTCCAACCTCGTACCGAAACACATTGAAAAATACTTTCGATATGTATTTTTTCTTAATCGAAATACGTTGATGAAGACATCTGATTTATTGTGAACCGTGTTCCGGAACACTTTCTTGAAGAATTTCGATTTAGTGTAAAAAAAAGTACCGTTCCGGAACACTTAACATGTATATTTTGGTTAACACACAAATATATACCGGAACTCTTTCCTAAAGAATTCCAGTTTGTTATTTATGTGTACCCGAACTCTTTTATGAAGACTTCTGATTTGCATTGTTAATTTTTTTTGGGCAATTTTTTATTGTGCAGGTATGGAAATTCTTCCCCAAATATGTATAGATACTTCTGGTATTTTTTCAACTACTCAAAGATTTGGTACACAAGAATAGGTGATAAGGTGGATTAAAGAGGTTAGAATCCATAATAAAGTTACAGTTATTATCACTCGTTCAGATACTGATACATGCAAGAGATGGAGAAGTAACAAATTAATATTTGATTGTGATAAAGGTGGAAAATACAAGGATACTGATAGTGGAACCCAAAGTGCGACCAAAAAATGTGGATGCCCATTTAAAATCAGGTCAACTCCGGTGAAAGATGGGTCTGGCTGGAAGGTTGATGTAAAATGTGGAATCCATAACCATGGTTTACCTGGTAGATTAGAAGGTCATTCCTTTGTTAGTAGGTTGACCACAGATGAGAAGCATCATGTCGTTGATTTGACAAAGAGACATGTTTCACTTAGACACATATTACTTTCCTTGCAAGACCGAGATCCAGAGAATGTCACTCGTATCACGCAAATATACAAGCATAAAATTATGATAGAAAAAAAGATAACAGGTCCTAGAAGTGAGATACAACATTTGTTTAAGCTTATTGAGGATGCATGCTATATGTATTGGAGTAGAAAAAGAGATGACTCGGAAGTTGTGAAAGAGATATTTTGGGCCTATCCCGATTCAGTTAAGTTGTTGAATATTTTTTCTATTGTGTTAGTTATGGAAATCAACTACAAGACAAACAAATATAGTCAACCTTTGTTTGAAATTATTGACATAACATCAATCGAGTTGATTTTTGTTGTCACATTTGCATATATGGAGTATGAGTAGACAAAGAATTTTTGTTGGGTGTTGGAGAAGGTTAAACAATTGCTTGTGAAGAAAGATTTGTGTCTACAAGTGATTTTGACAGATAGAGATCTTTCTTTGATGAAAGCAATTGAAATTGTGTTTCCTAGGTCGATTAATTTTCTATGTAGATTTCCCATTAACAAAAATGTTGGTGCAAAATGCAAACAGTATGTGGTGAATTACATCCAAAAGACGATCAACACATTATGGATGGAAGTTGTTTGGACTAGTGATGAGGTTGGGTATGATCAACGGTTGCATCAACTTGAGCATGCATGTGTTAATTTTAGTGGATTTATTAATTACGTGAAAGACACATGGTTGACTCCACATAGACAGAGATTTGTTGGAGCATGGATTAATTGAGTGCTACATTTGGGTAACACGATGACAAATCGATATGTATTATATTTTTTACTATATATTTTTTTTAATATGTGTTATTTTAACATTTTCAATATGTATTATTTTTAGGGTTGAATATGCTCATTGGAAGTTAAAGCATATGTTGGAGAACAATATAGGTGACATGGTCAAATGTTGGGAAAGTATGCATAACAACTTGACAACATTAGAGCATCTTTCCAAAAATGTTTTTACGAAGTTGAGCACACGCACATAGGTCCATTTTATGGTAATTTGCGTGGTTCAGTGTCTCGAGCTGCTTTGAGACGTATCTGCTCATTGGAGTTGATTATGTAATTCAGTTTTAATTTCATATGTCTCATGATCACATAATTGATAAGAAATTAAACATAACTCTAAAAGTTAATACATAGGAAAAATCATAAACATAAATTAATTTGAATGAGAAATATGCAAAACTTCAAATAAATCAGCAAACTGCGGGCCATCCTCTTAAGCATTAACTTGTATGAGATAATGATGAATAAATGTAGAAACACGAGCCCAATTAGGATCAAATGGTCCTGCTTCATTAATAGGAATTGACACATATCTTGGTGCACCACATTGGGGTGGGACCAAACGAGGATGCGAAACACGATAATACCACTCTAGGTATTCATCATCTGTATCAGATGGAGTGGTGGCCAATGTTGTTGGACGGATCACAACAATAACACTCTGATGGTAACCAATCCACTCAACATCAATATCAACAACCATTATATAATCAGGAGGTGATGGTGGAACATACTGCATGTATCTGAACTGACGTATACATCTGTCAGGCAAGTATGGAACAACTATGTCACTCCATTTCATACACCCCCTGTACAAACATAACTCATCAAATTGACGCCATAGTCTATGATCCTCGAATGGAAGACATATGACGTCAACAAGTGTCAGCTTGTCCAAAATAGGTCGCAAGTCATCGACCTTCAGGACTCCTTGCTTATAGGACCATCTCATCGCTCGAGGAAGACCAAAATTATCAGCTGGTTTCCAATTCTCTCCTCTTTTTCTAACTGTTGGACAATACTCGTGAATCCAGCACTGTTACAATATAAAAACATAATAAAAAATAAAATAAATTAATATACTAAATAAAATGGATTAACATATAATAAACAAAATTAAATTAAATACCTGTAAGAGAGTAGGTTATCCATCTAGCTGCTCGCAATTGAACATGGAAGCATCTCCGAGGTATCTGTAAAGGGTAACTAATGCAGCTTCTCCTCAACCGTATCCCGAACATCTCTTTAAGTCCGTAAATAGTAAGAGGTATCGTGCCTCAACAAGCCTAAAAGGAATTGTCAGAAAAAATTATGGAACCCAACAACATCAGTAAATACGCTTTAGTCGCATATGCCCAGCTAGAAGCACCTCTATATGCTATGAATAAATCGTATAACCACTCCAACTTATTGTAAGAATCCATACATATATTAACATGTGCTTATGCCTCACTCTTTGACACTCCTAAGTAATAAACAACAAGTTCAACAACAACCTCTTCAGTGACATCTTGAGGGCTCCATAACACACCCATGATGGGCAAGTGAAACAAACAAGAGACGTCATCCAGAGTAATGCTCATCTCATCAAACGACAAGTGAAATGACGATGCCTCTAGATTCCATATCTCCACAAACGCGGATATCGAATTTGTGCCTATCTTCGTCAAACTGGTTCTCTGAAGTGAAGATAATCCAGACCTAGAAACCAAACTCTCCATATGTTGTGGAAGAGCTTGTGGTACCCTTGATGTCAGCTTAAGCCCGTGTCTAGCAACCTTCAACTCTTTCTTCATATCTCTCTCCTGAAAATAATTAAAATACATATTATAAAACATAATATAAAATATTCAAATGTTATTCAATATCAAATATACATCGTTTACTTACCTCACCGAACCATAAATGTCGAGCAACATGATGCTCATATTTTACCAAAAGAGATGTATCGTACGACCCTCTTGGAAAGCCAACCGGCTTTGCTGTCGATGTAGATGCGCCCCGTCCTAAACTACGATTTGGAATTCTACCGTCCTTGCCTCGTGTTCAAGCCATATGATAAAAATTATTTTTTAAATTGCATATAATATTATGACTTTCACACATAGAGTTAACTAAATATAAATTCAAATATTTGAAAATATAACTTAGGTGTCTCTTGCTACCACATAATGGAATGACGTGAAGGAGAAGAACTTGTATTTTCACTCTGACTATCATCTTGTATAGCTCATTGTCCAAAGACATAAAAAAAAATCACCACTTGATTGTTAATGATAATGATTGTGATAATTCATTGATTGTTGGTAGTATGTAGGAGCTTGATCACTAAGATATTGGTTATAAGAGTTGAAGTATGAATATTGGTAAACAAGTGGATAAGATTGTTGACTACTTTGTGGTGAATCACTAATCCTAAAATCACTAAAATTATGAGCAATACTAAAAGAGGAAGAATCTTCAAGTGGAACATTTTGTTTTCTTTTCCCCTTTCTTTCATATTGTGACACATTTCCTCTTGTCTCAATTAATGAGTTGTCAAAACGATCCATATCAGTCAAGTTCCTATAACGCCTATAATTTGGTGGTGTTTCATGATATGGATCAAGATCATAATCTTCTCCTTCATGATCATCACCTCCACTTCCACCTTAACCTTCAACTTCATTAACAACCCCACCACCACTATTACTGCTTGGTGGATTTAAACCACCACCACTTTCATTAGTTTCACTATTATCATCAACATTTTCATCATCTATATCAACTACTGACAACCATTCTGCATTTGAACTCCATACAATAATATATTTTCCCTTTCTTCTATCTAATGAGATAACAAATCTTCTTGTAAAATATAGTCAAGATTTATCGGATCAAAATTTGCTTTTATTTCTTCCCGACTCTTCCTTAATTTATCCCTCATTATCAACTTCATGTCTTAATGTGTGAAGACAAGCTTATGTAATTTTTTGTACTTTAATCTATTTCTTGTTTTTGTGTGTATATAGCTAAATATAATCCAATTTCTCTCACAGTTTATGGTAGAGGTTGTTTGACTAACAACTTTCATAGCCATACGTTGAAGTCCTGGAGCACATGAACCATGGTATTCCCACCATTGGGCTTTTTAAAGAAGAAGAAAAGAACATTATTGGTTATATTAAAAAAATAAAGTATATTTAGAAAAATTTATTAAAAAAACTTGTATTTTACCTGCATCCATCTTAGGCCAAGATTTTTGAGCTAGAGCGTACCAAAAGTTTCACTCTTTTCTCTAAAAAGTGTTAGCTAGGTAATATAACAAAACATAGCAGTACATAAATAAATTTCTTAATAAATAATTTATCATATGAAAATATAATATCCATTACTTACTTGGTGTAGAGCTTTGATTTGATCATCCATGTCTCTTTCTATCTTCATGATTACATTAGTTGTTCCATTAAATATTTCTTTATACACAACTTTTCTATGTTCAATTCCATAGTGAAATTGCGGATTAAGAAAATAACCTAGAAGTGAAAATCAATTATTAAGGATGTGATATTATAAATTTAAATTTCATGACAAAATTAAAATTATAAAGTATATTGACATACTACCAGAATGAAGATCAAAATGCATGAATTTCCAACGCTTGTCAATGATATCATTATATTTGGAATGATAACGAGAATTTTGTTGAATTTCTTATTTTGCTCGACCAATGGCTTCATATATGAAACCCGTTATTGGTTTATCATCGCCATCAACTAGTCTAAAACCTTTTATAATTGACTCAAATACTTTCAATATATCATTAGCCTTACTCCAAAAGTTCCCACTCATAACCATTTTTCTTGCTTCATCCCGATCCTTTATTTTCTTTACCATATTTTATTTTTCTAAATTCTTCAGAATCGAACATGTTTTCAAGACATTCCTTTTGTCTCAAAATTGTTTGAAGTTGTAGAAATTGTGTTACAAATTGGGTAACACCAGAACGAACAATATCTCTACCACCTGTATATTTTTTCATAAGACTCACAATGTATGTGTGGTTATAGATGAAGGTTGTTACCGCTTTTGCTTCACTAATTATGCATGCTTTTCTTTTTTCCTATATCCTCAAAGAAAAGATCTAAACAATGAAATGTATCGTACGACCCTCCTGGAAAGTCAACCGGCTCTGCTGCAGATGTAGATGCGCCACATCCTAAACTATGATCTGGAATCCTACTGTCCTTGCCTCGTGGTCGAGCTACTATAATTTTTTAAAGAAAACGCACCAGGACACTTCTTAAAAGAGTCCCGGTGTGAAAAACAAACCTCAAATTCGGAACACTTTTAAGAAGATTTCCGGTGAAAATAATGAAAAACTAGAAGTCTTTTAAGAAGTGTTCCAATTCAAAGTTTAAAAACCGGATCTTCCACGAACAGTTCCGATGAACTGGAGAGAACAGGAACACCTACTAAATATGTTTCGATGTGTTAAATTTGAACCGGAACACTTACTTAATGAGCTCTGGTTTGCAATGACGATTGTGTTGTTCCGAAAGTCTTGAAGCGGGAGTGAAGTCAAAAATGAAAATTTCATAAATATAGCTTATTTATATGAGGACATTTTGGTCCAAAAAGTTATAATGTAGGAGTAGATGGATAATTGATGGGGTATGTGGTAAAATTTTCATGTTTTTGTGGACCATACTATTATGCTTTTCCAAACTATCTAGATTAAACCGAATCACTATATCACTAAGGCCTTTTTCCTTTATTATTCTTCCAATTGCCTCTTTGTGTTTACCATAGGGACCTAGTTTCTTTTTGTCTTTTGTTATTTCTCGTACTACCACTAGCACACTCTTATTAGGCGTCATCTTTTTTATTCTCCTGATTCTTCTCTCACTTTTCTCCACGTGTTGGCTCTCTATTAGACCAATCAAATTTATTCCATTTTGTTAATTCTAATGATTGTCTAAATTATTTCTTGATCAATTATTTCCTTTTACGTTACACCATTACCCCTCAGTTCAAATTCTGATATATCATCATAAATCTCGATCCTTTAATTTTCTCCTGGTTCTTAATGGTATTGACTCCTTCCGGTGTACTGGCCTGAGCACTAGCTGTCACTATTTTCTCCGATTTCCTATTGTCCCCTGCCTTCATCCTTAGATTTCTCCTTTGCTTTTGCATCATCATCTAAGGCCCCGCAGTATTCGATTCCTCGTTTCTTCTTGTCGTGTTCTGCACTCATTGATCTTCAAATTCAACTACATGTGTGCCATCCATTAAGTCTTTCTTGGTTGTACATCTTTCTTTGTAGTGGCCAAATCTTCCACAATTGAGGCAAAAGAGATGCAAGCCTTCATATTCAACCTATAGTGTATACCTTTGATGGAAAACATTGGTAGAGATGGTTTAGTCAGACACATTTGAACACATAGCTTAGCATACTTTGCTCTCTCCCTAGTTAGTGTGTTTCTATACATGGTTTTAAATTACGGCTGTAGATGTTGCGGTTGCGGTCACAACGTTGCACATTATGGCCATTGCGGCGTGAAATTATTTTATACATGCATTAAATATATAAAAAATTATAAAATTATTGTAATTAAATCTCC
Organism: Lathyrus oleraceus; assembly: GCF_024323335.1. Taxonomy (NCBI): domain Eukaryota; kingdom Viridiplantae; phylum Streptophyta; class Magnoliopsida; order Fabales; family Fabaceae; genus Lathyrus; species Lathyrus oleraceus. Next base: position 14,086,826 of record NC_066580.1, read on the forward strand.
ATAAGAACACAAACGATTTATTAACCATACCCATAATATGAAATGAAGAAAAAATACAAAGCAGATGAAGCTTCTAAAATAGCTTCATACTTCTTATATTAAATCTCCATAGCAACACAAACGATTTATTAACCATACCCATAATATGAGTTCTCTTGAACCAGATATCAAAATATAAACAACTTTTAGAATGTTAACCTATTTTGAAAATATTAACTAACATTAACATAAACAGAAATATGACCAAAATAGGAAGTAAATCATGCCAAATGAAAAATCACTTTTTAAGAAGAACTAGTGTCATACATGGAACATATATGAAAAATGTAAGAAAACTAATGGAAAAGATTACCTTTTAGTTTGAAAAAGGTTATAAGGATGAGCTTACTGCATTGGAAGAAAGAAATGTTAGGGTTTGTTTTGAGAAAAAGGGAAGAAAACGTATCAATAACATGGAAGAAAGCATATGAAGAAGAAGAAGAAAGATAAAGAAGCTGAATTTGATTACCTTTAAGTTTGAAGATGCTAATGAGGACGAGTTCGCTGCATGTGGAAGAAAGCATTGTTAGGATTTTGTTAAGAGAGCGACGACTATTCGGAGAGAAATGTTGATAACTTCATATATATATATATATATATATATATATATATATATATATATATATATATATATATATATAACACTTATCACCACGAATGTTAAAATAAACCGTGATAATATGCAAGCAATATTAACAATGGTTTCTGGTATTAACCGTGATGGTAAGTATTTTTATTTAAATATATTTAAAAGAGTATAATGACAACCCCTTCTTGTAATGAAAAGAAGAAAAATTATTGGTGATGGGAGTTGAAGCGAGTAACCTTTAATATATCACAATGGTTGCGTTGAAGGACCGTGATAAAATGTATTTTAATAAAATATTAAAAAACTAAGGCGAGTGAATATTAGTTATTACTATGGTGATTTAGGCGGCCATACTAATATGGTTTTAAAAAAAGGTATATTTTTTAGTATTATACAAAGAAAAATGGAAGAACGCATATGAATAACATGGAAGAAAGCGTATGAAGAAGAAGAAGAAAGATACAGAAGAAACAATGTTGAAATTGATTAACTTTTATTATTATGAAGAAGAAACAATTTTGTGGAAGAAGAAAGGCGTGAGAGAGATGTTAGAATTTTGCTTTCAAAGAGACGATTACTCTCGGCTGAAGCGAGATAACTTCGCTTCTATATAAGTAACACCTTTCACCACGGTTAATACTAAAAAATGTGATGAAATATAAGTACTTTTCACAATGATTTATGATAATAACCGTGGTGATAGGTATTTTAATTTTAAGATATATATATATATATATATATATATATATATATATATATATATATATATATATATATATATATATATATATATATATATATATATATATATATATATATATATATATATATATATATATATATATATATAACAAATCTTTTTTCTAACGAAAAAATAGAAATTATTGGTGTTAGGATTAGAAGTGTGTAACCTTTCAGCTATCACCGTGGTTGGTGTTAAAATCCCATAACTTATTTTCCTTTCCTTTTTTATCTTTGGCCCATTATGTTTTCTGGCCCATTCCTCTTTGTCCTCTTGACCGTTACTCTAATTGCTGTATAAATGGCTCATTGGTATGCCATTAATCTCAATGAAAAATAATACAAGATTTTCATTCTTCTTCTTTTCTTATCAGTTTTTTGTATTCACATATGCTTAATGAAACATATGTTAACATGGTATCAGTGAGAATAATTTTTTTTCACGCTTCTACTCCCTCTTCCTAACCTACACATGTTCTACCTTATCCTTTCCTCTTCTCCTCCACTCGTTTCTTCCTTCTTCTCCCCTTTCTTCTCTATCCTTTATCCTCATTCTCTCTCTGCAATTTTCCCCTTTTCTGTTCTTGACCTAATCACATGGCCTCCGACGAAGAATCACCGCCACCCACTCCACCGTCCAACAAGAAAAACAACAACCGTAGCTCATCCAAAAGCTATCAAACGGACATGATGGATCCATATTTTATGCACCCTAGCGACAACCCTGGCATTGCTATCGTTTCTCCACCACTCACCAACCTCAATTACCATTCTTGGAGTCGCTCAATCGTCGTCGCTCTTCGTTCCAAGAACAAGATTGGATTCCTTGATGGAACTCTTCTTCGACCTGATGAATCGAATCCCCTTACTCTAGCGTGGGATCGATGCAATACCATGGTCATGGCTTGGATTACCAACTCTGTTGAACCAGACATTGCTCAGAGCATTTTGTGGATGGATACTGCATCTGAGATTTGGACGGAGCTTCGTGATCGATACCACCAAGGCGACATCTTCCGCATATCTGATATTCAAGAACAACTCTTCAATCTCAAACAAGGCGACCTAACCATCACTCAATTCTTCACCAATCTCAAAAAGCTATGGCAGGAGCTTGACAATTTCAGACCTATCCCTACTTGCACTTGCGCTATCAAATGTTCTTGCACCCTTCTTCCCACTATCAAATCTTACCGTGAAACTGATTACGTGATTCGATTCTTGAAGGGATTAAACGAGCAATATGCTCCAGTTCGATCCCAAATAATGCTTATCAATCCTTTACCACCTATTAACAAAGTTTTTTCTATGCTAATACAACAGGAGCGACAGATGATTGCACCTATTGAAGAAGATAAACTTCTTGCCAATTTTGCCAAGACACAACACCGATCCTCTAGCACTGATAACAATCCCAGAAATTCTGTAGTTGGGCGTGGTAAAAGCCTCAAGATGTGCACTTTTTGTAACAAATCCGGACACACAGTTGAGGTTTGCTTCAAGAAACATGGTCTTCCATCATATCTCAAGAAACCCCAGGTCAACAATGCTTCAGCATACACTGAGAACCCTAACAACAATGAAGACCTGGAATCAGAAGCACACACCACTCAACCCACCTTCACAGCTGATCAACACAAGGCCCTCCTTGCTCTCCTTCAGCAATCACAAAATTCGGTACCTACTCAAATCCAACAATTTCACTCCAGCATAAATACAAATTCAGGTATTCTTCCTACACCACCCTCTCCTATTTTTACTGATTGTTGGATCTTAGACACCGGTGCTACGGACCACGTATGCCATCGTCGATCCCTTTTTCATACATTATACAATATGAACATGATTACTGTCAAACTCCCTAATGGCCACACCATTTCTACAAACAAATGTGGCACCATTCACCTAAACCATAACCTTCATCTCAATATTGTCTTATACATCCCTGACTTTTTTACCAACATAATCTCTATACCTCGTATCACCGCTGCTTTGAATTGTAATGTACAATTCACATCGACTCATTGCACCATACAGGTGAACCATACCCAGAAGACGATTGGCACAACTGACTTACATCAGGGCCTCTACTATCTGCGTCTTCATCATCACCTAGCTCCCCACAATACTGCTATTTCTTTTCCTGTTAACAATAGGCAGATTAATACTTGTAACTTGTGGCACCATCGTCTTGGACATCCGTCCAATGACACTGCCACACAAATAAATAAATTGTATCCTCTACGTGATTTTCAATATCATACTATCCCTTGTGATTCATGTTTTGCTGCGAAACAAAAACGGCTTCCCTTTCCACACAGTTCCACTAATTCTATAGCTTGTTTTGATATCATTCATATGGATATTTGGGGACCGTATTCTACCCCATCCATATTTGGTTACCGTTATTTTCTTACTATAGTCGATGATCATAGCCGCTTTTGTTGGATTTTTTTAATGAAACTAAAATCTGAAACTAGTAACTATGTGAAAGCCTTTGTTAAACTTATTCAAACTCAATTCAAAACTACTATCAAAACTATCAGATCTGATAATGGCCCTGAGTTTATACTCAAAGATTTTTATCAAAAATAGGGCATCATTCATCAGACCTCTTGTATTGATACCCCCCAACAAAATGGGATAGTTGAAAGGAAGCATCAACACCTCCTTTGTGTAACCAGATCCATTTTGTTTCAAGCTCAACTACCCAAAATGTTTTGGGCTCATGCCCTTGAACATGCCACTTTTTTGATAAACAGACTACCCTCCAAGTTTCTAAAACATAAATCTCCTTTCTCTATATTATATAATCAAATACCTAACTACAACAATCTCAAAGTTTTTGGTTGTCTTGTGTATGCTGCTATTTCAAAAAATAAAACCACAAAACTAGATACTAGGAGCAAAAAATGCCTCTTTCTAGGACATAAAACTCATACTAAGGGTGATATACTTTTTGACTTAACCTCTAAGCAAATATTTGTCTCTAGAGACACTACCTTCTTTGAGCACATCTTCCCCTATGCTCATACTACCACTCATACTCCCACCAGCAATGCCCCTACCATACAACCTTCCAATGATAACTTTTACTATGACTACTACCCACCTTTTTCCACTTCCAACATCATAGATCCCTCACCTGCTTGTACCCCTCATACCAATACACCTTCTCAACAGCCCACTGCCACACCTCAACAAACCTTCTCCCCTCAACCACCTCCTACTGAAACTGTTAGAAAAACTAACAGAATATCCAAACCACCTAATTACCTACAAGACTACCACTGTTCCCTCATTCAAGGTAATTCTTCTGACCCCACTGATCACACAGGTACAACCTTATATCCGATTCAAAATTTTCTTTCTTATACAAACTTATCTGCTTCACACAAACTGTTTAGTGTTAAATTATCTACTATTAGTGAGCCTACTAGTTATACTAAGGCCATCACTGACCCTAACTGGCTGCAAGCCATCAATAATGAGTTATCCTCCCTTATTGTCACTAACACATGGGATTTAGTCCCTCTACCTCCCAACAAAAAACCTATTGGCTGTAAATGGATATTTAAGATTAAATTTCTTGCCAACGGCACCATAGAAAGATACAAAGCACGTTTAGTTGCTAAAGGTTTCACACAAACAGAAGGGATTGATTATTTGGAAACTTTCAGTCCTGTTGTCAAAATGACAACAATTAGACTTATCCTGTCCCTTGCTGCCTCTAAAAACTGGCACATCCACCAACTTGATATAAACACGGCCTTCCTTCATGGAGACCTAACTGAAGAAGTTTACATGAAAATACCACCTGGCCTAAAAACATCTCATACCAACCTTGTTTGCAAACTAAACAAATCTATCTATGGCCTTAAACAAGCTAGCCGCCAATGGAACTCTAAATTAACTAACACCCTCTCCAACTTAGGCTACACCCAATCCAAGGCTGATTATTCTTTATTTACTAAATCTATCCATGATTCCTATACTGTTATACTTGTCTATGTGGATGATCTATTACTTGCAGGTTCTGACATTCAGGAAATTACTAACATCAAACAAGTGCTGGACAGAACTTTTAGTATCAAAGATTTAGGCAACATCAAATATTTTCTTGGTTTTGAAATTGCTAGATCACAACAAGGCATTTTTCTGTGCCAAAGAAAATATAGCCTTGATCTCCTTGACTCTGCAGGCCTTTTAGCAGCCAAGCCTGCCAACACTCCTATGGATCCCACACACAAATTAAATTCCACCACTGATGAATTGCTACCTGATCCCATAGCCTTCAGAAGTTTGATTGGTAAGTTACTATATTTAACACACACCAGGCCTGATATAAGTTTTTCTGTTTGTAGATTATCTCAATTCCTCTCAAAGCCTTCCATCACTCACCATCAAGCAGCAACACGAATCCTGCGCTACATCAAATCCACTCCTGGACAAGGCTTATTTTTCAAGACTGACTCCTCCACAAAATTGACTGGATTCACCGATTCTGACTGGGGTTTCTGCATTGACACTCGCAAATCCACGACTGGCTACTGTTTCTACCTTGGCAGCCCCCTCATCTGTTGGAAAAGCAAGAAACAAACTGTCGTATCCCGTTCCTCTTCAGAAGCAGAGTACCGTGCTCTAGCCAACGCAACCTGTGAGGCACAATGGCTGCTATCTCTCCTCAAAGACCTTAGCATTCATCACGCAGAACCGGTTAACATATTCTGTGACAACAACTCCGCCATTCATATCGCGAACAATCCCGTCTTCCACGAACGCACCAAACATATCGAAATGGATTGCCACATCGTTCGCGACAAAGTACAAGACCATACTATCCACCTCATGCCTATCTCATCCGCCCAACAAGTCGCCGAAATCTTCACAAAGCCACTGCATCTTGGCCCCTTCTCTACCCTTATTACCAAACTTGGACTGCATAACATACATTCCAGTTTGAGGGGGGGTGTTAAAATCCCATAACTTATTTTCCTTTCCTTTTTTATCTTTGGCCCATTATGTTTTCTGGCCCATTCCTCTTTGTCCTCTTGACCGTTACTCTAATTGTTGTATAAATGGCTCATTGGTATGCCATTAATCTCAATGAAAAATAATACAAGATTTTCATTCTTCTTCTTTTCTTATCAGTTTTTTTGTATTCACATATGCTTAATGAAACATATGTTAACAGTTGGTTTAACTAACTGTGATGAAAAGTCTTGTAGTAAAATTAAAAAAATCCATGGCGTAAAAATTAGTTATTACTACGATTGATTAAACGACGTAGTAATATGGTGTTACCAAAAATATATTTTGTAGTAGTGATTTTTGTTATCACAATACATGGTTGCACTAATTTTAGCTTTTAATGAAATAATGTTCATGAAACTGCAAGCATATGGATATGTTTTTAGTAAATATTTGGATCTAAAAAAAACTTATAACCATAAGAACAATACATAAAACAATAAATCAAGTTCAAACTTAAATACTTACAAATTTCACATCTTCACAGCAATCACACTAATCGTCAGGCAACCCATAATTGTAGTTTGCTCAACGTCCATGTTCTTCGAATGTATTTACGCCCATATGTCTTCATTTCTTGACGCAATGTTATACAGTCAGATGGAAGAGGAATCTTACTAGCGAATCATCGAAGAAATTAACTGCGCTTCGAATCTAAGTGATGAGAAAAAGGTGTAGTATAGTAGAGTCAGAATCTCTAAAACTTCGCATTAGGGTAATCTGTGGGCCTATCCATGATGGTCACTAATTAAACGATTGATAACCTTGCGTTGGAAGTTAGATTCATTTTGCCGCAGAAGGTGACCTGATAATGGATCTACGCTAGTCGTAGCTACGAACTCGCCATATCTTTGAAGTCATCACATTAAGTATCATGTTGGTGGCAAATAATCAAGGTGATGCGGGATCGAAAGGTTGATAGGGAATCTTCACTATGATCTTAGAGGAAACTACTTCCATTATTTGGTAATTCTAGCATGAATCTGAATTTGGATCTAGGATTATATATTCATTTTACTTAATGGAGTTTTCACGGGAATCATAGATCCATAAATTCGATGAATCAAAGTTGAAATGATGATCAATTGGAACAAATGTGACATATTTTTGCATTTGATTTTGATTGCTCTTGATTATATGGTATACAAAGGTTATGAACTGGAGAATTGAATAGAAAACACGAAATTATGGAAAACACGAGAGTCAGAAGTCATTTCCTACTGATGACCCCATTGTTCCGTTCTGGAAATAGAATTAGATGTAGTCGATGAATTGAGAATCCTATAATGGTGATACTGATCTTTGATGTGGTGGCACCAGGTAGACCTGCACGATTAGCACTCTAACACCCAAGTCAGCCCAAGACTGAAGACAATTATAGTGAAAAATAGAGATCCGAAAAGTGTACATTTTTTCCCGTGTGAACTTACTTTATATTGGCTTAAGTGGAATGAATTTGATATGAATTGGGGCTTAGTTGTTTAGGCCTTTGGCCGGCCTAGAACATCACTGTTACAATCCAATAATCTGACTATCTAGATAATTTATATGGAATCTCATATTCGAATATGGGTCACCATATTTACTTTTGATAAAACGAGAAGAAACAACTTTGGTAGGAGGAGTAGAAGAAAAAATAGAGATTTATATTGATCACTAACTTACAACTTATCATGGGATTAATGAGAAGGCTTCTAATGGCAATATTTTTCTTGAAGTTGTTAGAGCCATAAGATGTTGCAATGGTGTAAGATTTCCACAAATATGGTAGCTTGTATAATCTTCCAAATTCCTGTATGGTGAGATAAATTTTTGTTATACTAACTTTCGATACAAGAGCAACATTTTTGTAAATGAGATTCATGTAGAATAATTTGGTTAACCTTGGAGGTGAGGGCATTAGTTTCTTTATCAAAAATCCCCTAAGAAGATTCATACATAGACTTTTATACAAATCAAAGATGTGGAAGAATAATGTATCCAAGTATGTTGCTCTGAGAACACGACAGTTGAGAAAAAATTCTTCATCTTGTTCTTTTGGCGACTTGGAGGATTCTCCAGCAAGAAGAGTCTTCACTGAAGCCATGATGTTAATGATAGTAGCAACAATAAAGAAAAAGAAAGAGGAAGCAAGAAAAAAATAGAATGTTAGGATAAAGGAAAGAGCGAAATGAATTTAACTTTATATATCCTTTTCTAAAAGTGTTTTAAATCTATGTTGGACAAAAATAATCATGGTTGATTAAAGGTATTTAAGCCCCAAATCATTGCTTTAAAATCTTGCTAAAAATAGCCTTTTAATTGAATAACTCTATCTGTAATCGATTAAATTTTCATGGAGGTTGATATCTTCATTGGTTCGAATTGAGAATCGATTTGCTGAAGAAGATATGGTTTCTTAATCGATTGATCTCATTTTAAAGTGCTAGATTTGAAAGATAATTAGTCTTACTAGAATAGCCCTAACTTTTTTAATCAATTAAAAGATTATTTTCAGTCTTCCTGTAGTCTTCTCAGGCCTTGAGAGACTTCGGGCTTTAAACTTCTTTCTACACCCTTTGTTTCAAACTTCATTTCTCAAGCAATTTGATTAGCGATTAAATAATCAAAATGGACTTGGAAATTAAATAAGAACCTCTTAGATAAATAATCAGAGTTTTCAGAGTTTATTTTTATACCGTGTGTTTTACCTTAAAGCCTTATAAGCTTCTAAGGAGAAATTTTCTCCCCCTTTTGATAGATATTTAGTCAGGAGTTCAAACACTTTATTTTTGCATATCTCTGAATGTTTGATATAAGATTTGGTCTTAAAAAATCATTTCTCCTTGGTTGGATATCTTCCAATATGCTTTTTTCATAATAAACATCTTCCATATAATTCCTCAAACGAAGACCAATATTTCTTAGAGGAATCTTAGAACTCATGCTTTGCACAAATTTTCTTGATTTTCATTTTTGATCCCTAAAGTTGCAAAGTGTAATGCCCCAAACTGCTTTCAGAATTGTTGACTAACCCCACAAACCAATACGGGTCTTTTCAGCATGCTTTGTCCTCACTGACACACTTTTCGGGAAACTTCTCAGAAGGTCACCCATCCAAATACTTACTCCAAGTCAAACACGCTTAACTATATAGTTCTTATTTGTTAAGTTACCAAAAATAAGGTGCATCTTATTGGTATAGGTAGTACTAATGAATTGTTATAAGCTTCCTTCAACCATGAAGTCCCATACAAGCACAACCTCATGATCCTCTTATTCTGATGTTAATTTAAGCAACCACTCCCTGCCTTCTTCGTCCTCGTGTGTTACAACCACTTTGCACCCTCTTCTTCCTCGAGTGTTACATGTCCACCAGATTCCACTTGGTTCATCCCCGAATCACATTGTACTGGGAGAGGTATACTTTGATACCATTTGTAACGCTCCTGACTGCTTTAAGGATTGTTGACTAACCCCACAAACAAACACGAATCTTTTTTAGTATGCTTTATCCTCATTAACACACTTTCTGGGAAACTTCCCAGAAGGTCACCCATTAAAATACTACTCTAAGCAACATACACTTAGCTATATAGTTCTGATTTTTTAGGCTATCAAAAAGAAGATGCATCTTGTTGGTATAGGTAGTATCAATCAATTCTTATAAGCTTTCTTCAACCATGCAATCCCATACATGCACAACCTTAGGATCCTCTCATTCCGATGTGAATTCGGGCGACCACTCTCCGCCCTCTTTGGTATCAGGTGTTACAACCACTCCCTGTCCTCTTCGACCTCGAGTGATACACAAAGCATCCCTGCAAAACAATCAAGTTTTTACCTTTGATACCCAAATCTTTTTGGGTTATTTAGGGTTAATGAATTTAAGATTTCTTGAGTCATTCTCTTTAGAACATCATAAATCATGCATTTTAGGAAAACATAGAGGTCGAAGATGAGCATGCATATGACATAACTTGCATTTATACACATAATTTTTGGTCTTATTTTTAGTATGACAAATACTTATAAAATATTTATTAGGTTGATAACCTAAACGAGTTTTATTATAAGAATCCTTTTGATTTTATAAAATAAATTCTATCTTTTCTTTACATTTGGTAAACTTTCTTAGTTCTTATACAACTTTTTATTCTCATTTTTCAATGAATCACACTATTCACAATTACTTGACTTAAAAATATTATCTTCTAAGATCATAGAATTCAATACCAATCCTATAATTATTACCTTGAAGATATTCAATATGATCATCCAAAGATAATGTCTCTTTCTAAATTTTCATTTTATTTACTAAGCTTAACACTTAAAGCAAACATTTGTTTGTAAGTTATAATTGTTACCTCATTGTTAACTTCTTCGTGAGTAGCTTTGAAGTATAACCATTCCTCTTCATCAAATTATTTTGTTGACATTCTAGATGATGCTTCACTTGAATTTTTCGTTGAATTTTGGATGCAACTTTGGACATATCCTTCCACAAACATTTGCATGAACCTTTAGAGTTTTCCTAATTGATTATTCATATGTTGTCTAAACTTCTTCCTATTATGCTACAAAATTCTTGTATGTTAGAATAAGATATTGATATATTTTTTCTTCATTTGAATTTTAGGATGATGAGTCTTTAGAAGATCCTTCATATATGATGACTGTTCTTTTGTATGAAACTTATGGTGATAATCTTTCAAAAGCTTCTTCTGCGAATGATAAAGATTGTTCAAAAGTATTTGAGTTATTTTCCTCACACTTAAGTAATTAAATTAGTTCTCAAAGCTTCATGACGATTTCCATTTTGTTTGATCTTTCTTGAAATTCATCAAAAACATTTCTATCCTTGAAGTCAAGTACTAAATCAGTTTTCTTATATGAGTTATTGAATCTTAGATAATTTTTTAAAGCAAATTTTTTGAGATTAGATTGAATATTTGAGAATCACCATTTACTAGTACTTGGTATCTCATTTTCTTGGGTACATGTGTTTACCATCTCTATCTCCGTTCCAATTTCATGGATTCCCTTAAGGGTGTCCCACACTTATATAGATGTGCCACCATTAAAAACATGAAAGAATTCTCTGGTGCTTAAATTACTGGTCATCAAGTAATTAGCTTGCAACCTAAGTTAAAATTTTCTATTTTCTTTTGTGGTCTAAAAATAATTTGGTTTGTTTATTACTTCATTGGTAATAAGATGAACATGTATAAAAGGATCATTTAAAATATAGTTCCCTAAATTTACATAAATTGAATAAAAAATATTTGTATTCACTCTTCCTAAATACCAAACATTTCACCATCAAATGATGGAGGTGTATTCATGAACAATACCTTGTTAAAATAAGAAGTGTTTGAAGTCATCATACTATATCCGGAGTCAACTAGTCTTATTACAAGAATTAGGCTTTAATGCCACTTGTTAGCCAAGTGACTCAAAACACGGGGGGGGGGGGGGGGGGGGGGGGGGGTTGTGTTGTGTTGTGTTATTTAAAATAATTATTTTGATTATAATAATTGCAGATAGATAAGGTAGCATAAGTAAATAAAGAAGATGGAGGTCAAGAGAGAAGAGAGAAGAGATAGAGATAGTGCACCATAGATTTATATAGGTTTGACCTAGCTAATTGACATACTCTTGTTTCCAAGAGTTTCTTCTTGAGAGTTGCACTAAACATATTTGAGATTTTTACAAGATTTTTCCACGAACCTTCAAAAACATACAAATGAAGCTTTTACACTAGCTAAGCCCAAGAACCAACAAATTGAAATTTTTCATAAGCTTTGATCAAAACCCTTCAAACAAAGTTTTTACACAAAAGGAGCTCAAAACCTGCTACTACAATGTTTATACAAGTCCAACTCAAGAACTTACAACCAATATTTTATATGGATTATCTTGCAAACAAGAGAATCATATTCTTGGATATAACAAATCAAAGCACAACAATGGTTACAACAAAAACTCTCACAAAAGCTTTTTGGTCTTTTGGCATTACAAAAATCTTCAAAAACAAATATGAAAATACAAAGAGTAGAAGAGAAATAAAAGGTTTTATAATAAGAATTTTAGTGTAAAATGAAATTAGGAGAACCCTCTTTTATATAGGAATTTTTTTAGATAATAAATGAATGAATTCCCTATTTTTAGAACTATGAACTAACTGTCTTCAATGTTCAATTGTCTTCCATCCTACATGTCACCTCTACATGTTTTACATGCCTTCAATTGATCTCCATATGTCTTTGGTGTTCTGTATAAAACCAAAAAACAGTTGTTTGGTTTGATTTTGAGTTTTCTTTGGTCGAACCTCCCTCGATCTATCGATTGGCGAACAACCAACTTTTTAGAAATTTCTCCAAGTCCCAAACCAAATCCTTAAAATGTTGAACGTTAAGGTTTCAGCCCAATGTCTCTGATCGAAAGGCATGCAAACTTTCCTTGTGCAGAAATTTCAGCTAATTCCCTTGTCAAATTAGTACTTTGAAATTTCTTGGCTAACAAATTACCCCTAAAAAAATTCCACTTTTGATTCATTTTTGAGAGACAAGTGGCACTTTTGAAATTTCACCATTACTCGAAGTTGTGCACTGACGTCACCATGCTCATGATTGTTATGCATAACGTCTTTTCGAGACGTGCAAGTTAAAAAAAAATCATCATGACTCCGAGTTCCTAGGAAAACGTGGGTCACACACAAACCCAACTTCCCACTTTCTCACCCTTCGTGGACCACTTGTCAAAAAATGTTTTTTTCCTGATTTATTTTCTTTAAAGGAAAATAGAGAAAAAAATAAAGAAAACGAACAATTTTCCCCCTAAGCTATAAATTTATTTCTTCTCATCCTCTTCTTCTTTCTTCCATTTTTCTTTTCATCTTCAGCAAAACTTTAGACGTTCATTCTGCAAAAAAACTTAACCTCTACTTATTTCAACTCAAATGGCGTCCATACCAACTCCAAACCAACAAATTCCTCTCACTACATCTATTATCACACCCATCTTACTAGAAACTAATTGTACATCCATGAACCTCCTCTTCAGGAAGAGAAAACCCTCATTTGGAAATCCCAGGTATTAATTCTAGCTAGAACATGTTACTTGATGCGCTTCACTTTTGGGAGGGTTGAACAAAAAATTTCCAACTGCATTGTGGCATGATTAAGACGACATTGTTTGATGTAGCTACCATTACTGGTCTTAGACCAACTGACAAAGTCTTCGACTGTTCTATCCAAAATAAAGACAACATTGACTTTAACTCAAAGTGTGCTAGCTTTACCAACTTCACTGCATGCCACTTCGACGAGACGACTAAGGAAGTTTCCGACAAAGAACACATTGCTTTCTTGTCCTTATGGCTATCAAATTTTGTTTTTTTTCTTGAGCTCTTTGCAAGTAGCGAAAACATTTGTCACTCTAGCCAACCAACTATACTATGGAAGAAATGTCTGTTTAAGCTAGTTAATTTTGGAATCACTTTATGAAGCTTCAAACCTAACGTCTCATGCCATGAAAACATTTAGCCTCACCAACAATCCCAAAGGCACGCTTCTCCTGTATATTCGCTTCTGGCCCCTCTAACTCTGGCTTAATGCCACATTTGATCCATCTTTAATGGCTACCAAACCCAACAACTATACTGAAGAACCCAAGGAATGGTTAATTGGAGGAAGTAGACTCACCTTGCTTACTCCTATTGACAAAGGGCTTTCGACATAAGAGATATTTAATGAATATTATATGATGTTTGCGAAGCGTTACATGTTCACTCCCCACATGCCTCCCTTTACGGTTACACTGAACATACCTCAAACTTTTGTCAGTTTAATTCTGGATGAATAAAAACTTATAGAATATCTTAAATATAATTAATGATTGAAGAAAATACTAGTAAGGTTTTACTTTAAGTTTATCTATGTAATGCATGCAATGAATGATCATACATTAGGAAATCAATGTAATACTATTGTAATTCATTGAATTTCATAAGCTTCTAAACAAATAGAAAAACTCATCTAGATTCGCAAGGAACCATATCCTCAACTTTAGGAGTCGCAAGACTTAGATTAAAATCCCCACTCTGATACCAATTGTTAGGTGAGAATATGGACACAAGAATGGTTTGGAAGGGGGGGGGGGGGGGGGTTGAATATACAATATCCCCAAAAAGGCAATTTCAAAAAATATTTTAGGTCCCATAAAACAAAATCAGAGATTTTAAAACACGCAGAAGCAAAACACAACACAAAGAGAGCTTGAAAGTTTCTCAATGAATTAATCTAATAAGAATACTACGTGATATTGCTAAAGGATTGATTTTTCTAATGCAAATCAATTACAAGATAACCAAAGCCGCTTTAACAAAACGATTCAAAATATTTACATATAAATTCATTCAAAATATAATTGGATTTATGATGATCTAATATGTTCAATGTATCATAGACCTAAACTTACACATTAAATCACTATAAGTAAGGTCTAACCTAAATTACGTACAAACGATGCAATGGTGCAACAACCATAATAATGAATGCATAAAATTAAAAGAGATAAGAGAAGAAAGAAAAGTACACAGAGATATATAGTGGTTTGGCGTTCGTCCTCTCTTTTTCTACTCCACTCTTCAATGATGTTAAAACCATCAGAAAATAATCATGATCTTCCACTATTTCATAAGTTTGGTACAAGCATTTTTATTACAATGAAACATTACACGGTTATTTCCTCTGTTGATCCAGGTACTCAATGTGCTAACAAACACAAGATATCCAATGATCTTGATCCAATAACCTTGCTATCCACAATAACCTGCTCCAAGTCTTCGTATATGGAAATCCACCTTGATCCTACTGATTTTTTTGTCAAAGAGTTTCATCAAATATTTCATCATAAACTAAGTCATAATGAGAGGCTCTCACACTTCTTGGATTAAAGAAATAATTATTGAAATCTAAGGTGGAAATTTAGAAATTTGAAGTTATAATTCAAATCATTATTCAAACCCATGACTTGAGTCAAGTGAAAACTATGATTTGAGTCATGTGATGATGCGAATCGACTCACTTGTAATGTATGATTCAAATCAAATATGGCATAGCCAAAATCTTTCTTTCAAATAAAGTTGTGATTCGAGTCAAGTTCAACTTGTGATTCGAATCAAATCACACAGAGCCAAAATCTAATTTTCACAACTTGCATGATTCGAGCCATACAATGTACATGATTCGAATCAAATACTTAACACCTTGATTCAAGTATTCTAACTTGTGATTCAAGCAATAATTTATGAAATGACAAAAAACCAACTTTCTAGGCTCAAAGAGATCACATAGTATCATGGACCAACCTTATAATTTATTGAATAATGAGGGGACTTAGGTACAATACTAAATAGCCAAAGCAAACACAATACAATTCAAATGTGAATGAATTAAAAATACGCGAATAATTAAATATCGAACAAAGTACAAACACACGAATAATCAAATAAAAATACACACAAATTAACAAAAACATTCAAACTAAAAGACCTGCAATTTCATATCTAACTTTATGTAAGATTGTAGAACTACACTAGGCATCAGGTGATTAGATAAATAATTACTATTGCTATTTTATAGCATCTAAAGACTTATAGTCGATGGAGATAGATAAATGATATAGTTAATCAATGGGATCTAGAATTAGGGTGTCCATATTAGATACTTTGAAGTCAGCTTGTTAGCTTGCTAGAACTCACTAAGACATTGTCCTATTAATTTATTAATTTTTTATTCTGATAACTTTATATGAGCAAGTTAAGGAGGTGGGTGAAAGGAAAAGGAAGGTGACCTAGATAGAGGAATCCTCACTTGTCTTATGTTTGACTCCTTGATATATTAAGAACTTATCTAAACATGTTGTATTTGAGTTGTTGATGACTCAATACTTATGTGTGAGATGAGTGTCAAATACCTTGATGGAGTATTCAAATATACCTTAAACGGGTAGAAGGGTAAAGAGTGATTCAATGGTTTAGATAAGAAATTCTCTGAGATTAGTGTCTCACTCCACATTGTTATGATATTTTCAGGTAAGAGGGTATTCAAATTGTAATCGCAACTTTAGAATTGAAACTGAAGACTCGATGAGGCGTCCTTTCATTGTGTTGATGAATTTGTCTGATAGTTGTTGTATTAGTTATTTTGATGTTTTGTTGTAAAATTGTTAATCTGGTCCATTTCCAAATATTTATATTAATGTATGAAATACCAATGATTAATACTATTAGTTGTTATTCTAGATATATGAGTATGAACATTACATAAGTTTATTTCTATTTTCTGATGTGAGTACCTCTTTAATGTATAATTTGTAAATATCAGTATAAACTCCTGTTAAACATTGATGTCTATTATAATTCTAGTGAATCTCTGAAATCCAATTCACATGAACTTTCTTCTATAAAAAAACCTCACTTTTTCTCTAGACCTTCAATAAATTCATTATCAAATATATTCTCTTGAATTACCATTTCCCCAAATATTAACAAATTTAGATAAAATAGTTTTAAATTTATTTTTATTTTTATTGACAATAGACATTTTTTAATCGAGGTTGGACATTTAGTTTTTAATCAATATCACTAATTTTTTTATAAAGGACAATGATAATGAGTTTTTGACAAATTAAAAAGTTTGAAATATATTTTTATTTTCTAATTTTTTCACTTATTTTCAGTTATTTTTTATTTTGTGCATTCAGATTAAATTTAATACATGTTTTAGTCCTTTAACTTCACTTCTATTATCCTATTTAGTCATTTAATTTCTGACAAAAAATATTAAATTCTGATGATGTGGCGTGATAGTAATGTTATTTGTACAAATCCGAGTCAATATATGTAGTTAAAAACGGGTACACGGTTTAAACTACGAGGTTCTCCCCTGTTGGTGCAAAGGTAGAATGAATGATGAACGGAAATATTCTATTAAGAGAATGACGGCTACAAAACATGATAAAAGTTACAATGATTGTCACCCTATTTATAAGCTAAAACTAGGGTTACTAGAATAGGATAAAATACTAAAATACCCTCTAACAAACTTAGGGGCTAAGAAAATAGTACAACTAATAAATATGAATTACTTCTAATACCATCCCTTAATTCATATTCCATCAAAACTTGTAACACCAATTCCATCCCTTAATCTGAGAAATTGATCAGTCTTGATAGCTTTCGTCAGAACATCTGCCAACTGTTTCTGAGTGCTGCAACGTACAACTTCTAACACTCCCCTATGAACTTGATGTCTCAGAAAATGATACTTG
The DNA here is from genome assembly GCF_024323335.1 of Lathyrus oleraceus. NCBI lineage: Eukaryota > Viridiplantae > Streptophyta > Magnoliopsida > Fabales > Fabaceae > Lathyrus > Lathyrus oleraceus. The sequence continues at coordinate 14,104,542 of NC_066580.1, forward strand.
GTCTCATTGTGCTTGCTTCTCCCATGCAACACTGGGTTTCTGGCAAGATTGATTGCAGACTTGTTGTCAATCATCAGCTTTAGAGGTTTGTTTACTTTAATCTTCAGATCCTGCAATAGATTCAGAATCCACACAGCTTGGCATGCAGTAACAGCACCTGCAATGTATTCAGCTTCACAAGTTGACAACGCCACAACAGGTTGCTTCTTGGAACACCAAGAAATGGGACCTCCCATAAATTTGAATAAGTACCCAGACGTACTTCTTCTGTCAACTCTGTCTCCACACCAATCAAAATTTGAATAACTCAGAAGTTCTGACTCATCCTTTCTTCTAGAAGGAAATAATACTCCATACTTCAGAGTTCCCTTGATATACCTCAGAATCCTGACAGCAGCTTGGTAATGGGACCACTTAGGTTTACTCATGAACCTACTAACCATCCCAACTGAATAGCAAATATCAGGTCTGGTATTGCACAAATACCTCAGAGAACCAACCAACTGTTTGAAGGTTGTAGCGTCCACATCCTTTCCATCAGAGTCAGAATCCAGTTTCTGATTTGTATCAGAAGGTGTGACAGCAATCTTATAATTCTTCAGATTAAATCTCTTCAGAAGTTCTAATTCATACTTGAGCTGATGCAAAATAATACCTTTCTCAGAGTATCTGAACTCCATCCCTAGAAAGTATGTCATTTTGCCTAGATCAGTCATTTCGAATTCATTCATCAGAACTTTCTTGAACTTGGCTATCTCCTGTTCAGAACTTCCAGTCAACAGTATATCATCAACATATAAACATACCAGAGTCATATTTCCTTCAGAAGTATGCTGAACATAGACACCGTACTCCATCTCACATTTCTGAAAGCCTTGCTTCTTGAAAAATGAATCAATCTTCTGATTCCAAGCTCTGGGTGCTTGTTTCAATCCATATAGAGCTTTGTATAATCTGTACACCATCCCTTCCTGATTCTTTTTCACAAATCCAGGAGGTTGTGACACGTAAACTTCTTCTTCTAATGGACCGTTCAGAAATGCAGATTTTACATCTAAATGCATCAGAGGCCAATTCCTGTTAGCAACTATTGCAATCACCATTCTGATTGTTTCATGTCTTGCTACAGGTGCAAACACTTCAGAGTAATCCAGCCCAGGTTTCTGTAGAAATCCTCTGGCTACCAACCTTGCTTTATGTTTGCCAATTGAACCATCTGGCTTTAACTTCTGCTTGAAAACTCATCTGGCGCTGATGGCTTTCTTGTCTTTTGGAAGTTCTGTCAGCTTCCAAGTCTTGTTTCTCTCTATAGCATCAAGTTCTTCTTTCATGGCCTTCAGCCAGAGCTTCTGCTTAAGAGCCTCTTCTGTACTTATGGGTTCAGAGTCTACTAACATGGCACACTGAATAACTTCTCCTTCAGAGTCTACTTCAGTGTCTTGCAGCATGTCAAATTCTGCATATCTTCTGGGGATGTTTCTGATTCTTTGTGGTCTCTGAACTTGTTCAGAGTCTTGAGCTTCAGAGTTTCTAGCTTCAGATGGTTGACTTCCTCCAGAGCTTTGACCATCTTCAGGGCCTGGCATATTTCTAGAGTCTGAATTGCCACCAAAATCTGGATTATCATCAGAGTCTGGGTCATCAGAGTCTGGATCATCAGAGTCACCTTCATCTTCTGAGTCTTCTCCAGAGTCAGAATCACTATCAGAATCAGAATCAACGTCAGAGTTTACTCCAACTTCAGAAATTCTTAACTCTGACCTTTCTTCAGAAGTTCTAACATCAGAATCAGATTGAGACTTATCCCAATTCCAAAATTATGATTCCTTCACAATCACATCTTTGCTGAATTCAATTTTGTTGGTTTCTGGGTAATAGAGCTTGTATGCACCTGTACTGTGGTACCCTATCAGAATCATCACTTTGCTTCTATCATCCAGCTTCTGTCTTCTGGCTTCTGGAACATGTTTATAGCAAACAGAACCAAATACCTTCAGATGACTAACACTTTGCTTATCTCCAGTCCACTTCTGTATTGGAACTATTTCCTTCAACTTCTTCGTAGGACATCGATTGAGTACATACGTTGCAGTGGCAACAGCTTCTCCCCAGAGCTTCTGAGGAAGTTTCTTCTCCTTTAGCATGCTTCTCACCATATCAAGCAAAGTGCGGTTTCTTCTTTCAGCAAGACCATTGTGTTGAGGGGTATAAGGAGCAGTAACCTCATGCTCAATTCCATTCTCCTCACAGAACTTCTGGAACTCTTTGGAGTTATACTCACCTCCACCGTCAGTTCTAAGAATCTTCAACTTCTGACCACTCTGATTCTCAGCCTTCATTCTGAACTTCTTGAATTCATCAAACACCTCGTGTTTAAACTTAATAAGGGATACCCATGTCATTCTTGTGAATTCATCAACAAATAACACAAAGTATTTATTCCCTCCAATCGATGCTACTGGAAATGGACCACACACATCAGAATGTACAACTCCCAAGGCATGTTTTGCTCTTGGAGCAGTTTCTGACGCAAATGGCAATCGTGGTTGTTTTCCTTTAATGCAAACTTTGCATGACTTTTCAGGCTTCTTAATTGCAGGAATTCCATGTACCAACTTCTTTGAATTTAGATGTTTTAAGCTTCTGAAATTCAAATGACCAAATCTTCTGTGCCACAACTCACTCTCCTTCTCAGCACTTGTTGCACTAAGACATTCTGAGTCTGTAGTTCTGACATTCACCTTGAATGTTCTATTCCTTCCCTGTTCTGACTCCATAATCAACTTCTGGTTGCAGTCATACAGCTTCAGAAGATTGTCCTTCATGGTAACTGAAAAACCTTTCTCAATTAATTGTCCCACACTCATCAGATTGCTTCTGATGCCAGGTACATACCACACGTTCTGAATCAATGTTGTTTTCCCATTGTTTAGAATCACTCTGACATTTCCCATACCTTCTGCATTAAGATATTTGTCATCAGCACATCTGATCTTTGTCCTCTTTTCAGAGTCAAAGTCAACCAGCCATTTCTTGTTTCTAGTAAGATGATTTGAACAGCCAGTGTCCATATACCACCAGTCTATGAGATCCATATCATTAGATTCAGAGGCCATCAATAGCACAGATTCGTCATCAGAACTTCTGGCTATATTTGCTTCTTCTGATTTTCTCTCCTTGTTTGACCAACAGTCTCTAGCAAAGTGACCAAACTTCTTACAACAGTAACATTGAATCTTCTTCTTGTCATACTTCTCTTTTCCCTTCTGAGCATTCTTTTGTCTATCAGAGGTTGAGCTTTCTGACTTCTGACCACCATCAGATCTTCTCCTGGCTTCTGACTGCTTCTGATACCTCCTATCAGAAGTTGCTTTCAGAGCCTGCTGCTCTACTTCCCTTTCAGAAGTTCTCTCAGTCAAACGCAACTCTTGCGCTTCTAGACTGCTCTGCAGCTCTTCAATTCTCATGGTGCTCATATCTTTGGAATGTTCTATTGCTACCACAATGTAATCAAATTGAAAGGTAAGGGATCTCAATACTTTCTCCATGATTTTTTCTTCAGAAAGAGTTTCTCCACACGCTTTCATCTTATTAGTGATCAGAATCACTCTAGAGATGTATTCAGAAACTTTCTCATTATTCTTCATGTTGAGATTCTCATATTGCTTTCTCAAGGACTGAAGCTTCACCTTCTTCACTGATGCGTCACCACCATAACATCTAACCAGTGTGTCCCACGCAGCCTTTGCTGTCGTTGAATCTGCAATCTTCTCAAACACATTTACATTAACACATTGATGAATGAAGAACAATGCTTTCTGATCCTTCTTCCTTACTTCCTTTTGCGCGTTTTTCTGTTCATCCGTCGCATCTGCTGCTACCGGAACATAACCATCAGTGACAAGATCTAGAACATCTTGAGCACCGAACAGTACACGCATTTGGATCATCCAACGATTCCAGTTTTTACCGTTAAATACTGGAAGTTTGGTGTTCATGTTGCCGTTTCCGTTCATCTTTCTACCTTGCACAGTACACTCAGATTTCTCACAGTGTTTCCCAACCCACAGAATTAAAATTCTGATAAGATTTTGTTCAAGATTCAACACGAATCTAAGAATCAAAATCAAACACACAAGACCTCACGTTCACTCGTGTTTCCCGTGTTTCCCAATGAATCCGAACCGGAGCTCTAGATACCAATTGTTGGTGCAAAGGTAGAATGAATGATGAACGGAAATATTCTATTAAGAGAATGACGACTACAAAACATGATAAAAGTTACAATGATTGTCACCCTATTTATAAGCTAAAACTAGGGTTACTAGAATAGGATAAAATACTAAAATACCCTCTAACAAACTTAGGGGCTAAGAAAATAGTACAACTAATAAATATGAATTACTTCTAATATCCCCAAATCAAAACCCCAATATTTTAAACAAGATATCAGTTTTTAACTACATACGCTGACTCAGATTTGTATCAATGACATCGCTGTCACGCCACGTCACCATAACTTAATTTTTTTGTTGCCAGAAATTGACGGAAGGATCACATAATATAACGCAAATAAAATTAAAAGACTAATTTATAACGTGTTTTAGTTAATAAACTAAAACAAAACATTAAATTAAGTTAAGAAACTTCGTAACTAATTATGCTTTTGAGATAAAAAATACTCAAATTTTATTATTAAATCAATAAAAATTACAACAAAGTTATTTATGAGGATAAAACAAAACAAAACAAACTAGGAGGGGAGACGTCTTGGAAGCCATTTTGGAAAGCCAATAGGAAGTTAATTCAATCATACACTATTTCGAAAGTCATTCTATGCCTCATTGAGTGTAAAAAGGAAAGCATATAGCATAATTCTTTGCCTAACTTTTTCAATTTTCTTAAGCACCTTGTAATGTACAAATAAAATACAAAATAGAGTTTCATGTGAATTCTAATTTACATTTTCACCATAGAAATCATCCACATTCAAGCATTTCAGCAAAAATGTTACAACTTTTATTCGTACTTTTATCAATAGAATTAACAGTAATTCTAATCCTATCATTTGCAAATCCAATAAGAAAACTAATGGTGAAAGTGTTAGATATTTTGAAACGTGGAAGAGGTCCATTAATCACAAAAACCGTAGCAACAACTGTGTTTGTTGTTTTTGGTTCCACCATATATACTATACTCAAAATCCATAAACGTTCAATGGATTCTGGCAGTGTTAATCCAACAGAAGAAGTTCTAATGGCACATCATCTCTTAGAAGCATCTCTAATGGGTAATTAATTACTCTAAATTATTTCCTTATTTTTCTTTTAATATTTGCATTACTATAATATCATGGATTATTGTGCAGGTTTTTCTTTGTTCTTTGGATTGATTATTGATAGGCAACATTACTATGTTAAAGAGATTACTTCTCTGAGGAAGAATATGGAAAAGGTGAAGAAAATAAGGCAGAATCATGAATCATCTGAGGAAAGAGAGATAGAGGAAATTGAGATGAAAAAGATTAATTAAGTGAAATGTGAGATACAAGTTTCACATTGTCATAATCAATGAAATGGTTTAAAGCTTATGAAGTATGGTGTACTATAATGATTGAATTTGATACATGTATATAATTGTTGAAATCATGTATGTATTTGAAAGATTTATTTTAAATTTTAAGTAATGATTATTGAATATATAGGGAATATTAAATTTAGGGATGTGTGTGTTTTTTAAAAAGAGATTTTTTTTTAATATTCATATAATTTATCAAAAAATTTAAAATTGGTTTTACTAGATACCTCTAATTTAATTATATATTTTATTGAACAATGCAAACTCGTATATTTAAAAATAGAGATTAATTACTATACACTGTCAGTGTAAAAAATTTTACACCGTCGATTCATCACCATCACCCGTTTGTATTACTTTATAGATTTTTAAAATAAAAGTCAAACTTCTTTTAATATCCAACGTCTATAATTAGCTGATGGTGTAAAACCCTTTTACACTGACAGTGTATTTCAATTAATCTCTTAAAAATAATAATAGTGTAAATATGAGTTTTGATTTTGTGATTTTAGAGAGGAAAGATCACAATACCATATTTTAAGTGAAAAATAAATAAAATAATAATTAAAATGAAAGAGAAATAAAGTGAAAGATATCATTTTTTTTCTTTTTAAAGTCGCAACGGATCGTAATCCACCGGTCCAGTCCGCGCACCCGCTATAAAATAGTGGGTTAGGCTGAGATTTTGTGCCCGCCTACCGTTCAGCCTGTCCCACCTTAAGTCCACCAGAAAAGGTGTGGGTCAACCTAACCAATCAAATATTTATTATGGTTCTATTTTATATATTTATTTGTGAATATATGCAGTATTTTTAAGTAAAATGTATTAAAAAGATGCTTTACAAAAAAATGTTTTATAAAATAAGTGAAAAATCTAATTGAAATGTAAAAATAAGTCTATTAATCTATTAAAAAAATAAAAAATAGATAATAACAAAATAGACGAGCAAGCCCACCACCTGCCATTCTGTCACCTTGATGGAGTGGACTAGATTTTTAAGTCTAATTTCACTGTGTGGGCTTGTCCGCTCCGCTTTTTTTTGGCTGGTTTAAGACAGAGCGGGGTTGGACGGGGCAGACGGCCTGTTTTACCACCCCTATCAAATATAGAGGTGACTAAAAATGTTGGTCGCGTCCATTTAATTTGAAAAAAATTATCTATCACTTAGATAATTTCACTTAATATCCCATATTTTGAAGTGAAATATCATATTAACCTCTCGATAAAAAAACTAGAAAACTATTAAACTAAATCTACTTTTTCAAATTTAAAAACCTTGGTAAAATTTCAATTTTTTTGGTTTATGGATTCTGATATGAATGTAACACCCACATATAATATACATTTAGGAAATATATTATACATAATGTAATTGATACTGATACATATAAGAGCCTATCGACAACATTATATATACATGTTTAAAAGAAATAATATACATAAATGACACATGATATACAAAGGTGTCTAAAAAAATGAGGATCTATAACAAAGTCTACATGATCCACAACGGAAGATCATAATCCAAAAAGTCTGATCGCCAAAATATCATCAAGCAAGCTTATGCTTAACTTTATCCTGCATAGAACTACCTAAAAGCAACAATAACAATAGTGGGGTGAGATAATAATCTCAGTGAGTTCCTCTATCTTATGGGTCCACTCGACTCTAAAGGGATATCTTATCAATTCTAAACTTAAGTTATTCCAATTCGTCCTACTTGTCCACACTTACACAATAGAATAATGACTTAAGCATCTAAGGGAATTTACGTTTCGTATGGAAAACACACAACATGAGTTCATATAACTCAATGAATCGCTATTCAGGAATGCACAATAAAGTATCTTTCCCCGACCGATCCTACATCTAGGACTATGGACACGGGTCATAAATCTCTGCTTCCTCGGACAATTTCTCCTCGGCCGATGTGAATCAATGAACTATGAACACAAGTCATGATTGTCCGCACAACAAGGAATGTCTCACTGACCGATCCAAATCCATGGATTAGGGTCGTGGATCTTAGACTTCCCATAGCATGAAATACTTTTCCCCGACCGATCTGAATTCACAGACTATCGACACCAGTCACGATATCCACCAAATAATCATTAACCTTCCCGTTTACTACTCTATATGAGTCTCAAACTTGGGATACACACGAATAAGGGTTATTCTGGAATACACGATTGGTTCATTAATCACCACATGATTATTCTCATAAAATACCACGTAATCATATCACAGTCACCATGGGTTGATATCATAAATAACATATGATTCTATCACAATCACAATATATTACAATGTGTTTCCATACAAGCTAGTTGAATCGTAACTATGATATCGTTCTCCATCCATGTATTTGACATTCTCGTAGATGGAACGACTTTCCTCTAGCGATTACTCATTCACAAATGCACACCGAGGCACCTCTTAGATTCGAGTATCACAACCTAAGTTATTTACCATAACCTAAGTCATCTTTCTAATTCCATTCACCTAGTTATAACTCTATACTTACTCTCACTTATCATCATGGGACTTACTTTATACATTAATCATTAAATTCGTACACATCATAACATGATTCATGAAACACACATATAGTCCATTACCATTATCCAATTTAATATTTGGAACACAAGCATGGCTTCTCTTTACTAAATGGTAGAGCATTAGACTAGCTTTCTAATGCATCTGACCTCGCATCAATTAGAGTTACGATTCCTGTTTTATAGAGGAAACATGGAAACAAAGTATTTCAAAACATCATAACCCTCGCTTAGAGAGCTCCAAGCTGTAGCAGTAAATTCGTGACCATTAAGCTACGGATAAACTTGACGTCAGTAAAACCAGAGTTGCCATAAAGCTTTTTATTGTTTCCAAAGGAAAATGGAAAAGTACGAACAAAACCCGAAGATAATAAGTTTTCAAATCAAAACTAATAAAATACCAGAGATTACAGGTAAGGGAGTTGGTGGTTACACAGAGGGAAGGTGTTAGCACCCAAAGTGTCCTAGGTACTCCTAGGGAGCCCTTTTTTGTGTGCATATGTTTTTGGTGTAAATGATGCTTTATAAAAATAGAGTGGAGAGATGAGAAAATAATTCATTAATTATATTTTTGTGTTTGACAAGACCTTCGGTCTTATGCCTACGTACCAACATAAAAATGAGGGATCAAAATCCCGTAGTTTGTGGTAAAAATTTCAAAGAAGTTGGTGAATTGTTTTTAATCAAAAGTTTAAAAGAAAAGGCACAAAAGGCCAAAGATTTGAATGGGGTTGTTAGTTCTTTTTGTCATTTTGAAATTAAAGTCAATATGGTTAAGTTCATTTAAAAGTTAGGTTTAAGAAAAAGTTTTAAAAAAAATTCAATGGCATAAGGTCAATGTTTCTAGTCATTAAAACATGTCTAAGTTAAAAACACAAATGAAAAAGGTTTTGAAAAGAGGGAGAGATTTGAAATTAAAGAAGTGGGAGGAGATGAAGAGACTACCCTAGACAAAAATTAAAAGTTAAGAGTTGAAAAGATTTGACCCATGGGATGCAATCCAACAGAAAAGAATGTCATATAGAAACCCATTTTCCTTTGGACTTTAGCAAGCAACAATCATAAGCAATATCCAAGAAAACCATATGAAGACCAAGACATCAAATAAATATAGCCATAATATCCAAGCAAGCACTCCAATAACTAGTATTCTTCCAATGTATCAGATGAAAATATTCCTTGATCAACTCAGAATCAATCATCAAACATAGGAAATAATAACAATATAACAATTAAGCACAGAGACAGAGTAGCTGATGAATCAAATGGATCCAAGATCTTGCATCAGATGAAGGCATAGCCAAAGATAGCTTAGTCTCAAATGTTGGCATTGGCCAAGTCCTTTAGCACAGGGAATGTTGCCTAATTCTAAGTCCAATAGTTCAGATCAAATCCAACAGTCCACCAAGATGTTTTTTAGGGTTTTTTGTTGTTATTAAGTGCTTTAAGGTCTTAAGACCAAAAACAAAATCAAAACAAACAAACAATATATACAATCATAAGACATGGCTCAAATGAGCAAAGTGAAAAGGACTTGAAACATAAACAAGTTGCATGAAATGTAAAATGGCAATGAATGATAAAGGTAATGAAGTTTAAATTGCATAAAGTAAATGACTTGAAAGTAAAGCAATGTTAATTTGGAAGTTAGCCAATGATTAGTCAAATGTTAGTGATGAGTTTTAATTGATTAAGTCATTCTTTAAAGAAAACTCAACCATTCATTCACAAGTATGAATCCTTGAACCAAGACATCATCCATGAGAAGGGCTCCAACTTGGATAAATCAACAAGTATTCCACTAGTTCTCATGAAAGGAAAAAAGATCAAGTTCCCACACAATGCGATGAAGAATGAGAGACTTACAATCTCACTTACTAGAATGATATGCCTTGAGGGACAAATTTAGGTCTATGTTAAGCAATCGTAATTGGACTTATGTAGAAGTCACAACTATCTGAGGTCTGACAATGAAAATATAGGTGTTAATGCATGTTAGAGATTTGGTACAAAGAACCAAACTCCTAAAACACACCACACACTAAAAAAAGGGAAGACCTATCTCAGTCCGACTCATGTTGATTCATTTAACACAAGGTCATTGATAAATCAACTAGCATTAGACATGAAGAGATTTCATTAGTCAATGATGGATTGGGGAAGAATATGGGAGAAGATGAAGAGGGAAGGGTATGTAGAAACACAAATTGATTATGAGAGGAATTTTATCTGATCAATATCATCCATTCATTTTGGGAGATGAAATGTACATTTCATCAATCCCCTAAATCTAATGGAATATTAATCATAAAAAAGTTAAATCAACCATGACCAATGCCCAAACATAAAGTCAAACATCACAAGACCAAAAAATTGGCTCAACATAATTTTTAAACATTTAATCAATTAAAAATCAAATTAAAAGTGAACTAAAATGCATTATTAAATGGACAAAACCTCAAATCCCTTCAAAATGCCAAATAAATGGCCAATGGATTTATCCTAGGTCAAACAAGGTCAAAAGACGTTAGAATTTTTTTTCAATATTTTTGGAAAGTCAGAAGTATTTTAAAATAATTAAAAATAAGTCAAAAAAATTTAATTCAAGAAAAATATCAAAATTAACCCAAAAAATGATTTTAATTCAAAATATGGAAGAGGAGAATATTTAGAGATTTTTGGTGAAAGTCCCATGTTTTTGGATTAAAAATAAAATTTCTATGAATTAACTAAAATAAAGGGATTAAATGAAAAATCAGAATTAAAAAAGAAATTAGAAAAAACGAGGGCCATCAGATCTCACTCATTAATTGAGATGACAGATCCGATGGCCACGCGCATAGGGAACATGGTGGAACCAAGTCAATGCGCCACACGCGTGGTAATTAAAACCAAGGGCCATGATTAAAACATTTGAATCAGATTAGAAGGTTAGGAAGGCGCAAACGCACCACCGGAGCCCTAACTCTGGTCTCCTTCTCCGATGGACCTCACCAGACTGGTCCACCACTAACCTTCACTAAAATAAAAAGTGACTACAATAATTCAAAGGAAAAATGCCCAGGAGCTCGAATCTGACCTCCCTTTTGTCCAATTCCAAATATATTGAGAGATATGAGGAATTGAATTTTGAGGTGCACGATCTGAGTTGCTTCGATTTGGCCTAAAAGCAACTCAATCTTATTGCCTACATTGGTAGGACTTTAGACAACCAATAATCAAAGAGAATGAAGAAGAATTGAGTGAGAATCGAAGGTTTGTAGTTTGGAAAAATCACCTTCGGGTAGCAATGATTTAGCTTGATCTTGATCTGAATTCACTTGGTTCTCCCTCCTCTTGCTTGTAGTGACCAATTGAGATGAAAATGGCAATGAATCTTTGGAGTTTGAATCTCAAAACAGAAGGTGAAATTTAAACCCGATTTTAAAGAAACCTTCAAGGAATTATATGGAGTAGGGTTATGAGATAGCTTGGCAAGGCTTGGACAGTGTGTGAGTGTTGTTCTTGAGGCAATGCAGTTGTATTTATAGGCTATAGAATTCAGTTTTGCACCTTTTTAATTTTGGCCAAAAATAGCAACATTGGTGCATGGGTACACGGGCATTGAGTTAAACCCAACCAATGATTCAATCTAACTCCAATTCATGCATAATGGATACTGAAGTCATCATTGGAAGCATGCAAAAGGAAATAATCACTTGAGTTCATATGTTGCCAAAACAAGCCCACAAAAGGGACCACACGCAAGTCCCTAAATTCTTGTCCAAATGAAGTGATCTTGGACTTTTTAGAAAGGTGACATCAAGGGAAACAACTTTTACGTTGAACACTTTTACATTTGGAACTTGGATCATGATGAATTTTGAGGTGACATTTGGAGAAATCAAACATAGTTGAAAATTTTCTAAGTAAAAAGTCAAATGACCACTTCTTCCACCTTGAATAACCTTTGCTATGAATTTCAAATGGAAATGTCTTATTCATCAAAGTTATAGCTATTTCAGTACTCTTCAATTTGGTCACAAATTTGACATAATTTGGATTTGGCATGAGGGATTTATGCATTTTAGAAGTTGAGGATAATTGTTTGTTTAATGGTGATGGCCCAAAATGACCTATAATGTTTCCTCTTGGAACATGCCCTTGCAAGTGGAATTTGACATTTCTCAAAGAATAAAAGTTGGATAAGACATCTTGAAATTGATCATGAAAATTGGATGGCCTTCATATCATAAATATTGAGCAAGTTATTCTCCTTGGAAGTTGACCTTCTAACTAGGGCACAAACAAAATGACCTATAATGTTTCACCATAAAAAATGACTTTGGAAACAAAACTAGATATTGATGCCAACATGAAAGTTGTTTGGAATGTCATAAAGAGTAACTTTTCTCTTGGAATCATTTTCATATGACAAACAGTGTAGGAGATAGGGTCTAGGGAACCCCAGTTTTGAGTAGTTGACTTTCTCTGGTCAACATCTTTGAACCAACTTGCAAACTTGAAGTTATATTGATCTTTGGATATCATGGAGGATCATACATTCATAATATGATGTATTATGAAGCATCCCTTTAAATATTTGATCAATTGTTGAAGAAACTTTCTGAGGAAGTCACACAAGATACCCAGATGAATTACGGCTTCCAAGGCAAACAAGCTTCAAACTCTTGATGAATTCTTGATAAAAATGACAAATAAGTAACATTTGGATTCATATATGATGTTAAGAACTATTGTGAACCATTCCTTGATTGATCTCTTTTCATGAGAGTCTCAAACCCTAGTTGTGTGCTTGATGGGGCACAGGTGGATGCACACATTACCTACAAAAGAAACAACGCTATACATAGACATATTTTTTGGTATTTTGGTTAGTAAACAAAAGAAAATAAAGTATGATGCAATCAAATGTGCTTGGTGTTCTCTCCCAATGCAAACCCAATGAATGAGGGGTGAGGAGGATACCAAGGTGTGATCCCAAAGCCAATGCAAATGATGAGATAACATGAGGGATCTTATGGTCAATATTTAGGTTCTTACAACTGCCCCTACTTAAGGATATTCTAGATGAGGATGTGAAGGTTAAAATATTCGTATCAACTCAGTAGAATGGACGTAAATAACAATATCAAGAAACAAATTTTGGTCCCTAAGAGACCTCATGATGCATATGATATGAATGTTAAAATAATATTTTTTTTGGGGGATATATTGTCACAAAGGAAAAGAATCCGGAGAGACTGAAAGTCCACATGAGCATAATGCATTCCATAAGGAAAACATACTGGGGAGAGAAAGACTCTAGGGGATAAAAGTTATGCGGAGGCCAAGCTATGACTTGAAAACTGCTGGGAGACGCGAGAGGATTTCCATGAAAATATATCAATGGAAAGACTCGGTTGGGGAAAAAGGAAATATGCATGTATTGGGATAACACCAATACAACAAGAAACACCCGCTGGGGAAATGTGCAAATTAGGACTGTAAGACCCCAATTTTGACCCTAAGATCCCTCATGCAATTTCATCATAAGCATTAACATTGGGATCATACCTTGGCATCCTCCTTCCCCCCTTTCATTGGGTTTGTTTTGGGAGAGATCACCAAGCACTTTGTGATTGTACCATACTTGTATTTTATCATTTTACTAACCAAAATATCAAAAATATGTCTTTGTATTTGCCTAACTCTTTTGTAGGAAGGGCATGATCCCATTGATTCATCAAGTTCACATCTAGGGTTTGAGACCCTCATGACAAAGAGCACAACCATGAATTGATGCAAGAATGGTTATGAGCATCATATATGAGTTACGTTGAGTCCTACATGTTATATTGGTCAAGTTTTCTTCAAGAGTTTGGGGGTGATTTGCCTTGGAAACCCTAGTTTGACTGGGTATCTTAAGAAACTTCTCCAACAAGCTATCTCACTAATTGATCAAATTTCTCAAGGGACACTTAAAAATTCATCATCTTATGCATATATGATCTACCATAAGCCTAAAAAGTCAATAGAATTGAAAGTTAGCAAGTTGGTTGATGGTGGTTGGCCAGATGAATTCATCTAATCAAAACTGGGTCTCCCTAGACCCTATCTCCTACAATTTTCACTATATGAAAATGATTCCAAGAGCAAACTTACTCTAAATGACATTACAAACAACGTTCAGGTTGATACCTAGATCTAGTTTTGCTTGGAAAATCATTTGCTATGTTGTAACATTATAGGTCATTTTATCTAAACCCTAATTTGAAAGTCAACTTCCCAAAGCCATAACTTGCTGAATTTTTATGATATGAAAGATTTCCAAGTTGCACAATTAAATTAAATGTGTCTACTTTAACTTTTATGTTTGGAGTGGGAGCTAATTAAACTTTTTTGAGCATGTGATATGAGGTTACATTATAGGTCACTTTTGACCTATACCATTGATCAAGTGATTTTTCCAAACTTCAAAAATGTATAACTCTATCATTTCAAATCCAAATGACATGAAATTGGTGACCATTTTGGAGTTCTTTGAGAGATATACAACTTTTATGAATACTCGTTTCTCATTTGAAGCTCATATAAAAAGTTAAGCAAGGTGGAATATTGAGACATATGGCTTGACACTTAGAAAAATTTTGATATGTCAAAAATTTCCAAACTTCCACCTCAAATTTCTTCAAGTTACAAACTCCAAATGTAAAAGTGTTGAACATGAAAGTTATTCCTCTTGATCTCACTTTTTAAAAGAGCTCAAATTCATTCATTTTGGACAAGGAATGCATAGGCTGCGCATGGTATGAACATGGTGTCATCACTTGGCAAGGATCAAACTTCAAATCAAAATGTACACTTTCCTTGCAATCCAAATTGAATTCAGACTATCTCACACTCATTTGTGGACTTATGGCAATGATTTTATGGGCCTATGCGCGCCCATGCACCCATGCATCATCAATGACCAAATTTGGAAAGTGAATTCAAGTGTGCAAAAAGCAATGGATTCAGTTATAAATAGAGCCTCATATGCTCAGCAATTGACAGACATTGGCGCCAACTTTGATCCCATAAATATAACCCTCACATTGCAAAGGATAAACCTGAGAAATTCACTTGAATTTGAGTTTGAATTTCCACTGTTTTGAAATTCAAATCTCCAGGAATCCACAGCCTTTTGAGCATTCAATCCTTCTTCTGCAAGCATTTGGAGTGAGATCAAGCACGAGCAAGAGCAAGAGCAAGAGCAATTGAAGGTATTTTCCAGAAATTTTGATCTCTTCGATTCTCTCTAATTCTTGCTCAATTCTATTGATTCTTTGGTTGTCTGAAGTCCTACCAATATAGGCAAGAAGATTGAGTTGCTTAGAGGCTAAATCGAAGCAACTCAGTTCATGTACCTCAAATTTCAACTCCATGTATCTCTCAATATACTTGGAGTTAGAGTGAATTGAGGCCAGATTCGAACTCAGTGCCATTTTTACTTTGAAATCATGTCCTTGTTGTAGCGGTGTATTCGTCGCTATATGATCTATTGATTAAATCATAAGCAATGTATACAATGAATTCGAGTCGCCACCGCACTTTTATTTATCCTAAGGAATGGCTAAAAAGCGAACAAAAACCTAAGAAGTTTTACACGTAGAAAACTAATGAAAAAGATCAGAGAGTCTGGATAAGGGGTAAATTACGCAATGGGAAGGTGTTAGGCACCCAATGCGTCCTAGGTACTCCTAGGGAGCCCTTTTCACACTTGTTGTATAAAAATTATTATTTGTCATGACATAAGTATTGTGCAAACATGATTGGGATGATGAGAGAAGAATATACATGTTAATTATTTTTGTGTTTGAACGGATGAACCCGTTGCCTACGTACCTCCCATTAAAGGTAAGGATCAAAACGCCGTAGTTCGGCTAAAAGATTTCCAAAAATTAGTGAGTTCAGTTTTAAACAATAGCACTTAAGGTTCTTCATTATCAATGGGAGAAAACTTGACCAAGACCAACATCCACCATGCGAGGATAGCTTCGACGTACTAGAGGGGTTAACCCTGTTTTCAGTACGGAAGTCTTATTGTCGACTCACTAAGGATAGGGTGAGGTTTACATCAACCACAATGAGAATTGAAACCTATGGCTAATGCATGAAAAGATTAACAAGAATGGACGAAGCCAAAACAATTGAGTGGGTGAAATTAGTTGATTATGATTATTCACAAAAGGGGAGTCAAGGTATGATTAAGATTGATTCAAAAGAAGTGTTATGAAATGGAATTTGAAAAGTCAAGGACATAAGGTCCAGGTTTCTAATTTGAAAACATGACAATGTTTGCACAATTATATCTCAAGTTTTTTGAAAGCAATGTGTGAAAAGTTTTAGGACACAATGGGATGAATGAGTGAAGGTGGATGTAAAACTTCCTAGGAGGTTCGCCTCTTGAAGTCATATAGAAGATGACTCAAGTGGGTCCTTAGGAATAGGCTACAAATGAGCAATGAACATGGTAACAGATGAAAGTCAATAAAAGCGGATACTGGATGCCACTCAATGGTCTTATACCTGTCTCCTAAAAACAAGAAACAAAACAGGGAAGTCAACTGCCAATCTATCTGGACTTATGTTAACCTCCACAGTATGATCCTAGGAATACAAATGCCACATCACAGGGACTTACAATGAATCCTCACATACAACAACAATGCTCAAACAAAGAGCAAAGAAGATATGAGTGACCAATGAGGTCTTACACTCTATCTCTTCCATGTCATAGGAACAAAAGCCAATCAATATGGACTTACAAATGTCCTCAATGGGGAAACAACAATGTCACAAGGACAAAAGAAATGATCATGCCCTAATGGCAAACAATGATGATGAATGCACAATGGCAATCAAGTAGTCATGTATAAATGAGTCAAGTAATCAATCACATAAATTCAAGTAGCACACACTATAACCATTCAATGAGGCTCAAGCAATGGGTGAGGCATTAAAGCCAACTGTAATAGGGTAAAAGTCGCTCTTAACCTTGCCATTGAGGGGCTAAGGTGAAGCAGATGAAAGGGTATGAGGGGTGTGCCTCATCACTCTTATCTCTGGTCAGAGAGAGTATTGAATATCAGAAGGTGTGGGAGTTCAGAAAGATGGAACTCTCTCCACATATTAGACTCGATAGATCTTGGGTTTGGATCTCAATGCTACAACCATGTAATGGGAGCAAGGAGAAGACTCACAGAATAGTGGGAGATAGGCTACATATCTCTTATATCCACCAATTGCCTCACATGAGGACTTTTCCTGCTTGGGACAAACATAAACAATCACAAACATCGCCTCTTAAGGAGGACTTCAGACAGTTGCCTGGCTAAATAACAAGCCAGGTCTTCCAGACTACATGAAGACAAGAGGTGCATACCTCAAATGTAAATTGCTATTTAAGCAAAGCAATGCAAGTTCTTAAGAGAACTGAGCAACTAAAGGTACCTGAAAACAATCAAGTATCATCAGTACTCAGACAGACAAACAGTAAACAGCAAATTGTTAATCAGTCATTCTATATAAACTAATGTACAACAAGGCAAGCTCAAAGCTCAAGCTCAAGCTTCATAACCTACAAAACCAAGTCATGTTAGTGTACAAACATCAACCAAACTCATTTGAATTAACTTGATTCAATCTCCATACACATTGCACCTTTTCATCCTGAAAGATCAATCAAATGTTAGAAACTAGACCACTAGGCCAAGCCTAGGGTCCAAAGCAACAAAAATGTCTAAACAGCAAGGGATCTCTAACCAAAGTCAAATTAATGTCAAACAAAAGCCAACACAATTAGTCCCATGCTTATATCATTCATCATGTTCATTTTATGCACAAAACAATCCAAACTAGTTCAAATGGAACACCAAACATCCAAACAGAACTATTGCATTCAATTCCATATCAAAACAAATCCAAAAATCCTCAAATAATTTACACCTAAACAGGATATATTCAAGGTCTAGCATGTCAATTTTTAGCTCAATTGGACAAAAAGAACTATGTCAATGAAAATCAACAAAAACAGACACAATTATATGAACCAAACCACAACTTCAACACATGCATTCACTTCAAAAATTCAGAAGTCAATGAAAACAATAAAGAAATGAATGGGACCAAAAGCATCATGTCCTATCATGTGTCTACAACCAGCATACCAAATTTCATGATCATCCAATACCATATGAGCATTTCACATTAAATCTACCAACATGTATCACATGAGCTTGCACAATTGACCAACAGAGATGAAAAATAGCAATCAAATTGAAAATGCCACATAAAAATCCACAAAAATTCACATAGCATCCTAACATGTTAATGAACATCCATGCAAAATTTCATTCCATTCTAACAAGTCTAGGTCATGAAAATAAATCCAGCAAGTTGACACAATGAGGTGTGACACAAATTGTCACACCTAGATCCCAAAATTCATAACTCAATCACCAGGAATCCAAAATTCATAAAATGTACATGGAAATAAACATCAACATGTCTACAATCATCACAAAATTTTTCAAGAATTCCTTTTATACTATGAGGATTTCACAATGGATATGGTAGAATGTATCAAAAATGCACACATGCCAAATAACCCTAGGTCAAACACAATTTCCACCATGCACAACCTCAATCAATAGGTCAATAAAATTCTACAGTCAATTAGGAAGTCAACACAAAAATTCCCATATTTTTCTGATTTTTTATGAATTTTTTATGAATTTTTTAAAGTCATTTATGATTTTTAACAATTTTTTAGAATTAATATAATTTAAATGAATCAACCAGTGGCAGAGTTGTAATTACTTGAACGCGGGGGCGGTAAACACTAAGTTCAAAAGTTCAAACCAAATTTTGGATCAAACGCTGCTAATCTCATCGTTTTCGCCCAGAAATTCTCCAGAAACCTATGAACTTGAAGATCCATGAACCTCAACCAAAACTCTCGTGCGAATACTCGTTGGAACCGTTTCAACATGTAGAATCTAAATATCAACCTAATTTAACCTAACTGTTCATGTATCTTCTAAATCGATGGAGTTAGGGTTTTGCATCGAAACTTTGAATCCAGATCTCACACGCTACAGTTCATCATTTCTAAAACTAAAAGCATCATGATGCTCTACATGAAGAGTTCTACCAAACGCATATAAGCAATCAAAGAACCATGACATTCGAAAAAATCAAATACCTGGAATGCAGCGATGAAATTGGTGTTCTTCGTGCGTGTTTTCCACAAACAGATGTAGTAGTGTGATAAGGAAAATGATTGATGCGCTCAGGTTCGAACAAATCAGCTCCTAATGCTCCAAATCGCGATTTGCCATGAATGATGCTTGTATGTGCAGTCACGATTCAAAGCTCCTTTCCTTCCAATCTTCAAAAACAGATGGAGATGATGATGAATCAAGACCAATGCTAAAAGAGTTTTGCAAATCGAGCAAGAATGGAGGAAGTTTGATGAATTTGAGTGTGAAGTGTTCTTGAGAAAAGTTTGATGAATTTGGAGAATTTGGATCTGATTTTGGGAATGGTGAAAATCTGTATGATTAGATTGTGATTAGGATTATATACGAGTGCTTAATCACCACTTAACCATGTTTAATTAACCAAATGGAATGATTAGTGAAATGACTAATTTTCAAGTTAGGGACAAAATGGTACTTTCACATATAAGCCAATGCCAGCTCATTGACAGCTCACACACTCTCAAAATGACATGTGTGAGCTGTTGCAACTTGTTTCACTCTCATTGGATGCATATTTCTCATTTTCACTATGTGATTGCACTTTGTCCATTTTTGCAAGTTCAATTTCAAAAGCCAATTTTCAAACCATGAAGCCTTGGCATGTTATGAGTACTCCAACAAGTTTCAAATGCCATTTATGAAGTGTTGCAAAAATCCCCACTCAAAAATTCCAATTATTTCACAAGTTGGACAATTTTGCCCCTGGTTCATTTAACTGTCCAGTTGAAATTTGACCTTTTGCATTGACCACTTTTGAAGAAATCCAATTATGCACCATGAAAGTACATGTCAAATGTAGTTTGTGCATATAAAGATCAACCAATTTGGACAATCCACGTGGAAGTTATGCCCTCCTGATTATGGGTCATTTCTGAAATTCATTGGACCATATCTTGCCAACCATACATGGGATTTTCAAGTTCTTGGACTTTTTGGAATGGTGAGAACAAGATCTTCAACTTTCATGTTGGACAAAATTTCATTTGAAGCTTGTATCATGATGTAAATTTGAGGAGCAAAACTTTCCATTTTGGGCAGGTGAGAATTACAGGTCATTTCCATTTTGGGAAACTTTTTGTCTGACTTCAATTCCTTCAACCTTGATCTTTGAAATGCCAAATGAGACTCATATGGACATGAATGAGACCTTTCTAACCATCTCACACCTTCCAATTCCTGATTAAATGCACAGTTGACCACAGTTGACTTTTGTTGACTTTTCTTGACTGGGCCATGCTTTGATGAATTTCAAGCCTCTTTCTCTTGAGATATTGACTCCAAATGATATCACAAGTTAAATGAACTCTTGGTGAATGATCATGGTGCCCACATTCTTCAAGAATGGCCACCATCTATTGCTCAGGGCCTGATTTGACTGTTTGACTGATGATTGCTTCAGCTGCAAGAAACAAGGTTAGATGACAATATTTTTGTACTTTTGGTTAGTAAACATATGAAAAGCAATGATATACAATATGCTATACATGCTTGGTGATCAAGAACCACACTCACAAGGTATCCCACCCATTAGATGGGAAGCTAGGGTATGCAATGATCCTTGAGGCCATGATATGATATGATATGGGCCATGAGGGATCTTAGGGCCAAAATTGGGGTCTTACAGATGCCCCTATTTAAGGTCATTCTAGCCGGAGAAGTGAAGTTTAGAAATCTTCATCTCGACGCGGTAGAATGGGCTTAAATAATAGTAATGAGACGAATTTTGGTCTCTAAGAGACCTCATGATGCAGATGTATGCATGCAAAAACAAATTCTGTGGGGAATATATGATTCGCACAGAAGAAAAGACGATCCATCGGAGTAATTCACTCACCAGGAACAGAGATTCTAACAAGACTTTTATTGGACTCGACTAGGGGATAGTAGAAAAAGAATGCGTGAGCAAGACACGACTTTGATTAGGGTAATGACAAAACTGACACAACGTGTGCAAGACACGACTCCGATTGGGGATAACAGATATCGGAATGGAGAACTTGCTGGGGAAGCAAAGGACTCGCACTGGGGAGTAAAGAATTCCAGAGGAAGATAAATCCATTGGAAAGACATAAGCTGACTCCAACTATCCATAAGGATACTTCGGATAAAAATCCGGACTCGGACCAGGAAAAGATTCACAAAGAACCTCCCTGCCGGGAAATGCATATACTGGGGAATAAACACCCATATAGAAAAGGGTAAAAATCACCAAAGGAACTCCGCAGGGGACTGTCTAACAAAGAGACTCTCCTGGGAAAAGCAACAGGAATGAGGTGTTACCGGCATAAGGGTAACAAACTCAGGAAGAATGGATATCTAAGACCGGTATAAGGGTGAGAGATATCAATCGACCAAACATCTGAGAAAGACCTGAAAAAGGTACATAAACTCAGGAAAATCTAACTCCGCAAGGGACCGAGGTCATAATAGGGAGTAGAAAGGAAGGAACACCAGGGATACCGGGTTGCAGGTATGTAACAGGTGACCGACCAGGGCGTGATTTGGTGTGTGTTCCAAAACACTCATCATCCTGAAGAGAGCGAAAGCAAACTTGTTTATAGGATGGAAATTTGATTCTGTAAAGAATGCAAATCTTACTCAATTGGGGGAACAAACAAAGTGTTCGACAAAAGAATGCATGAGATATATTATCTATAGCCGTCAAAACGTAGATAATACCCTCGCATGGAAAATTATCCTGAACCGGGTTGTAGGTTGTTTATAGGATAAGATCCGGAATCGTGAATTGGTTTGTGTTCCAAGACACTCATCACCCTGAAGAAAGCTAGAACAACAGACTTGTTTATAGGATGGACGATCGATTCCACAAGGAATACGAAACTTACTCTGTGGAGAAAAACAATCAGAAGATTGACCCAAGAGTGAACGAGATATAATATCCATTGCCGTCGAAACGTGGATAGAATACTCACAAAGGAAGATTATCCTGAACCGGGTGGTAGGTTGTTTATAGGATAAAATCCGAAAAGGTGAATTGGTTTGTGTTCCAAGACACTCATCATCCTGAAGAAAGCTAGAACAGCAGACTTGTTTATAGGATGGAAATTCGATTCCGCAAGGAATACGAATCTTACTCGACTGGGGATGATCAACGAAGGACTCCAACCAAAGAGCGCATGAGACATACTATTCATTACCGGCAGACCGTGAATAATATACTCGAAAGGAAAAGACACCAGAGATACCGAAGTATATAATAGGTGACTAACCAAAAAGAGAGACAATCGATACCAAGCATCCGGGTAAACGAAAGACAAACTCAAAGGGATAAATTGCAAGCATCCGGCAATTATCCAACAACAAAGAATATTCGATTCCGCAAAGGGAAATAACGAATCTTACTTGACCAGGGAAACACAAAAGGCTTCGACTGACGAGCGCATGAGATATATCATTCATTACCGGCAGACCGTGAATAATATACTCGAAAGAGGAAGATTATCCTTAGCCGGGTTGTAGGCTGTTTGTAGGATAAAAATCCGAAAAGAAAGGCATCGGGATACCAAACTAGGTATATAGTGATGACCAATCAAAGGGAGCAACAGACATTACCAACAAAGGGGGTAAATGAAGGAAGACTCGCTGGAGATGCATTGATGAAAATCAATGATCTGGGGAACACAATCACTGACAAAAGGTGAAAGGACCCGCTGGGGATAAAATTGCTAGCATACGGCAATTATCCACAAAAGACTTGCTGGGGATATAAGTGCTTATTCTGAGCAACTTATCCAAGCAAAGGGAAAGTCAACATCAATTAGATGAAGATAACCACAAAGAGGGAATTATCATCGGTTGGGATGAACAAAGTTAACTCCGTTAGGGGAGAAAGCGGGTTTATGACTACCGGTTAGTGGGTAGAGAAACCGCAAAGATAGGACTTACGACTGCTGGTTTGTAGGCAGAAGGCCAAAAAGATAGGGATGGAAAGATTAGGGTTTACCTCAAACCATCAACTATGCGTGGGGATGGGAATGGATCACGAATCCGCACGAGAAACCAAATAGGGTTTATAACAAACCACAAATTCTGCTGGAGAGTAAGAAGAACAGGATTTACGACTACCCACCACTAGGTAGAAGACCAAAACTCTTGCCGCGGAATAAAGGTATATAACCAACAATTCCATCGAAATGGCAAGGACAATAGGACTTACAACTACCGGTTCGTGGGTAGAGGCCCGAAAACTCCGCTGGGGAACAGCCCGCTGGGAAGTACAAGATAGAGACGACAAACGTCAATTCGGGAAAGATCCGAATAGACAGACTGAATCGAGACACGTCCTAATGAGGATATAACTCAAATAGGAACATCCATCCCAATATATGTGTTGGGAGGAAACGGAAGAAACCGTCATCCACGAGGGTTTATCTCAGTGGGGAACTGCAGAAGGAAGTACGGACACTTTCTGCTTATGGGGCTGACTCTATATGGAGAGATTTTAAACACCCGACATCTGCTTTAGGAAGATCTATAAAGAGATCTATATCATCCATAGCAGGGAACAACAATCAAAAGATATATGGCAAGAAATGCAACATGAATATCTGAATGTTTTTGAATATGCATGAATATGCGTGATTATGTTTGATGAATGCTGACAAAACAGACACATCTAACACGACAGGTCCAGGAATCAAACGCCCGGTACTATACTTCCAGGGGAAAACCAACTGGAAAGCCAATCTGCGGAGATCCACATGCTATAAAGCATAGATCTGCGGATACTGCTAGGGAAGCAGAGGACCAGAGATATCAGGAAACACCAAATCTCTGAGTGATGGATCAGCGAAAGTCCCAATCAAGGCACAGAAAGTCACAACGGGCAACACGGACACCAAGACGAATCTGTTGGGGAACAAGAGAATAACTCGAAACATCTGCAGGGGATCCCAGTACCAACTGAGAAACAAAAGTCACTGCAACTCCAAACAACTCTGGGGAACAACCCACTGCAGGAGGACGAAATCATCCAAGTAGAATCTGACTGCATAAGCAACTCTACTGGGGATCAAAAGCAATCAGGAAATCAATCCAGTCTCTGGATGACGGAATCATCAACCGACCATACCGGGGATTGAAGGAGGTTCAACAGGCAACACTGGCCATAACAACCATTCTGCAGACAATGCTGAGGAGAGATGGATGAAAATACTGGGATATCAACCCAATCAACCACTGAGTAGGAAAATAAATCCTGCTCTACTGAGGAGAAACAACGCTCTGATGGAGAGAAAGCATCAACTCCACTGGCAACTCGCCGGGGAAAAGGTAAAGTACCGGGTATCAAACCACTGACTTACCGAGTCTTCCAAAAAGAAAACGACCGTGCTGAGGAAACAGACAACTCCACTGGCAACTGCACCGGGGAGAGTGCCAACAACTTTGCTCACGACTGCAATGGGGATATCAATAACTGCTCTGCTCGCGACTGCGCCATGGAGACAAATAAAGTCCGGGAATAGCGACTTACTGGAGAAAGTGACGGGGTACCAGGATGACAAACCATCAACCACCGAATCTTCTACAAGGAAAGCACCCACGCTGGGGAAGACTGCTGCTGGAGAAAACTAAGTCTTCAACAACACTCTGCTTGGGGAACAACCCCACCATCAACTCTGTTTGAGGAATAACCCCAACAAAAAATCTGGAGAAAAAAGGATACAACCAAACCAGGAATATGAACACATGTCTTACCTGTTGGAGATCATGCCACCCTCGGGAAAGCACTGAGATATTCTTGAGTATCCTTTCAATCTTGTGAATATTCACTTTGTTTAAAACAATAATCTTGAAAAATTTTGTTTTTGAAACAATGACATTTTTATCAATTAAAACATGCAAAACATTTGTTGAATTGAAACAAATAAGAGTGCAAATAATTGGATAAAAGCTCAAATTGATTTGATGGAATGGTAGCCTGCAAATGGCAAGACTCCATAGATCTGTACAAATTTGAAATCAGTGATGTATATTGGAAGAGGGCTACATTGAACATAATGATCCTTTCTCTACCATTCTGAATCTCGATGTATTCGAAGCTTCAGTTGACGACGAATCGTGAATCCTCTGACGAAATGACGACTGGCGAACAGAAAGTCTTGTCAGGATGCAGTTACTTGCCAAATCCCTAATTTTTGCCTAGATTGCCCCAGGGTGAGGTACTCAATCTAGCGGGATGCAAATATATCTGATTTTTTAGTCTCTAATTTTTGCCTGGATTACCCTCGCGGGTTCTCCACCGAGACGTTCATTTTTGCCTAAGCCGCCCTTTCGGGTTTTCAACTTAGCGAGCTATTCTGTTTTTTCATTTGCATATACTTTTTTTTTAGGCAAAGTATTTCTTGACTGCATCTGAATTCACAGGACGAGTGAAATCCTCCCCATCCATTGTTGTAAGAATCAGAGCTCCGCCTAAAAAGGCTCTCTTGACAACATATGGACCCTCGTAGTTTGGAGTCCACTTGCCCCTGGAATCGGGCACGAAAGACAAGACTTTCTTGAGCACAAGGTCACCTTCTCGGAACACACGAGGCTTGACCTTCTTATCGAATGCTTTCTTCATTCTCTGCTGATATAACTGACCATGGCACATGGCAGTTAATCTCTTCTCTTCAATCAAATTCAACTGGTCGTAACGACTCTGAATCCATTTAGCATCAGTCAACTTGGCTTCCATCAAGACTCTCATTGATGGGATCTCCACCTCTACTGGGAGAACAGCTTCCATGCCATAAACAAGAGAGAAAGGGGTTGCCCCTGTTGAAGTGCGTACAGATGTACGATAACCATGCAAAGCAAATGGCAACATCTCGTGCCAATCTTTGTATGTGACAGTCATCTTCTGGATGATCCTCTTGATATTCTTGTTAGCAGCTTCAACAGCCCCATTCATCTTAGGTCTGTAGGGAGAGGAATTATGGTGTGCAATCTTGAATTCAGCGCACAAATCATCCATCATCTTGTTATTCAGATTAGATCCATTATCAGTAATGATCCTCTCTGGCACACCATAACGGCAAATCAGCTGGTTTTTGATAAACTTCACAACCACCTGTCTAGTCACGTTCGCATACGAAGCGGCTTCAACCCATTTGGTGAAGTAATCAATTGCTACGAGAATAAACCTGTGTCCGTTGGACGCTTTCGGCTCAATCATGCCGATCATGTCGATTCCCCACATAGAGAAAGGCCATGGTGATGAAATCACATTCAGGAGTGTCGGAGGAATATGAATCTTATCCGCATAAATTTGACACTTGTGACATTTCTTCACATACTTGCAACAGTCAGACTCCATTGTCAGCCAATAGTAGCCTGCTCTCAACATCTTCTTAGCCATGGCATGTCCATTGGAATGAGTACCAAATGAACCCTCATGGACCTCAGTCATCAACAGGTTTGCTTCGTGTCTATCCACGCATCTGAGCAAAACCATATCGAAATTTCTCTTATACAGTACTTCACCACTGAGGTAGAAACTGCCTGACAACCTTCTCAATGTTTTCCGATCTTTCACAGATGCCCCAGGCGGGTAGACCTGGTTCTGGAGGAAATTCTTGATATCAAAATACCAAGGCTTGTCATCATGTACTTCTTCAATTGCAAATATGTGAGCGGGTCTATCCAAGCGCATCACAGTGATATTGGGGACATCATTCCACCGTCTGACTACAATCATGGAAGCAAGTGTAGCAAGAGCATCTGCCATCCGATTGTCCTCTCGAGGAATATGATGAAATTCAACTTCTGTAAAGAAAGTTGAAATCCTTCTTGCATAATCTCTGTATGGGATGAGACTTGGTTGATTCGTCTCCCATTCACCCTTGATCTGATTAACAACTAGGGCCGAATCACCATACACATCAAGATGCTTGATTCTCAAGTCGATACATTCTTCAAGTCCCATAATACAGGCTTCGTACTCTGCCATATTATTCGTGCATTTGAAAGTTAGCCTTGCTGTAAGCGGAATATGTGTGCCATGAGGAGTAATGATTACTGCCCCAATTCCATTTCCATACTGATTAACAGCGCCATCAAACACCATCGTCCATCTGGAACCAGGTTCCGGACCTTCATCAAGTGTAGGCTCATCACAGTCTTTCATTTTCAAATACAGAATTTCCTCATCAGGGAAGTCATACTGAACTGACTGGTGATCTTCAATCGGCTGGTACGCTAGATGGTCAGCCAAGATACTACCTTTGATAGCTTTCTGAGCTCGATACTCGATATCATACTCAGACAACAACATCTGCCAACGGGCAATCCTCCCAGTTAAAGCAGGCTTCTCGAAAATATACTTGATTGGATCCATTCTGGATATCAACCAAGTTGTATGATTAATCATGTACTGGCGCAAACGCTTAGCAGCCCAAGCTAAAGCACAGCACGTCTTCTCTAGCATAGAGTACCGAGACTCGCAATCAGTAAACTTCTTACTGAGATAGTAGATAGCAAATTCCTTCTTCCCTGATTCATCTTGTTGACCGAGTACACAACCCATCGAGTCTTCAAGAACTGTCAGATACATAATCAGAGGTCTTCCTTCCACAGGCGGAGACAAGATCGGAGGTTCAGACAGATATTCTTTGATACTGTCGAAAGCTTTCTGGCAATCCTCGGTCCAATCATGAGACTGATCTTTCCGAAGGAGCTTGAATATCGGCGCACATGTGGCAGTCATGTGGGATATAAATCTGGAAATGTAGTTTAAGCGGCCAAGAAAACCTCGGACTTGCTTCTCAGTTTTGGGCGCAGGCATCTCTTGTATTGCTTTGACCTTTGCAGGATCAACCTCAATACCTCTCTCACTAACAATGAAACCCAACAACTTTCCGGAACGGACTCCAAAGGTACATTTGTTCGGATTTAGGCGAAGTTTGAACTTCCTCAAACGCTGAAAAAGCTTCAACAAATGCTCAATATGCTCAACTTCCGTTCGGGACTTAGCAATCATATCATCAACATAGACCTCTATCTCCTTGTGCATCATATCATGAAACAAGGTAGTCATAGCTCGTTGATACGTGGCTCCGGCGTTCTTCAGACCGAAGGGCATCACTCGATAACAGAATGTTCCCCAAGGTGTGATGAATGTTGTCTTCTCCATATCCTCTGGTGCCATCTTGATTTGATTATATCCGGAAAATCCGTCCATAAAGGAAAAGACTTTGAATTTAGCTGTATTATCTACCAACATATCAATGTGTGGTAGAGGAAAATCATCTTTCGGACTAGCTTTATTCAAATCTCTGTAATCAACGCACATACGGACTTTTCCGTCCTTCTTAGGAACAGGCACAATATTGGCCACCCATTGAGGATATACAGAAGTCACCAGAAACCCCGCATCAATTTGCTTCTGAACTTCCTCTTTGATTTTCACTGCCATATCTGGATGAGTTCTTCTGAGCTTCTGCTTCATAGGCACGCACTCAGGCTTCAAAGGCAGGAAATGTTGCACAATATCTGTATCTAAACCCGGCATGTCTTCATATGACCAAGCAAAGATATCGGAATATTCTCGTAGCAATTCAATCAAACCCTTCTTGACAGACTCTTCAAGAAG
This sequence comes from Lathyrus oleraceus, assembly GCF_024323335.1. NCBI lineage: Eukaryota > Viridiplantae > Streptophyta > Magnoliopsida > Fabales > Fabaceae > Lathyrus > Lathyrus oleraceus. The sequence goes on from NC_066580.1 coordinate 14,133,558, forward strand.
TGCCCCAATCTTCACCAGACGAACACAATCCTCAGACCCCAAGTTGACTGTTTCCAGATCTTCAAGGTGCGGCTGAATGATCTTCTTCTCGTGCTCAAGGAGACGGGTAATTTCATCAGGAATTCCTTCAACATCATCTTCCTCTGCCTCAAATACAGGGGATTCAAAATTGGGAGATGGCGTTGGATCATTATGTTCAATGGGTTTTAAAATTGACCTGCATAATGATTTTGGTTAATGAAAAACTTTTAGCATTTAAACAAGCAAACCATTATGCAGATGAAAATGTTGCTTTTATTCTTGTTTTTATGGGTTTTTTGTGATCACTGATTTCATGCAAAGGCAAAAAGTGAAAACAAAGGAAAGACAAATGTTTAACAATGCATTAATTGAATGAAAACATCATTGTATATATGCTGCCAATCATGTCATCACTTCTCCTTTTGGCATGGGAGAAGGGTTTTAAACAAAGTGAACAATTTACTCTGATCTATGGATGACTGTAGGAACATCCACAGCGACCCAATTGTGGCAGACACCACCAGGAATGACGAAATTGTTCATGTCCTCTGCATCCTCTTCCAAGATAGCAGCAGTTTCTTCCTCAGGTTGATCGTCGTGGATGAATCCTCCACTTGCGAACAAACCTTGCTCATTATATGCCCCAGAACAGTAGTCAATGCCAGCCCGGGATTTGTTAACCAGGAATAAATCCATCAACAGCACTTCATCTAGCAAATTCCTCCTCTGAGTTCACAGCTCTCTTACTCAAAATGATCCATCAATCTGGCAGAATCGGCTCTGGTATAGTACCGGCGAAGTGCGTCTTCAAAATAAATGAAGATCGCAGGGTCAGACCACAGGACGGGAGACTGGAACAAAACACCCGCTTATGCAAATGATGCATGAAGTGTTTATGCATATGCTTGTTTTTGATTTCAAAGAAACTCGAGGGTTTTATTTGCAAACTTTGAGATATTAAGCATTTTGATCGTATATGAGAATATCTCATCAGATAGATCAGGTGAAAAAATGTTCCCGGTTTTTCTCATGTTTGAGAATTTTTGCAAATAAACTCCTTTGAATTCCTTGAAAATTTTCTTTTTATCTGATGATATGGATGCGGATGAATGCGTGAATGCATGAATGCAACAATCACACTCAAGGATCAAGCAAGGCACACCAAACAAAGGTCGTGGGAAAGCTCATTGTATCCCTAATATCAATCATCCATTTTGGTGGATTTAGGTTTTCACCTTATCGACACCCAAGTTCCATTGATATTAACGGTACATGAACCGGCTCTAACATCCTTAATATCAACCAGCCGCTTTGGTGGATTTTAGGTTTTACACCTGATCCGGGATCCATTGATATTAACGATGTTTGAACGACTCAACCACGAATCACGGGTTTGCTGAGAGTCACGAGCATGGAGTCTTGGTTAAGAACCACCCAAAGGGAATGTACTAGGGTTTAAACCTGCCAGACATGTTCTACCAGAGGTTCCCATAATCATCGTTCCATCTTTCGAATATTATCGGAGGAACGAATACTCGTATTCCAAGAATATTCTCAAGAGAAACTCATATGAGTGTAGTATCGCGTGACAATCGCATCAGATCTTACATCTGAACGACCTCCGCACTACGTCCTAAAAATAGGCCAAGATGGGTTTGGTAAACTAAAGTCCTTGGTTTCTAAGGCACATGATTGAAAGAATAATGCCTAACCACAAATAACTTATGTGACATTATTAATCCAACATGACCTCCACCAAGTGAATGGACTCGCAAGTCAACTGGCTAAGGACTACTCCACACCAGTCGACAAGACTATGCCATTCTCCTATCCTAGAGTGCACTCGAGTTCGGGTATAGAACTCATCTCACAGAGATCACCAAAGCAAACAGCAATTGTATATCAAGCAATTCAAACATTACAATCAATACAGTTATCCCAAATTGTACAAAAATATGTCAAATAACACATAATAATATATCACACAACAATGGTGAAAAGTAGGCAATACCGCCAGGGAAGGTCTAATGTAATCCCCAGCAGAGTCGCCACTTTTCTGTAGCGGTGTATTCGTCGCTATATGATCTATTGATTAAATCATAAGCAATGTATACAATGAATTCGAGTCGCCACCGCACTTTTATTTATCCTAAGGAATGGCTAAAAAGCGAACAAAAACCTAAGAAGTTTTACACGTAGAAAACTAATGAAAAAGATCAGAGAGTCTGGATAAGGGGTAAATTACGCAATGGGAAGGTGTTAGGCACCCAATGCGTCCTAGGTACTCCTAGGGAGCCCTTTTCACACTTGTTGTATAAAAATTATTATTTGTCATGACATAAGTATTGTGCAAACATGATTGGGATGATGAGAGAAGAATATACATGTTAATTATTTTTGTGTTTGAACGGATGAACCCGTTGCCTACGTACCTCCCATTAAAGGTAAGGATCAAAACGCCGTAGTTCGGCTAAAAGATTTCCAAAAATTAGTGAGTTCAGTTTTAAACAATAGCACTTAAGGTTCTTCATTATCAATGGGAGAAAACTTGACCAAGACCAACATCCACCATGCGAGGATAGCTTCGACGTACTAGAGGGGTTAACCCTGTTTTCAGTACGGAAGTCTTATTGTCGACTCACTAAGGATAGGGTGAGGTTTACATCAACCACAATGAGAATTGAAACCTATGGCTAATGCATGAAAAGATTAACAAGAATGGACGAAGCCAAAACAATTGAGTGGGTGAAATTAGTTGATTATGATTATTCACAAAAGGGGAGTCAAGGTATGATTAAGATTGATTCAAAAGAAGTGTTATGAAATGGAATTTGAAAAGTCAAGGACATAAGGTCCAGGTTTCTAATTTGAAAACATGACAATGTTTGCACAATTATATCTCAAGTTTTTTGAAAGCAATGTGTGAAAAGTTTTAGGACACAATGGGATGAATGAGTGAAGGTGGATGTAAAACTTCCTAGGAGGTTCGCCTCTTGAAGTCATATAGAAGATGACTCAAGTGGGTCCTTAGGAATAGGCTACAAATGAGCAATGAACATGGTAACAGATGAAAGTCAATAAAAGCGGATACTGGATGCCACTCAATGGTCTTATACCTGTCTCCTAAAAACAAGAAACAAAACAGGGAAGTCAACTGCCAATCTATCTGGACTTATGTTAACCTCCACAGTATGATCCTAGGAATACAAATGCCACATCACAGGGACTTACAATGAATCCTCACATACAACAACAATGCTCAAACAAAGAGCAAAGAAGATATGAGTGACCAATGAGGTCTTACACTCTATCTCTTCCATGTCATAGGAACAAAAGCCAATCAATATGGACTTACAAATGTCCTCAATGGGGAAACAACAATGTCACAAGGACAAAAGAAATGATCATGCCCTAATGGCAAACAATGATGATGAATGCACAATGGCAATCAAGTAGTCATGTATAAATGAGTCAAGTAATCAATCACATAAATTCAAGTAGCACACACTATAACCATTCAATGAGGCTCAAGCAATGGGTGAGGCATTAAAGCCAACTGTAATAGGGTAAAAGTCGCTCTTAACCTTGCCATTGAGGGGCTAAGGTGAAGCAGATGAAAGGGTATGAGGGGTGTGCCTCATCACTATTATCTTTGGTCAGAGAGAGTATTGAATATCAGAAGGTGTGGGAGTTCAGAAAGATGGAACTCTCTCCACATATTAGACTCGATAGATCTTGGGTTTGGATCTCAATGCTACAACCATGTAATGGGAGCAAGGAGAAGACTCACAGAATAGTGGGAGATAGGCTACATATCTCTTATATCCACCAATTGCCTCACATGAGGACTTTTCCTGCTTGGGACAAACATAAACAATCACAAACATCGCCTCTTAAGGAGGACTTCAGACAGTTGCCTGGCTAAATAACAAGCCAGGTCTTCCAGACTACATGAAGACAAGAGGTGCATACCTCAAATGTAAATTGCTATTTAAGCAAAGCAATGCAAGTTCTTAAGAGAACTGAGCAACTAAAGGTACCTGAAAACAATCAAGTATCATCAGTACTCAGACAGACAAACAGTAAACAGCAAATTGTTAATCAGTCATTCTATATAAACTAATGTACAACAAGGCAAGCTCAAAGCTCAAGCTCAAGCTTCATAACCTACAAAACCAAGTCATGTTAGTGTACAAACATCAACCAAACTCATTTGAATTAACTTGATTCAATCTCCATACACATTGCACCTTTTCATCCTGAAAGATCAATCAAATGTTAGAAACTAGACCACTAGGCCAAGCCTAGGGTCCAAAGCAACAAAAATGTCTAAACAGCAAGGGATCTCTAACCAAAGTCAAATTAATGTCAAACAAAAGCCAACACAATTAGTCCCATGCTTATATCATTCATCATGTTCATTTTATGCACAAAACAATCCAAACTAGTTCAAATGGAACACCAAACATCCAAACAGAACTATTGCATTCAATTCCATATCAAAACAAATCCAAAAATCCTCAAATAATTTACACCTAAACAGGATATATTCAAGGTCTAGCATGTCAATTTTTAGCTCAATTGGACAAAAAGAACTATGTCAATGAAAATCAACAAAAACAGACACAATTATATGAACCAAACCACAACTTCAACACATGCATTCACTTCAAAAATTCAGAAGTCAATGAAAACAATAAAGAAATGAATGGGACCAAAAGCATCATGTCCTATCATGTGTCTACAACCAGCATACCAAATTTCATGATCATCCAATACCATATGAGCATTTCACATTAAATCTACCAACATGTATCACATGAGCTTGCACAATTGACCAACAGAGATGAAAAATAGCAATCAAATTGAAAATGCCACATAAAAATCCACAAAAATTCACATAGCATCCTAACATGTTAATGAACATCCATGCAAAATTTCATTCCATTCTAACAAGTCTAGGTCATGAAAATAAATCCAGCAAGTTGACACAATGAGGTGTGACACAAATTGTCACACCTAGATCCCAAAATTCATAACTCAATCACCAGGAATCCAAAATTCATAAAATGTACATGGAAATAAACATCAACATGTCTACAATCATCACAAAATTTTTCAAGAATTCCTTTTATACTATGAGGATTTCACAATGGATATGGTAGAATGTATCAAAAATGCACACATGCCAAATAACCCTAGGTCAAACACAATTTCCACCATGCACAACCTCAATCAATAGGTCAATAAAATTCTACAGTCAATTAGGAAGTCAACACAAAAATTCCCATATTTTTCTGATTTTTTATGAATTTTTTATGAATTTTTTAAAGTCATTTATGATTTTTAACAATTTTTTAGAATTAATATAATTTAAATGAATCAACCAGTGGCAGAGTTGTAATTACTTGAACGCGGGGGCGGTAAACACTAAGTTCAAAAGTTCAAACCAAATTTTGGATCAAACGCTGCTAATCTCATCGTTTTCGCCCAGAAATTCTCCAGAAACCTATGAACTTGAAGATCCATGAACCTCAACCAAAACTCTCGTGCGAATACTCGTTGGAACCGTTTCAACATGTAGAATCTAAATATCAACCTAATTTAACCTAACTGTTCATGTATCTTCTAAATCGATGGAGTTAGGGTTTTGCATCGAAACTTTGAATCCAGATCTCACACGCTACAGTTCATCATTTCTAAAACTAAAAGCATCATGATGCTCTACATGAAGAGTTCTACCAAACGCATATAAGCAATCAAAGAACCATGACATTCGAAAAAATCAAATACCTGGAATGCAGCGATGAAATTGGTGTTCTTCGTGCGTGTTTTCCACAAACAGATGTAGTAGTGTGATAAGGAAAATGATTGATGCGCTCAGGTTCGAACAAATCAGCTCCTAATGCTCCAAATCGCGATTTGCCATGAATGATGCTTGTATGTGCAGTCACGATTCAAAGCTCCTTTCCTTCCAATCTTCAAAAACAGATGGAGATGATGATGAATCAAGACCAATGCTAAAAGAGTTTTGCAAATCGAGCAAGAATGGAGGAAGTTTGATGAATTTGAGTGTGAAGTGTTCTTGAGAAAAGTTTGATGAATTTGGAGAATTTGGATCTGATTTTGGGAATGGTGAAAATCTGTTATGATTAGATTGTGATTAGGATTATATATGAGTGCTTAATCACCACTTAACCATGTTTAATTAACCAAATGGAATGATTAGTGAAATGGCTAATTTTCAAGTTAGGGACAAAATGGTACTTTCACATATAAGCCAATGTCAGCTCATTGACAGCTCACACACTCTCAAAATGACATGTGTGAGCTGTTGCAACTTGTTTCACTCTCATTGGATGCATATTTCTCATTTTCACTATGTGATTGCACTTTGTCCATTTTTGCAAGTTCAATTTCAAAAGCCAATTTTCAAACCATGAAGCCTTGGCATGTTATGAGTACTCCAACAAGTTTCAAATGCCATTTATGAAGTGTTGCAAAAATCCCCACTCAAAAATTCCAATTATTTCACAAGTTGGACAATTTTGCCCCTGGTTCATTTAACTGTCCAGTTGAAATTTGACCTTTTGCATTGACCACTTTTGAAGAAATCCAATTATGCACCATGAAAGTACATGTCAAATGTAGTTTGTGCATATAAAGATCAACCAATTTGGACAATCCACGTGGAAGTTATGCCCTCCTAATTATGGGTCATTTCTGAAATTCATTGGACCATATCTTGCCAACCATACATGGGATTTTCAAGTTCTTGGACTTTTTGGAATGGTGAGAACAAGATCTTCAACTTTCATGTTGGACAAAATTTCATTTGAAGCTTGTATCATGATGTAAATTTGAGGAGAAAAACTTTCCATTTTGGGCAGGTGAGAATTACAGGTCATTTCCATTTTGGGAAACTTTTTGTCTGACTTCAATTCCTTCAACCTTGATCTTTGAAATGCCAAATGAGACTCATATGGACATGAATGAGACCTTTCTAACCATCTCACACCTTCCAATTCCTGATTAAATGCACAGTTGACCACAGTTGACTTTTGTTGACTTTTCTTGACTGGGCCATGCTTTGATGAATTTCAAGCCTCTTTCTCTTGAGATATTGACTCCAAATGATATCACAAGTTAAATGAACTCTTGGTGAATGATCATGGTGCCCACATTCTTCAAGAATGGCCACCATCTATTGCTCAGGGCCTGATTTGACTGTTTGACTGATGATTGCTTCAGCTGCAAGAAACAAGGTTAGATGACAATATTTTTGTACTTTTGGTTAGTAAACATATGAAAAGCGATGATATACAATATGCTATACATGCTTTGTGATCAAGAACCACACTCACAAGGTATCCCACCCATTAGATGGGAAGCTAGGGTATGCAATGATCCTTGAGGCCATGATATGATATGATATGGGCCATGAGGGATCTTAGGGCCAAAATTGGGGTCTTACACTTGTTTTTAATTTTGGTGATGGTTGAAGGTGGACAAGTTCGGTGAGGTCCACCGGAGAAGAAGACCGGAGCTACAGCTCCGGCCATGCGCTGGCATGTCTCACAGCCACATGATCTTGTTATTTTATTCTAATCTCACGCGTCCATTGTGATTCTCAACTGTGTAGCGCGCTGACTTGAGTCCATCGTGGATAGCGCGTTTCTGGCCACTTGATCTGCCACCTCAGTTAATGAGGGAGATCAAGTGGTCCACGCTTTTTCTGATATTTTAATTTTCATTTTATTTGCTTTATTTTCAATAATTCATATTAAATTTAATATTGATCCAAAAAATATGGGACTTTCACCAAAAAAATTCAAATATTTTCCTCTTTCATATTCTGAATTAAAATTATTTTTTTTGGATCATTATTAATATTTTTCATGATTTAATTGATTTTGTGAATATTTTTAATTGTTTAAAAATATTTTTAAATGTCCAAAAATTATAAAATTTTGTCTCCAATGTCCTTTGACCTTGTTTGACCTATGATAAATCTCATGCCCATTTCTTTGGTGTTTTGATGAGATTTTAGGAATTGGACAAACCATATTTAATTTAAATGCACTATTTTAGTATTTTTAATTTGATTAAATGCCAAATAATTTTGTTGACCAATTGTGATGACTTGTTTATGTTTGACTCTTGTTGTTGGGCCTTGGTCAAGGTTGATTTGACTTTGTCAACTTAATATCATTAGATTTAGGGGATTGATGGAATGTACATTCCATCTCCCAAAATGAATGAATGATATTAATTTGGTAAAAGTCCTCATTTGACCAATTTGTGATTTCATCCATTCCCCTCCCACTTCATCTCATTCCCCTTCTTCATTTATTCATTTCATTTGGCCTATGACATTTCAAAATCCTAAGGCTAGTTGATTGAAAAATCAACATAAGTATGGATGAGATTAGGCTACCTCTTTTGCATCTTCTTTTTTGTGTGTGGTATCTTTCATGAGCATAGCCCATTATACTATGTCTCTAACATGCATTAACACCAAAATTCTATTGTCCGACCTAAAATAGTTGTGACTTCTACATAAGTCCAATTACGTTTGCTTAACATAGCGCTAAATTTGTGACAGAAAAGGCTTAAGCATTCTAGTTAGTGAGATTGTAAGTCTCCTCTCTTTCATGGTATTGTGTGGAAACATGGCCTTCTTTCCTTCCTTTGGAAGATGTTTTGGCTCAAGGATTCATGCTTGTGATAAGTGGGTTGAGCGTTCTCCAAAGAATGGCTTCAAATTAAAAAGCAAAAACAAAACAGTACTAACTCCTAACCTATTAACTACTAACTTTTAAATTCAAGCCATTTACTTTAATGCCATTTAATTTTTGCTTTTATCCATTTGCCATTGTTCATATCATTCTAATTGTTTATGTTAATGCAATTTTCACTTTACCCATTTGGACCATATTGTGTGATATATTTTGTTTGTATACTTTGCTTGTTTGTGTGGTCTTTGACCATTAATGTACATAATAACAATAAAAACCCTAAAAAAACTTTTGTGAGGACTGTTGGCTTGATCTTGGACAAATGGACTTAGAACTTAAGCAACATTCCTATGCTAAAGGACTTGGCCAATGCCAACTTGTTGAAGAACCAAGTGCTTGCAATTTGAAACTTCATCTGATACATCATTCAAGATCTCTCTAAGTTCATCTACAACATGATCAGTTGTGAAGCTGTTATTTTAAACCTGTGACTTGTGGAATTCTTCTATTACATGGGCCATTTTGAAGAAGATCATGGAATGGATAAGCTTGGATGAGGCCATCTTTATTTGATGCCTTTGCTCTTCAAGATAATATAATTGTGCATTTGTGTGTTGCTAGATTCTAAAAGTCCAAGGGAATTCTGAGTTTCTATTGACATGCTTGTTTATTGGATTGCTACCCATTTGGTCAAATCTTTTCAACTCTAAACTTTTAATTTTGGACATAGGGTAGTCTCTTCATCTTCTCCCCATTTCTTTAATTTCAAAATCTCTCCCTCCATTTTTTTCAAAATCTTCCTTGTGTGAACTATTTCTTTGTTCTAAACTTTGACCATTTTGCAAAAAAAAAGATAGAAACTTTGGCCCTATGCCATTGCATTTTCAAACTTATTTTCTTAAATCAAACTTGTAAATAAACTTAACTATACTTGACTTAAACTTTTAAAAATCCAAAAAGAACTAACTCATTCAAACCAGTTTTAGGCCTTTGTGCCTTTCAAACTTAATTTTTGTTAAAAATAATGCATCCACTTTGAAATTTGTATAACGAACTACGAGGTTTTGATCCCTCATTTTTATGTTGGTACGTAGGCACAAAACCGAAGGTCTTGTCAAACACAAAAAATATAATTAATGAATTCTTTTCTCATCTCCCATTCTATTTGTTTGTAAACATCACTTTATACCAAGTACATATGCATACAAAAAGGGCTCCCTACGAGTACCTAGGACACTTTGGGTGCTAACACCTTCCCTCTGTGTAACCAACCCCCTTACCTGTAATCTCTGACATTTTATTAGTTTTGATTCGAAAACTTCTTACTTTTTTGGGTTTTGTTCGTACTTTTTCCCTTTCCCCTTGGAAACAATAAAAGCGCGGTGGCGACTCTTGTTATTTGATCTCTAGCTTATCCATAGCTTGATGATCACGAATTTACCGCTATAGAAATTAAGAGGTGTAGCACCTCAAATTTGCCCCCCTCATTCATGCATTCATTTTTAGGTCATTTAACATTTCATATTGCATTTCATCATGTCAATCAGAATTAGATCCAAGAAGCTTGAATATCATCCAAGACACTTTGCGGGTTCTATCTGGGTGATCAGTCAACACAAGGGAATGACTTGAGTTACTTCCAACATGTTCAAATGGAGTCTATTCATCATTCAAAACGCTAATCTTGAAGGAGCAAAAGTCTGTTCCTGAGCTGTCATGCTCGCTAGGCGAGCAAATTCTTCGCTAGGCGAAGCGCACGCGTTTTAAAAATAAAAAAACATATAACAGAAAAATCTTGGACTTGGACCTCTCTCATTTGAGCCCACCAAGCCACGAAAATCAGGTTATAAATTCAGTGGAAAAACCCTGGAAGAAAAAGCAGAATTCAGAGCAGCCTCCATAGACACTGAAGAAAAACTCCTTTGCACAGGATCACCTCTACCAATAAACCCTAAGATTGCTTTGCAAACCCAACCGGGCAATTCAATTTCATTCGATCTCTCCAATCAGGTTTGCCCTATTTCCATTACTTTATGCTTTCAATTTGAAATTTCTGAATGTATGAGGCATCATGGGTGAATTTGGAAGAGTGGGTATCGTTAGGTTTCACATGTGGGTTTAGATATGCATGAATGTGTAGAACAATGCCTTGAATGTTTGATCACTTAATTTCTGAAATGGGTACCACGGGGTTTGGGGTTACTGAAATCAGACTGTTATCGAGGAAGAACCCAGAATCCGCAGGCATTTGCTAGCAATTCGCTAGGCGAATCTGCAGCGAAGCTTCGCTAAGCCTTCACTAAGCGAAGCAGTAGCGATCGTGATCGTAGTTTTTTTGTTTTCTGTCTAACCTGTTTTGCGTTTTGTTGTGACATGTTTTCTATTGTGTCGCAACCTGAAAAATACAGTGCGCAAAAAAAACAACCGGCGAAAGAAAAAGACAGAAGAGTCGCCACCGTGCGTTATTCATCCCAAAGGAGGGAAAGGAAACGCTCGAAGTAAACCTGAAAAAGGAAAGGACAAGACGGGGTCTCGCAACCAAATCTTGGGTTCGGGAGTCGGTTATGCGAAGGGAAGGTATTAGCACCCCTACGCATCCGTAGTACTCTACGGGATCCACTTTTGTAGTTCTTGTCTAAAGGATGTGAGTTTATCTTGTGCTGTTTACCAAAAAGGTTAAGAGAAATGACTCGCGCGGATGTCGCATCCACTGCATACGTATCTCATCTGAATATGAGAATCAGAGTCTTCGTAGCTCGGCTACCTAGGGGTTGGGGGGATGTGTGCTCGCTAAGACATCGCGTCTTATGCCTACGTATCTCATCTGGAATGAGAATCAGAGCAAGCCGTAGTTCGGCTAACTACGGGGTTATGGATTGGGTTTTGGACGAACGACGTCACTACGCAATCTACCGGATGCTCGACCTTTGGAGACTTACTCGCCTGTAGTAGAAGGAGTTAACGTGTTGCTTTGGGTTTTAGGGTTTGGGATGCTCAAGGGCAAAAAGGCAGTCCTTGACGAAGGAACCGCGCTACCTGCAGGGATACGAACACATACAAAACAAACATGTATAAAGTAAATGAGCCAACAAGGGGCTCAGAAGTAAATAAACAAAAGAAAACAAATGCCTCATATCGAGGTGTTCCAGCTAAGAAAGCGATAAAATGCTGAAAAGAGGTAAAAGTACCACACGGATGAAGATCCGAAGTAACAGCAATTAAAGGAGTAAGAAACCCAGGGATCTCCCAAGCTAATGCCATCAAAGAAAGGTGAGTCAGTACAGGTAATCAGAATGAAACCTCCAGGGGTTATCCCACAAATAAAGTGGGAAACCACGCAAGTTATCCCTGCAAAAGTCATGTGCCTGATTGGAGAGCTTGATTGAAATTGAGTTGCACCCGTGAGGCAAAGGTGATTCTGTGCAGTTGAGTTCCCTTCAGGGTTTGGAGGCTTCTTTGAACTCTGTTAGCTCTTCTCTCACTATCTTTTTCCTCAGGGTTTTGTTCCAAGGAAACCTCAGAGTATTTTGCTTCTCTCCCTTTTTCTCAAGTGAAGCCTTGGTATTTATAGACTGAATTTCATGGTTTTGTGGGCTCAAATGAGAGAGACCCAAGTCCAAAATTTTTTATTATATTTTATTTATTTTTTTATTATTATTTTTATTTATTTATTTTTTTTGTAAAAAATTATTATTATTATTTTTTTTTCGTTTTTTTTTTCATTTTTTTTTTATTTTTCGTTTTTTTTTTTTGGATCTAATTCTGATTGACATGATGAAATGCAATATGAAATGCTAAATGAATGCATGAATGAGGAGGGCAAATTTTGGGGTGTTACAGCTGCCCCTATTCAATCATCAGCTAAACCGAGTAGGATGAAAGCGAACAGCTTATCAGACAAACGGGGTGAGCTGTGATTGAATACCAAAGACAGACCGAAAATTTGCGCTCCAAGAACACCACAAAAACGCGGAAATACACCGTGCTGTTTATTTTTCTTCCGATCCTCTGGCTTAATCTGGAGTTTCGATCCTCTGGCTGAACCTATACTCAATTTAGTCCTCTGGTTGGATATTAATTTTGATCCTCGGGCTGGATACGATTTTGATCTCCTGGCTAGATCTTCTTCGATCTTCTGGCTAGATCTCCTCCATTTCGATTCTCTGGCTGAATCTATTTCCTTTGATTCTCTGGCTGAATCTACTTCGATCTTCTGGCTAGATCTGAATTGTTGCGATTATCGATCTTCTGGCTAGATCTTCTTTGTTTCGATTCTCTGGATGAATCTACTTCGATCTTCTGGCTAGATCTGGATTGTTTTGATGATAAATTTCCGTCATTAGGATCCCGCATCTGAGGCATGCGCTGGTTGACCCTCTTTTGAAATCTACACCCAACCTTCATATTAGATATGCAGCTTCGAGAATATTCCACTTTTGGGCTTCGTACATATTCTTCGGGCTAGAACATGTTGTAACGACTCCTCAATTAGACTTGGGCTTGCTGGGGAAATAAAGCTTGTAGGCGACTTCACTGGGGAATCTTCAAATTGAGCCTTAGGCTGGCTTACTGGAACACGATTCTCAGGCTGAATCTTCGAAATGACCCTCAGGCTGGATCACTGGAACACGATTCTCAGGCTGAATCTTTGAAATGACCCTCAGGCTGGATCACTGGAACACGATTCTCAGGCTGAATCTTCGAAATGGACCCTCAGGCTGGATCACTGGAACACGATTCTCAGGCTGAATCTTCAAAATGAACCTCAGGCCGGATCACTGGAACACGATTCTCAGGCTGAATCTTCAAAATGACCCTCAGGCTGGATCACTGGAAAACGATTCTCAGGCTGAATCTTCAAAATGACCCTCAGGCTGGATCACTAGAAAACGATTCTCAGGCTGAATCTTCAAAACGACCCTCAGGCTGGATCACTCACGCTTGATCCTCTGGCTGGATCTCATGACCTTGGTTGTAAAGTAATTCTTTAGTCTGCTTGGAAGAACCTGTTTATCAGCTTATGTGTATGCTTGATATGATATGCATGCAAATGCAAATGTTATGCATGGTGTAAAAAGAAATCTGCTTGGGGAAGCAAACTCCGGTAGGGAACAGATCGCTGTATCAATCCTTGAATGCTCTGTGGGGAATGATCCGTCTACCGGGACCAATGAGCCACCAAAAATAAATTGGCTGCTTGAAAAGTTGACCTTGCGGGGGGAGTATCAACTATGGAAACTTTGTTCGGCGAGGCTCTGTGAGGAGAGTCTGTGGGGAAAACACTTCTTGGGGAAATGTCGTAGGAAACGGCCTTTGCTGGGGATATGAACTTGCTAATCGCCCTCAAGCTGGGGATTAACAAATCTGTTAAAAATAATCTGCTGGGGAATGAGATGAACACTGGGAACGCCACCCTCTCATCTGTTGGTTATGCAACCACTCCGCTGTTGCTAGGAAGATACAGTCTGACACTGTCAACTCCACTGGGGATATATAGTCTGGATACTGTCAACTCTGTTGGGGAACATGCTCTGCTGAGGAGAGACTTTGTCAACCGCTTGGGGATGAGGATTCATGACTTGGCATCCGGTTCCTGTGACCTGCAACCAAAAATACACGTATGCCTCGGGGGAATTACTCGGTTTGAATTCACTGTTTGGGATTAAGCACATTCAAAGCAATTTTAAATGTTTTCCTGTGCAAATCATCTGCAAAAGCCACCATTATGTTCATATGCAATATGTTTTATCAAAAATTCGGACATTTTTGCAAACAAACTGATAAATGAAAAATAAAGAGGCTCTTTAACTGAATTATTCGACTCTTAATGGGGAGAAAATTTGTGCCAGGAATAGGCGAGGGTATCAGGAAGCTGATCCCTGAAAAGAGGCGATCGCTATAAAAAGAGAACTATCCTAATGACAACGGGGATACGGGGTCCCACTGAGTTTCGACTCTGCTATGACTCGTATGTCCTCAAGACGCTCTGCTCATCTTGCTTTCTGAAGTGGATGATTAGTCGATCTTTAACCTTCGAAGATTGCCGGATTGAATGAAACGGTGATATAACACTGATGAACTCAGATCACAGTCATTCGCTTATTCCCTAACTTTTGCCTGGATCGCCCCCTTTTCGGGTTTTCAATCCATCGGGATACCCATTTTTGCCTGAGCCGCCCTTTTGGGTTTTCGACTCACCGGGTGTACTCTTTTTTATATCCCTAATTTTTGCCCGAACCTCTTTATTCTCTTTTTTTTTGTTCGTCGGGATGCCCTTTTTTTGCCTGGACTATTCTTTTTATCGTCCAGCAGGTCTATTTTATGCGAAGTATATTTTTTTTTAACTGCGTCTGAGTTAATAGGGGACGGGAATCCTTCGCCATTCATGGTTGTTAGCATCAAAACTCCGCCATAGAAAATCCTTTTAACCACGTACGGACCCTCATAGTTCGGTGTCCATTTGCCCCTGTGATCTGTGTTGGGAGGAAGAAATATTTTGAGTACCAATTCACTGACTTGATACCCCCGAGGGCGCACTTTCTGACCAAATACTTTCTTCATTCGTCTCTGACCGAGATACGTCAATTCTGGGTACGTAGTTCCAGCATAGCACCATTTCCCGTTGGTTTGATTGATGACCAAAGCTGAATCCCCGTATACATCCAGGGTTTTAATCTGTATATCGAAGGCTTCCTCAAGTCTTAGGATACAAGCTTCGTATTCGGCTTCATTGTTGGTGCAGGGAAAAGTTATTCTGGAACCAAATGGCATATGAACCCCCTTCCGGTGTGATCAACACTATACCAACTCCGCGACCATTGACGTGGACCGCCCCATCAAACATCATAACCCATTTGGATTCAGGGTCAGGCCCCTCCTCCGGGAGTGGTTCCTCTCAATCTTTCGATTTGAGAAACATGATGTCCTCATCAGGAAAGTCAAACCTCATAGGTTGGTAATCATCAATCGGTTGCTCTGCAAGATAGTCTGACAAGACACTTCCCTTGATGGCTTTTTGTGAAGTGTATTGGATGTCATACTCTGTCAGTATCATTTGTCACCTAGTAACCTTTCCGGTAAGTGATGGCTTTTCAAAAATATACTTGACTGGATCCATTTTTGATATCAATAGAGTCGTGTGAGTCAACATATACTGTCTTAGTCGGCGAGCAGCCCATGCCAAAGCGCGGCAAGTTTTCTCGAGCAATGAGTATCTTTGTTCACAGTCGGTAAACTTTTGCTAAGGTAGTATATTGCATGCTCTTTTCGACCTGACTCGTCATGCTGACCGAGCACACAACCCATTGACCTTTCTAACACAGTCAAGTACATGATCAACGGTCTTTCCTCTCGGCCTGTAGACCGGCCCCGATCTTGATCTCTTTCTTGTCGTCTTCGGTACCAACGTTGATGGTCTCAACCACCTCCTGATAAGGTGTAATAGCTTGGTCCTCCTGTTTTAACAATCTGGCTAACCCTTCAGGCAATTCACAATCTTCCTCAGCCCCTTCTTCGGCTTGATAGATAGGATTGTCGAAGTCATACTTGGCCATAGCAGTGTCGTTAGCAGTGAGATCCGAGTGGTCGGCTCTGCATGATGGAGGATCATGCTTTACCTTAGAATGAGAGATTTTTTTTTTGGAAAGAAAGAAAAAACGAAAAAAGAAACATTGCCATTTTTTTTGTAAAAGTAGAAAAAAACTGAAAGAAAGAGAACACAAAATTGTTTGCAAAAGCCGTCCTTTATTGATGATAAAAATAATTGCGAAACGTAACTAAATGGATGGCCCTACAAATGAGCCGTTACACCTTGGGCAAAGTGTAAGACTTTATTATGCATGTAATAAAGGAAAACAATAAAAATCACTCTTTCAGCAGAGTAACCCGGACGGTTTTTTCAGACGACCAATTTTCGAGCTTTTCTCCCGGGACACACGGGCGAATCCAGCTATCTAAGTCACAGTCGCTGTCAGCCTTGTCTTCATCAGCAGCATTGACGATGTGGGGGAAACCAAACCCCCGCTGGAGAGAGTACCGGTTTCATTCTTCTGAGATCCCGGAGCATACCCCAATCCAAACTTGTCTTCTTTGATGACTGGCTCCACAAATTTGCCCCAGCCTTGGGCATTACCAGCTTTAACCACTTCGACAGCTTGCTTGTATGAAGAGATAGAAGTCCCGACCTTCTCAAACTCAGGTGAAAAGACAGCTTCGGGCGCGACCTCATTGATGTTTGTAGTTTCGAAGCCCTGACACAGCATCTCATGCATCTCGCCATCCATCTCTACATACTTAAATGTAGACAGGTGGCTAACAAAAATATCCTCTTCACCACATACAGTGACGATCTGACCTTCTAGTTCATATTTGAGCTTCTGGTGGAGGGTAGAAGTAACAGCACCGGCAGCATGAATCCAAGGCCGACCTAGCAGACAGCTGTAGGCAGGCTGGATATCCATCACATAAAAGGTGCTCTTGAACACCTGCGGTCCAATCTTAACTGGCAACTCAACTTCGCCAAAAACAGCTCTCTTAGAGCCATCAAAAGCCCTCACAACTAAGTTACTTGGCCTCAGGATGATGCCATCGCAATCCAACTTCATTAAGGCTTTCTTTGGAAGAACATTCAGAGAAGAGCCTGTATCAACCAAAACATGGGAAAGCACCACCCCTTTGCACTCCATTGTGATATGCAAGGCTTTATTGTGATTCCTGCCCTCAGGTGTCAGGTCATTATCGGTGAAACCTAGCCCCTGGCTAGCATTTACATTGGAAACTACCGACTCCAGCTGGTTAACAGTTATCTCCGGTGGAACATAGGCCATATTCAGTACTTTCAACAAGGCTGCTCTGTGCACCTCAGAGCACAGCAATAGTGAGAGAATGGAGATCTTTGAGGGTGTCTGATTTAGCTGGTCGACTACCTTGTAGTCACTTTTCTTGATAATCCTCATAAACTCATCCACTTCCTTCTCGAATGCGGTCTTAGGAGGATCTTCCTCAGTAGTAACCTCTTCGGTGGATACCTGTTTCCCTTTAGCCTTGGCAGCTGCCTCGGCTTCAGTATTCGCGCGTAATGTTGATGGTGCAAATAGGCGTCCACTGCGAGTGAAGCCACCAACCCCTCCAACATTGTCTACAGCGGAGCTACCAATGTCAATGTCTTCTTCGTTAACTTTCTGTCCCTGGCAGTAGATATCAGCCCCATAGTGCCACGGGATAGCACTGTCTTTCTCATACGGAACGGGTCCTGGTATTGTGATGGTGATCGGACCAACCAAAGTCGGTTGAGGGCTGTCAGAGTAAATTGCGACTGGTGCTGAACTTTCGATGTTCACCGCTGCTGGTTCTGTACTTTTTGGGAAATATATTGTTGTCGGAGCGAGTCTCTCGGGAACATATATTTCTTCAGGAGTGAAATAAAACATCACCGTCGATACATCATTCTTCACCGGACGGGCCTGATCGAACTGAAGACAACCTTCATCTATCAGCTGCTGAATACCCCTTCTCAAACTGTCACATCCGTTTTCGGCAGCTTGACAATTTCTACATTCTTCCCCACAGCCCGGGAAAATTTGTCCTTTTAGAAGTCGGTCTTTAACCACCGATAGCGAAGTCTTCACCTTAGTCATATCAGAAACCAAATTCAAAGTTTCCCCACTATCAACAACATTAATCCTCTGCCCGCCGTGAGCCGACATCGGGTTCTGGATAACATTAGGCACCGGAGCAAAATTGATAGCCTGGGCATCTCTCAAATCTTGTACCTTTAACTGGAGAGCCTTGCAATTATCTGTAGTATGGCCAGGTGCGTTGGAGTGAAAAGCGCATCTGACGTTGACATCATAACCTCTAGGTAAATTATTGGGATCGATTGGTGGGGCCAGAGTTCTCAATGTAACCAGATTCATGTCAATCAGCTTGGGAAGTAATACTGAATAAGGCATTGGGATTGGCTCGATGACCCGGTCCGTCTGCCTTGGACGTTGTTGATAGTGTCTCTGCTGACCCGGATTACCTCCTTGTTGTTGATTGTTGTACCTGGGTTGTTGTTGCGGATGATATTGCGGTTGAGGAACAGGTGTTGGAATAGTGACTGCGGCCACTTGATCTTGATAATAATTAGGGCGTCCTCTACCCCTGCCTCTGCCGGCATACACAACGCTTGTCTCGCCTTCTTTTCTTCGTTGACCGTTACCAGCAAACGGTCTCTTGGGACATGATGAGTTGGAAGCACCATTGTCTTGAATTCGGCCCATCTTCAACAGACTCTCGATTCTTTCTCCAGCAATTACTATTTCTGCAAAGCTGATTGACGGGCAAGCAACCAATCTCTCAATATAATTGCCTTGAAGAGTGTTTATGAACATGTTCGCCATCTCCCTTTCAGACATAGGGGGTTGGACGGACGTAGCAATCTGTCTCCAACGCTAAGCATATTCTCTAAAGGTCTCCTTGGCAGTCTGGGACATACCTTGCAACAAGGTCCGATTTGGAGCCATGTCCAAGTTGTATTGATATTGCTTGACAAAAGCCTCTGCCAAGTCTTTCCAGCTCTTGATGGTAGTACGAGACAAATGAGAATACCATTCACGAGAAGCTCCAGTTAGACTGTCTTCAAAATAGTACATCCACAACTTTTCATCTTCCGTGTGAGCTCCCAACCTTCCCAAATAAGATTGGAGATGAGTGCGTGGGCAAGAAGCCCCGTTGTATTTCTCAAAAGTAGGGGGTTTGAACTTGTGAGGAATCCTTACTCCCTGAACCAGACCAAGATTTGTGACATCAAAGCCTAAGGAATTTTGAGACTCCAAAGATTTGAGCTTCTCAGCAAGCTCATCCATACGGCGAGTGGTCTCGAGGGCCTCGTCGTGCAAAGAAAATTGATCATACTGATAATCTTCAGTAACGGGGTTCCCGTTAATCCGAATTCCTTGATTCACATTGTACCTTCCGCCAATACCATTTCCAACATTCCCTGTGTTGCCAACATTACCCAGGTTTCCATCAGCATTTGCGTTACCCGCGTTACCAGTGTTCACAGGGTTATCAGCGTTCCCAGGGTTACCAGGGTTTCCCTTAGCATTTAGTATCTCCACCTCAGGCCTCGGTTGCCCAACCAATTCCCTCAGCTTTTCCTGGCCTTCTACCATACCAGTCATCAATGTCATGAACTGATCCACCCTTTCACGCATATCAGCCAGCTCTTTCTATACTTGGTCCATCGCTAGTCGTGGACGGTTTTCCTTTGTCGGGTATCTGTGAACTCGCTTGGGACCAATAACTGCCTGATACAGGGAACAAACATTAGACACTGCGGTGACACCTGCAAAACAGACAAGGTTTAATATGCATGGTATGCGATGCACTGCTTGTTCAGTTTTAAGGCACCCCTGTTTTGAAAGGGAATACCCTGCAAATGAATAAGCATGAGATGTTGGATGCAAATATGCAGATGATGTTATGCAATGCAAAGGCATGTCAATCAGAATTGATGGATCCGCTTGAACATCTGTCAGGTTGCACTTCCTGGAGAGAAATTCACTGAGGAATATAATACAAGACCAAAACTCTGCTCCAGAAAACCGGGTTGGTTGGAGGTTAAGGTTTCCTGAATTTAGCCCACCCCTCACTGGTAGGTTCTAAGAACAGAAGTTCGTCAGCTTCAGCCCTTCAGTCGCGAATAATACGTTTACCACTGAAGGTTTGGCATTATTACGGGATAAAAGACCTCCACTGACTCCCCTCAACAGGACATCCTAAAGCAAGTTCCCAGTCTCGGGGTCCTCGGATTGATCAGCGAGAATGCGCCCACCAGAGCTAACATAATCACGTCTCGGAGGAGAGGCCTCGACTGAGTTCTCGGGAAATGGTCACCAGAGTCGACGATTTCTAAAGGAACACCATGTCGTTACGGAACATCCGTAGGACATAATATATCCAAAAGAAACCTCGTCTGGGTGTGGTTCTTCACGAACGACTTAACGTAGCAACATGCCACGCAAGCCTCATGATCATCCACTCTAAAACCTGTGTGTATACTCAAGCCTGGGTAATGGGCTTATCTCTCATAGAACATCCCATCCCAACAAACAAACAAACAAATCCAATAGATACAACTGATGCATGCAAGCAGGTAAGCAAATAAATGTACAAAAGCATGAACACCCAATAAACAAGAAATCACACAAGCTAGGAGGGACTCGCTTAGGGAAGATGGACCAGCAAGAGGTCAACTTCTTAGTCCCCAGCAGAGTCGCCAGCTGTCGTAACCTGAAAAATACAGTGCGCAAAAAAAACAATCGGCGAAAGAAAAAGACAGAAGAGTCGCCACCGTGCGTTATTCATCCCAAAGGAGGGAAAGGAAACGCTCGAAGTAAACCTGAAAAACGAAAGGACAAGACGGGGTCTCGCAACCAAATCTTGGGTTCGGGAGTCGGTTATGCGAAGGGAAGGTATTAGCACCCCTACGCATCCGTAGTACTCTACGGGATCCACTTTTGTAGTTCTTGTCTAAAGGGTGTGAGTTTATCTTGTGCTGTTTACCAAAAAGGTTAAGAGAAATGACTCGCGCGGATGTCGCATCCACTGCATACGTATCTCATCTGAATATGAGAATCAGAGTCTTCGTAGCTCGGCTACCTAGGGGTTGGGGGGATGTGTGCTCGCTAAGACATCGCGTCTTATGCCTACGTATCTCATCTGGAATGAGAATCAGAGCAAGCCGTAGTTCGGCTAACTACGGGGTTATGGATTGGGTTTTGGACGAACGACGTCACTACGCAATCTACCGGATGCTCGACCTTTGGAGACTTACTCGCCTGTAGTAGAAGGAGTTAACGTGTTGCTTTGGGTTTTAGGGTTTGGGATGCTCAAGGGCAAAAAGGCAGTCCTTGACGAAGGAACCGCGCTACCTGCAGGGATACGAACACATACAAAACAAACATGTATAAAGTAAATGAGCCAACAAGGGGCTCAGAAGTAAATAAACAAAAGAAAACAAATGCCTCATATCGAGGTGTTCCAGCTAAGAAAGCGATAAAATGCTGAAAAGAGGTAAAAGTACCACACGGATGAAGATCCGAAGTAACGGCAATTAAAGGAGTAAGAAACCCAGGGATCTCCCAAGCTAATGCCATCAAAGAAAGGTGAGTCAGTACAGGTAATCGGAATGAAACCTCCAGGGGTTATCCCACAAATAAAGTGGGAAACCACGCAAGTTATCCCTGCAAAAGTCATGTGCCTGATTGGAGAGCTTGATTGAAATTGAGTTACACCCGTGAGGCAATGGTGATTCTGTGCAGTTGAGTTCCCTTCAGGGTTTGGAGGCTGCTCTGAACTCTGTTAGCTCTTCTCTCACTATCTTTTTCCTCAGGGTTTTGTTCCAAGGAAACCTCAGAGTATTTTGCTTCTCTCCCTTTTTCTCAAGTGAAGCCTTGGTATTTATAGACTGAATTTCATGGTTTTGTGGGCTCAAATGAGAGAGACCCAAGTCCAAATTTTTTTATTATATTTTATTTATTTTTTTATTATTATTTTTATTTATTTATTTTTTTTGTAAATTTTTTTTTTTTTATTATTATTATTATTTTTTTCGTTTTTCTTTTTTTCGTTTTTTTTTTGGATCTAATTCTGATTGACATGATGAAATGCAATATGAAATGTTAAATGAATGCATGAATGAGGAGGGCAAATTTTGGGGTGTTACATATTGCATCCGTGCACTGTTTACCTGACGCTGTTGTGGTTATGGTTCTTCTGTTTGGTGCAACTCTTGATTGCATCCTATCTTGTTATTCTAACTTGTTTGTTGAGTTTTTGTGAGGGCTCACATGACTCTTGAAGAGATAGCTTGCTTGGTATTCCACTTTATTTGTGGGATACCATTTGGAGATTTATTCTGATTGCTTTGCTGACTTGCTTTCTTTGATGGTGCTAGCTTGAGAGATCCCCGGGTTTCTTGCTTCTTTAGTTGTTATTACTTCGGATTTTTATCCGTGTGGTAGATCTCTTGATCCCTTTATCTTTCCCGCATTTTACCGCTTTCTTAGCTGGAAGACCTCGATAGGAGGTGATGTTTTTGTGTGTTTACTTTTGTGCCCAAAGACCTCCGAGAAGAGGCACCGGTGCTAAAGACCTCCACGAAGAGGCAATTGACGGATAAAAGGGATTAGTAGTCAATCCCCCGTTATTCAATATGTTGTTCTTTATGCTCGCACTACGTGTCGATGCTTCAGAACAAAAGCCCAAGATCTTTTGTCCGGTCAGTCAGTGGAGAGGGTTACACCTTTCTGAATCCCCACTTTTTGTCATGAGCTCACCCTGTCCAGGGTTAAGAGCTATGAGGTCTTATCCTCATTACCCTTTTGATCTTCTCACCCTGACGTTCAGTGTCAGTGGTTAAGAGCCCGTTTGATTACCCTTCCATGGCTTGTTTGTCGAGGTTGATATGACCCCTCTTGACTAAAGCCCTACCCATGTATGTTTGAGCCCCCTTGTTGGCGTGTTTACTTTATGCATGTTTGTTTTGTATGGTGTGGTCGTCTCCCCATAGGATTGCTAGGCTTCGTATAGTCTCTCGTTTGCATGTCAATTAAGGTAGCACGGTTCCTTCGTCTAGGACTTCCTTTTTGCATGGGCATTCCTAAAACACAAACAAACTCATTGATTTTTCTTCTCCTAAGAACACGTTAACTCCTTCTACTACAGGTGAGTATGTCTCCAAAGGTCGAGCATCCGGTAGATTGCATAGTAACGTCGTTCATCTAAAAAACACAAAACAAACAAAAATAGGTTAGCCGAACTACGGTTTTCTCTGATTCTCATTCCAGATGAGATACGTAGGCATAAGACGCGATATCTTAGCGAGCACACTCCTCTTTAACCCATAGGTCAGCCGAGCTACGAAGACTCTGATTCTCATGTTCAGATGAGATACGTATGCAGTGGATACGACATCCGTGCGAGTCATTTTCTTTTGACCCCTCTTTTAGTAAATAGTACATTAGATAAACCCACACCCTTTAGACAAGAACAACAAGAGTGGATCCCGTAGAGTACTACGGATGCGTAGGGGTGCTAATACCTTCCCTTCGCATAATCGACTCCCGAACCCAAGATTTGGTTGCGAGACCTTGTCTTTTCCTTTCCTTTTTCCAGGTTTACTTCGAGCGTTTCCTTTCCCTCCTTGGGGATAAATAACGCATGGTGGCGACTCTTCTGTCATTTTCTTTTTCTTTCTTTTTTTTGCCGGTTGTTTCGTTTCGCATTTAGGTTGCGTCAGCTGGCGACTCTGCTGGGGAGTGGGTCTCCCTAAGCGAGTCCCTCCTAGCTTTTATGAGTTTCTTATTTGTTAGGTGTTTATTCTTTTGTACAGTTATTTACTTTCAGCACTTACCTGCTTTACCTTATTGCATTATGTACATATGATGTATCTGCTGTCGGGTTATTTGTTTGTGGGGGTGGGATGTTCTATGAGATAAGCCCACTACCCAGGCTTGAGCGTACACACAGGTTTTAGAGTGGATGGTGTCGCATCCGCGAAAAAACAACCGGCGGGACTCAAATAAAAACACAACACAGAGCCGCCACTGCGCGTTATTTATCCCAAGATAGGGAAAGGAAACGCTCAGAGAAACCTGGAAAAGACATGGTCTCGCGACCAAAGAGAAAGGGTTCGGGAGTCGGTTACGCGAGGGGAAGGTATTAGCACCCCTCACGTCCGTCGTACTCGACGGGATCCACGTTCTAAAATAAAGAAAAGGTTGCTAAACATCACACACACACACAGGGAACGCAGGTGGGGTTAAGAGGAACGAGCTCGATAAGGTATCGCACCTTATGCCTACTTATCTCGTCTGGAACGAGAATCAGAGCCACTGTAGTTCGGCTTACGCACGCCAAACAACACAAAACACACAAACAGATGGCAAACATGGAGCCCGACAGCCAATCACTGGGCTCAAAGCGGTAATGAAAACAAAAATAATCGGATGTTTTTGCAATCAAAGCGGTAATGAAAACAAAAACAAAATTATTTGACTGAATGTGCATTTTATTGATTGGAAAAGTGTGGCTCAAATGAGCAATACAAAGGAAGCAATTCCTGAAAAGAGGTAATTGCGCACAAAAGGAAAAATCTATCCTAATGGCAATGTGAAACCCGTGATCTCATCGAGTTCCAACTCGGTTACACCCCGTATGTCCTCAGACTCTCCGTGCTTTCTGCCTTCTGAACAAGACGTTTCTGATTGATCCCTACCGGGTATTATCCATGATGCCTTAACCAAAGCGCAAACGATCATGCTAGACGCAGTTGTTCGTTTCAATCCCTCTTTTGCCTGGACCGCCCTTTCAGGTTTTCAGTCCACCGGGATACCCATTTTTGCCCAAGTCGCCTTTTCAGGTTTTCGACTTGCCGGGTGTATAGTTCTTTTCTTTTTATCCCTAATTTTTGCCCGAACCATTTCTTTCTGTTTTTGGTTCGCCGGGATGCCCATTTTTGCCTGGACTATTTTATTCTTTTCGTCCAGCGGGTCTCTTTACACGAAGTATTTTTTAACTGCGTCCGCATTCACAGGGGATGGAAAATCCTCGCCATCCATGGTCGTTAACAACAAGGCTCCACCAGAGAAAACCTTCTTGACCACGAATGGACCTTCATAATTCGGTGTCCATTTGCCCCTTCGATCGTTTTGAGGAGGAAGGATCCTTTTCAGCACCATATCACCCTCGTGATATACCCGAGGTCGTACTTTTCTGTCGAAAGCACGCTTCATCCTTTGCTGATATAACTGCCCATGACAGATGGCTGCTAGCCTCTTTTCTTCAATCAGGCTCAACTCTTCATACCGGGTCCTTACCCACTCAGCCTCTTGCAATTTCACGTCCATCAGGACTCTCAAAGAGGGAATTTGGACCTCAACCGGTAGCACGGCTTCCATTCCATACACCAACGAGAAAGGCGTTGCCCCAGTAGGCGCGCCGAGGTTCAATACCCAGGATACCAGCTTCACACTTGCCCATACTGTCGGTGCATTCGAATGCTAACCTGGAAACGAAGGGAACATGGGATCCCTTTGGCGTAACCAAAGCACTAACTCGTCCACATTAACCCCATCAGACATCAGAATCCGTTCGGATTCGGGGTCAGGCCCCTCCTCCGGGATCGGTCACTCTCAATCTTTCGATTGGAGCACCTCGAGATGTCCTCATCAGGGAACTCAAACCTCATCGGTTGATAATTCTCCACGGGTTGTTGGGCGAGGTAATCAGACAATACACTCCCCTTGATTGCTTTCTGAGAGGTATATCGAATATCTTATTCAATCGAAATCATTGGCCCTTTCGCAACCCGTCCGGTCATTGCTGGCTCTTTCAAAAATCTACCTGATCAGATCCATCTCGAAATCCACAAAGTGCTATGAACCAGCATATACTGTCTC
The DNA here is from genome assembly GCF_024323335.1 of Lathyrus oleraceus. NCBI lineage: Eukaryota > Viridiplantae > Streptophyta > Magnoliopsida > Fabales > Fabaceae > Lathyrus > Lathyrus oleraceus. Next base: position 14,159,764 of record NC_066580.1, read on the forward strand.
AGTCGGCGAGCAGCCTATGCCAAAGTACATCAAGTTCCCCGAGCAGTGAATGTATTGTTTCACAGTCGGTAAACTTTTTGCTAAGGTAAATTGCATGCTCTTTTCGACAAGACTCGTCATGCTGACCCAATACACCTCGTAGACCCCTCGAAGGTTGTCAAGTACCAGATTAACAATTTCTCCCTAGGGAAACATCAGAATCAGAGGCTCCTGCAACTTATTCTTTTATTTTTCCAATGCCCCTTGGCAATCATTATTCCACCTGACCGTTTGATCTTTTCTCTTGAATGGGTTCCCACGTGGCTGTTAGGTGAGATGTGAACCATGACAGGTAGTTCAATCTACCCAGGAGACCACGAACCTCTCTTTCTGTTCTCGGTTCAGGCACTTCTCTTATTATTATTATTATTTTTATTTTTTTTTAGCAGGATCGACCTCGATTCCTCTCTTACAATGAACCCCCAGCATTTTACCGGACCGCACTCTGACAGTGCACTTGTGCGAATTCAACCTCAGTTTGAATTGTCTCAACTGGTCAACCGACTTGCCCCGTTCTGCCAGATGCCCCTCTTCTGTTTGGGACTTTGCTATCATGTCATCAACATAGCATTTGATTCCATGATGAATCATATCATGAAACAAAGTCACTCTGATACGTGGCATCGGCGTTCTGCCTCTCTAGAGGACAATCTTCTCTCCATGGTAGCTTGCGCGCAACGACATTGGTACTTGACCTGGCATATCCTGACACGACCAGGCGAAGGTATCCACATGCTCCTTCAACAGGACTACCATTCTGCTTTCGACTTGCCTCTGAAGCGGCTCCAACTTTCATTTCCTTTCTGACCCCGGCAGTATACGGGTTAACAAGCTCGACTTGCCCTTCATGCGGCTGAATCACCTTCTCCTCTTGTTTAAACAACCTGGCTAATTCCAGCAGATCACAATCTTCTTCGCCTTCTTCTTCGGCATGATAGATCGGTTTGTCGAAGTCATATGAGGTGTAACCAAATTGTTATCAATGAGATCCGAAGAATTATTTTGTTTCGATATCGGAACGAGACAAATCAAAAAAGAAAAATGAAAACAAACATTGCCATTTTTATTTGTTTTTAAACTGCAAAAATAAATGAAAAACAGGGAACACCGCTTTTTGAATGAAAAACATCCATTTATTAATGATGCAGAATGTTGCAAATTATGAACATGAGGTGGCCCTTACAATGAACCATTACGTGTCGGGCAACACGCAAGGCTTTCATGCAAATAAAACTGAAAACAGAAATTATTACTCTTCCGGATGAATGACAGTACTGATCTTTTTAAGCCTTCCAGTTCCCTGGTACGCACGGCTTTATCCAACCATCAAACTCGCAGTTACCATCAGTCTTTTCACTCACTGTACAGGCGTGATCTGAATCTTCAGCAATTGCACTCACCATTGCCTGACCATGTTGTCGCATTACGCGAAAAACCGGCGGGAAAAGAAGAAACAGAGCCGCCACCGTGCGTTATTTATCCCAAAAGAGGGAAAGGAAACGCTCAGAGTAAACCTGGGAAAAAGCATGGTCTCGCGACCAAAGAGCATGGGATCGGGAGTCGGTTATGCGAAGGGAAGGTATTAGCACCCCTACGCATCCGTCGTACTCGACGGGATCCACGCACAATAGGAAGGAAAATGGTTGCTAAAATCGCTGCTCAAACACACACACACTGGCTGAAAGAGACGCAAGAAAACAGACAAGACTGACTCGGCAGGATATCGCATCCTGGGCCTACTTAGTCTATCAGGCATAGACATCAGAGTCAAAGTAGTTCGGACTGGGGAAACGACACATGCTCGCTAGGATGTCGCATCCTATGCATACGTATCTCCTTGGGACGAAGGAGAATCAGAGCATTCGTAGCTCGGCTAACGCGCACACAAACAGAAACAGGCAAAGGCAAACGTGGAGCCTGAATGCCAATCACTGGACTTATATCAGCATCCGAACCAAAACACACACAAGAGGGCAAACATGGAGCCCGACTGCCAATCACTCGACTTACGTCGGCATCCGAACCATACACACGCGCACTGGAACCCGAATGCCACTCGATGGACTTACATCAGCTTCCAAGCACACAACAAGACACGGGATGAGGAATGCCAATCGCTGGGCTTACATCCACCTCCTAACACCCACACAGGAAGAAGAAGGGTCTCGATTGCAACTAGGGCAAGAGAAGGGGAAGGTCTCAATCGCAACGAGGGCGAGAGAAAAGAATTAGTGTTAGTTGTTAGTCAAACTCGACAAGACATCGCATCTCGTGCCTACGTATCTCATCTGAACATGAGAATCAGAGTTGCCGTAGTTCGGCTAAACTATTCCTGTTGGTTTGTGTTTTTTAAGTGGATAACGTCACTACGCAATCTACCGGATGCTCGACCTTTGGAGACTTACTCACCTGTAGTAGAAGGAGTGGACGTATCCTTAAGAGGGGATAATGTTTGTTTGTGTTTTAGGAAAGCTCAAGCAAGAAAGGAAGTCCTATACGAAGGAACCGTGCTACCTTAATTGTCATGCAAACGAGACTACGCGGAGTCTAGCAAACCTAGGGGATACAATCACACCACACAAACATATACAGCATGAAGTAAACACACCAACAAGGGGCTCAAACATCAAGGGCTAGGCTTTAGTCGAGGGGTCATATCAACCTCAACAAACAAGCCTCTGTATCGGGGTCAGGTTAGCTCTTAACCTTGCCATTGAGGGGCTAAGGTGAAGCCAGATGAAAGGTGATGAGGGGTGTGCCTCATTGCTTCTATCTCATGTCCGAGAGAGCATCAGACAAGGGAGCGTGGGTCCAGAATGGGGGGACCCTTCTACGCTCAGGACATAAACTCGACTGTACAATGTACAAGATCTTGGGCTTGGATCTCAATGCTACAACCATGTGATGGGAGTAAGGAGAAGACTCACTGAATAGTGGGGGATAGATTGCTTATCCCTACCTTCCACCAATTGCCTCAAATGAGGACTTTTCCTGCTTGGGACAAATATAAACATACACAAGCATTGCCTCTTAAGGAGGACTTCAGACAATTTGCCCGGCCCGGTAACAGCCGGGTCTCCAGACTACATGAAGAAGAAGGCTCTATACCTCAATGCCAATTGCTTATAAGCAAAGCAATGCAAGTTCTTAAGAGAACTGAGCAACTAAGTGTACCTGTACAAAAGTCAAACAGAATCAGTATCTACTTTCACAAACAGACAACAATATAAGAATCAATAATGTACAATCAAACAACAATGTGCAAGGCACAAGGCTCAAAGCTCAAATGCTATGCATCCTACAAAACAGCCACATTAGTTTACAAGTATCAAGCAAAACATCCCAAATGTGAAACAACATCCTTAAGCCTTAACCTCTTAACCTGAAAAGCCACAATCACATTCAAATGTAAGTCACATGACCACTAGGACTAGCCTAGGGTCCAAAAGATGGAAAAATCCTAAAACAGCAACCAATTCATGATCAAAGTCAAGCTATTTCAATAACAAAGGGATCCCAATTGGTCCCATATCCAAACTATGTACACATTTCAATCTATGCAACATGTAAGGCAAAGTGAGCAATGTTAAACCACATATGAGCAATCAGCAAGATCACATCACAAAAAATATCAAAACAACATGGAAAATTCCACAAAAATTATATCCTAAACAGAGGACATTCAACAAGCTACATGTCAATTTTCAAGCAATTTGGAATAATGGAACTATGGGAATTAATTCAACATGACAAAGCATGCAAAAACACAATCAAATGAGATCAAAAAATATGTACCAACTTCAATTAAATGGTAAACAGTGGGATTACATGGGAAATTAGTAGGACCAAAGCCAAATGAAAGCTACACATGTCAGGAACTATTCTACCAAATTTCATGGTCATATCATTCATCATGCTCATTCTATGCACAAAATAAGACAAACTAGTTCAAAGGGAGCACTAAGCCCACAAACAGAATTATTGCATTCAAATCCACATCAACACAATCCCAAAAATTCTCAAATAAATTACACCTAAACAGGACCTAATCCAGGTATGGCACACCAAATTTCAGCTTAATTGGGCAAATGGAACCATGTCAATGAAAATCAACAAAAACAGACATAATTATAGGCTCCAAATCACAACCTCAACACATGCTTCCACTTTAAAAATTCATAACTCAATAAAAACAAAAAGGAAATGGATGAGACCAAAACAGGGAGGTCCTAACATGTGTCTATTACAAGCATGCCAAATTTCATGAATATCCAAAACACTATGAGCATTTCACAATGATTCTATCAACCTAGGTCACATGAGCTTGCAAAAATGAACACCAGAAATGAAAAATCATGATCGATTAGAAAATACAATGAACAATTCCACAAAAATTACCAAAGGATCCTAACATGTTAATGAGCATCCATACCAAATTTCAATCAATTCTAACAAGGATAGGTCATGCTAAAAAATCCAACAAATTGGCATCAAGAGGTGTGACACCAATTGTCACACCTAAGTTTGAAAAATTGTAACTCAAAGGCCAGGTAACATAAATTCATGAAATTTACATGGAAAAAATCCTCAGCCAATCAAGATTCAACACAAAAATTTTCAGCCATTTATCATACAATATGAGGATTTCATGATCAAATCATTCAAAGGTATCAAATTATGCACATGTGGAAGAAACCCTAGGTCAAATGCAAAATATTCCAAGCACAACTTTGACCAATAGGTCAAAAATCGTCTACAGTCAAAGACAAAGTCAAGAAAATTATTTTTGCATTTTTGTGATTTTCCTACATTTTTCTATGATTTTTCTAAGGTGTTAGGTATTTTTTATGATTTTTAAAGAATTAATTGAATTAATTAAATAATTTAAGTCCAGTGGCAAAACGGTAATTCTTTGCGCGGGGGCGGGGAACTCCCTATTTGAATTTTCAAACCAACTTTATGGATCAAACGCGTGATTTCATCATCTTCCACATGGAGAATTTCCAGAAATTTCAATGGAGCTCAAGAACACCAAATTCACGAATCCTAACCAAAACTAACAAACTTATAGTCGTTGGAACCGTTACAACACGTAGAACATGAATCTCAACTCCAATTAACCTAAAACTTCCTAAATCGTGCGAATCGATGAACATAGGGTTTTAGATCTAAACTTCGAGTTACGATTTCTAAGTCTACAATCAACCATTTGCAATTCTGAAACCAGCACCGTAATCTACGCGACAAGACCTTTCTCACGCACACAATGATTCCACAAACCATGACGATCGATTTTCGACGATACCTGGTATGCAGTAGCGGATTCGATGGAATTTGCGCGCGATTTCCAGAAACAGCAGCAGTACCAGCTCGTGTAAGGATGATGTGAAGCTCCGTTTCGGTCAATTTTGCTCCTATTGTTCAAAATTGCAATTCACCATGTGAGGACCTTGGATGTACAGTTGCTCGTGGTGCGGTTTTGGGAGCTCAAAGGCACAAACAGCTGCAGCATACAGTGATACGAAATTGATGCAACAAGAATTTTTCCAATTGACCAAAGATTGATGGAGTTTTTGTGGATTTTGGCTTTTTTGTGTTCTTGAAGGTTCTTGGAGAAGATTTGTGATTTTGATCTGAAAATTTGGTGAATGAGAAATCTGTTATGTTTATGCAGAGATTAAGCTTTTATATGGTAGCTCTAATCATGATTAACAAGCCCTTAATCCAAATTGGCAATGTTAAGCAAATGCACTTTTCTTCAAAATGGCCAAAAATGCCCTTCCTTCAAATCAGTCCAAATTGCCTCTCAATTTTGGTTCCAACATGTCCAAAATGTCATATGCAATGTGTAGAAACAAATTTCACTTCAATTGGATGCCTATTCTTGAATTTCACTATGTGGTAGAAAAGAGTCCAATTTTACATTTCCACTTTTCAAGTCAAAACCCAAATTATGAGGCCTAGCCATGAAATGAGGATTCAAACACACTCCAAATGCCATTCCTGAGGTGTTACAAAAGGTCTCATCTCAAAATTCCAAATATTTTGACATTTGGACAATTTTGCCCCTAATCCAATTTAATAGTCCAGTTGAAAAGTGACTTTTTGCATTGGCCACTTTTGGAAAAATCCAATGATGCACCCTTGAAGTACATGTCAAATGGAGTTTGTGCATATAAAGAACTTGCAATTTGGACCAAGCATGTGGTAGTTATGGCCTCCTGATTACGAGTCTTTTTGGAAATTCATCTGACCATATCTTGCAAACCACACATGGGATTTTTGAGTTCTTGGACTTTTTGGAAAGGTAAGAACAAGATATTCAACTTTCATGTTGGACAAAATTCCATTTGAAGCTTGTATGATGAAGTTATTCTGAGGAGAAAAAGTTTCCATTTTGGGCAGCTGAGATTACAGGTCCACTTGCCATTTTGGGAAACTGTCTGCCTGAGCTCAATTCCTTCAACCTTGGTCTTTGAAATGCCAAATGAAGTTCATATAGACATGAATGAGACATATTCAACCAATTCCAATCATCAAATCACTGATTAAATGTACAGTTGACCACAGTTGACTTTCTAGGGTTTCTGGTTGACTGAACAATGACTGGTGACTTCTGAGCATCCAATCTTTGGCCAAACCACTTCAAAATGATCCTTGGACCATATGAGCTTAAAAAATCAACCCTAGGGCTTTGTCTCAATGAAAATGGCACTTGCTTGCTTGATTGCCTGATTCTCCTGATCAGTTGACCTAGTTCATCAACTGAGCTTGCACTTGGGCAGATGGACAATGCAATGTTATGCAGTGAACATGGTTAATGCTATGACCTAGTATGAAATGAATGTACACAATGGTAGGGTGCAAATTTGAGGTGCTACAGCTGCCCCTATTCAATCAGCTGGGAACCCGAATGGATGAGAGCAACGGCTGTCAGACCTTCAGGGTAAACAGGGATTGAATACCAAGAACCGTAGAAATTTGCACACTGCTGGGAATTTATTTGTTTTTGCTTTCTTCTGCTTCAGAGGTACAACCACATCCAGACATCGACACACGATGACTGGGATCAGAAATCTCAACTAGATGCCAGCGGACAACTAGGAAAAACTCAACGTTTACCAAGACCAACGTAGAGGTAAATCAACTCTACTGGGGATAACCAGGAAAGGATACAACCATACGTCAGCGGACGCAATGGGAAAAACTCAGCGTTTACCAAAACCAACGGAGAGGTAACCAATCATTAATGAATGAATGGAAAGAGAGGTACAACCATACGTCAGCGGACGAAATGGGGAAAAACTCAACGTTTACCGAAACCAACGGAGAGGTAACCAGACATCATCGGATGAATGGAAAGAGAGGTACAACCATACGTCAGCGGACGAAATGGGGAAAAACTCAACGTTTACCGAAACCAACGGAGAGGTAACCAGACATCATCGGATGAATGGGAAGAGAGATACAACCATACGTCAGCGGACGAAATGGGGAAAAACTCAGCGTTTACCAAGACCAACGGAGAGGTAACCAGACATCATCGGATGAATGGGAAGACTCGACCAGACGTCATAGGACGAAAGGGAGAAGCGCGACGTTTATCGACACCAACGGAGAAGGAGAAAACTCAGCCAAGACGTCATAGGACGAAAGGGAGACTCAACGTTTATCGACACCAACGGAGAAGGAGGAAACTCAGCCAGACGTCATAGGACGAAAGGGAGAAGGAGAAAGCCACTTCACGAGGGAAAGGCACCACAACCGGAAACCGAATAGGACGTCTACTGGGAATTCTGGTTGGGAAATCAACCAGACATTAATGAATGAATGGGAATAGGGTACACAATCAGACGTTCATGGACGAATGAGAAAAACACAACGTTTATCGAAACCAACGGGGAGGTAGATCCACTTGGGGAAAGGCACAACTAGACGTCATAGGACGAATAGGAAAAACTCGACGTTTATCGACACCAACGGAGAGGAGGAATATTCTGAGGGGAATCATCTGGTATTACCAAATGATCTGTGGGGAATAAGCAACTAGACATCATAGGACGCATAGGAAAAACTCGACGTTTATCGACACCAACGGAGAGGAGTAAACTTCTGAGGACGACCCTGTGGGGAAAGATATCAACTATACGCCAACGGACGCATAGGAAAAACTCGACGTTTATCGACACCAACGGAGAGGAGGAATATTCTGAGGGGAATCATCTGGTATTACCAAATGATCTGTGGGGAATAAGCAACTAGACATCATAGGACGCATAGGAAAAACTCGACGTTTATCGACACCAACGGAGAGGAGAAACTTCTGGGGACGACCCTGTGGGAAAAGATATCAACTATACGCCAACGGACGCGTAGGAAAAACTCGACGTTTATCGACACCAACGGAGAGGAGGACTCTTCTGGGGAGAGTGAACACAACCAAATCATCAACGGATGATGGGGAAAAACTCGACGTTTATCGACACCAACGGAGAGGAGGAACTTCTGGGGACGACCCTGTGGGAAAAGATATCAACTATACGCCAACGGACGCGTAGGAAAAACTCGACGTTTATCGACACCAACGGAGAGGAGGACTCTTCTGGGGAGAGTGAACACAACCAAATCATCAACGGATGATGGGGAAAAACTCGACGTTTATCGACACCAACGGAGAGGAGGAAACTTCACTAGGGAAGGGGCGACGTTATGAACATCGAAAGATGATGTTTACAGACACCAAAGAATACCAGACACTATGCATGACTGGGAAAGCACCGAAAGATGGTGTTTACCGACACCAAAGAAGCAACACACGCGAGTGCTGACAGGATACTGACATCTACACGTCTGGGCGATGCCACGTGCTGGCAGGGGATCTCGCTGGGGAGAAATATGTCTTCCTTTCACCAACGGATGAGGAAATAAACCTCTGTGGGGATCATTAATCCTGAATGCTGTCAGGAGCAACTGTAGCAAACGTGCTGTACAAGTTAAACGAACCTCCGCCTCTGCCGGGGATACGGTCTGACAGGTTTCGGAACACATGAATGCATATGTTTGAATTTTTCTATGGCGTAATGCTCCACATTGAATGGAAATGCTACGCGTCTTGAGGATGCAATGATTACTACATGCAAAATGCAAATGCACCCTGGCTACGGAGCCAAAAGATCGGGTACTCCAACTCTGCGGGGATACTCTGGCTGAGGAATACTCTGCGGGGAGAGCCTTCATTTGGGGATGCTTTGCGGAGAAAGCACCGACTCCTCACTCATGCTGGAGAAACAAAACTGTTGCCGGGAACGGGATAGACCTCGCTGGCATCCTTCACAGGATCCAATCCACTCGGGGACTCCACTTGGGAAGCACTCAATACTCCGCTGGGGAAGTAGACCAAGCAACTCTTCAGGGACAGTACTCGCCAGGGAGTAACAAGACATCTTTACCAGAGATTGATAAAGCGACTTCACTGGGGAAGATTCCACCAAACCTTAGGTAGCACAGCTCTGCTTCGGGGAATAACCTCTACTCCCCTGGGGACGATCCACCCAATCCACAGGTAGACTAAGCTCAGTTGGGGATGCCAATACTGATCTGCCGCGGGAACCCGTCCAATCCACAAGTAGGATGAACTCTGCTGGAGAAATATTTCTTTGAAACCCGCTCCACTCGGGGAACTTGCTGAAGAACAAACCCACACCATTCTGCCGAGGAAAACAACTCTGGCGGGGATGATAACACATTATATCATACTGGAGATAGACCTTCACAACCCTGCTGGGAGAAACACTCACGGCCGTGCTGGGGATAACATATCACAAACCCAACTGCTGGAGAACAACATTCTCACGACAAACTCCGCCGGGGGAATTCCTGGGGAAACATCTGCCAGGCATTCAGCGGGGATCTCAACTGGGGGAAATCTGCCAACACAGGCCTGCTGGGGATATGCAGTCCTTACATCTGCTGAGGAAAGAAGATACCATCCACAGACACCTCTGCAGGGGAATACAACTCTGACAGATATCAAACTTGCTCCGAGAAGAACTTGCTGGGAAAAAGCTTACAGATGTCGACCTGTAAAACAGCAGAACACAATGCCCCAGGGGTACATGGACAAGATATGCTCAAGTGTCCTCAACATTCAAAATGATTTTCAAATGTTTTATCCTTCTGCAGGTTATTGTTAAGCCTTCATGTTTTATTATATGCAATGTTTATCAAAAATTCGGACGTTTTTGCAAACAAAACAGTAAAAATAAAAACAAGAGAGCTATTTATCTGAATAACGACTTTTATTGATTGAAAATGTGCCTGAAAAGGCGAATACATCGGGAAGCAATTCCTAGAAAGAGGTAATCGCGCACAAAAGGAAAATAAACTATCCTAATGGCAATGTGAATACGGCATCCACTATTTCCCAATCCTGTTATAACCCATAGATCATCAGTTTTCCTCCCAACTCCTTGCTTTCTGAGAAGAATGACCGGACCGATCACATCTTTCGAGATGGCAGCTGACAAAGCGAGATGATGTACAGATAACTCAGCCTGTAGCCTTCGCTTTAATCCCTCTTTTGGCTGGATCGCCCTTTCAGGTTTTCAATCCACCAGGATACCCATTTTTGCCTAAGTCGCCCTTGCGGGTTTTCGACTTACCGGGTGTACCAATTCTTTTCATTTATATCCCTAATTTTTGCCCGAACCTTTTCTTTCTGTTTTTTGGTTCGCCGGGATGCCCTTTTTTGCCTGGACTCTTTTGTTCTTTTTGTCCAGCGGGTCAATTTACGCGAAGTATTTTTTGACTACATCTGAGTTAACAGGGGACGGAAAATCTTCACCGTCCATTGTTGTAAGCATCAAGGCTCCACCAGAGAAAACCTTCTTCACAACATATGGACCTTCGTAATTAGGAGTCCACTTGCCCCTGTTGTCGGTACCGGGAGGAAGGATCCTCTTCAAAACTAGATCATCAGTTTGAAATGTCCGAGGACGCACCTTCTGATCAAAGGCCCGCTTCATCCTTCTCTGATACAACTGCCCATGGCACACAGCTGCTAGCCGTCTCTCTTCGATGAGGCTTAACTCATTAAACCTTGTACGAATCCACTCGGCTTCGTCCAGCTTGACATCCAATAACACCCTCAGAGAAGGGATCTCCACTTCAACTGGTAGGACTGCTTCCATACCATACACGAGGGAGTAGGGGGTTGCCCCGGTCGACGTACGCAATGAGGTACGGTACCCATGCAAAGCGAAAGGCAGCATCTCGTGCCAATCCTTGTACGTGACGACCATCTTCTGCACAATCTTCTTGATATTCTTGTTTGCTGCCTCTACAGCACCATTCATCTTTGGTCTGTAAGGAGAAGAATTGTGATGTTCGATCTTGAAATCTCTGCAAATCTCTTTCATCATCTTGTTATTGAGATTTGAACCATTGTCAGTAATGATTCTCTCGGGAACTCCGTAACGACAGATGATCTCCTTCTTGACGAACCGGGCAACCACTTGTTTGGTAACATTGGCATAGGAAGCTGCCTCCACCCATTTGGTGAAGTAATCAATCGCAACCAAGATGAAGCGATGTCCATTTGAAGCAGTTGGTTCAATCTTCCCAATCATGTCAATGCCCCACATGGCAAACGGCCAAGGCGAGTTCATGACATTCAACGGACTTGGTGGTACATGCACCTTATCAGCATAGATTTGGCACTTATGGCATTTCCGAGCGTACTTGAAGCAATCGGATTCCATAGTCATCCAGTAATAGCCGGCTCTCAACAATTTCTTTGACATTGCATGACCACCAGCATGGGTACCAAACGAACCCTCGTGCACTTCTTGCATCAACATGTCTGCTTCGTGTCTATCCACGCATCTGAGCAAGACCATGTCAAAGTTCCGCTTGTACAACACATCATCCTGATTCAAATAAAAGCTTCCAGACAGCCTTCTCAGGGTTTTCTTGTCGTTCTTCGATGCACCTTCAGGGTACTCTTGAGTCTTGAGGAAGTTCTTGATGTCATAGTACCACGGTTTCTCATCAATCGCCACAATAGACTCGGCTGCAAACACATATGCAGGCCTCTCGAGTCGATTCACCGCAACATGTGGCACATGATTCCACCAATGAACTTTTATCATGGAAGATAAAGTAGCCAAAGCGTCAGCCATCTGATTCTCATCCCGGGGGACATGATACAATTTCACCTTCTTGAAGAACGTCAGTATTCTTCTGGTGTAATCTCTATACGGAATCAAATGCGGCTGGTTCGTATTCCAATCTCCATTGACATGATTGATCACTAGAGCAGAATCTCCAAATATGTCAAGTGTTTTGATTCTTAAATCAATGGCTTCTTCTATTCCCATGATACAAGCCTCGTACTCAGCTTCGTTGTTGGTGACATCAAAGGTCAATCTGGCAGAAAAAGGTATATGAGCACCTTTGGGATTGATCAGCACCGCACCAACACCATTACCATTCACATTCACGGCCCCATCAAACATCAATGTCCACTTGTCATCAGGATCCGGTCCTTCCTCGACAAGAGGCTCGTCACAATCTTTCATCTTTAGATACATGATGTCTTCATCAGGGAATTCAAACATCATAGGCTGATAATCGTCGATCGGTTGTTCGGCGAGATAGTCTGACAAAACACTACCTTTGATAGCCTTCTGAGACGTGTATTGGATATCATACTCTGTTAAGATCATCTGCCAACGGGCAACACGTCCGGTGAGAGCCGGCTTCTCAAAGATGTATTTGACTGGATCCATCTTAGAAATCAATAAGGTAGTATGGTTCAACATATACTGCCTCAGTCGGCGAGCAGCCCAGGCCAAAGCACAGCAAGTTTTCTCAAGCTGTGAATATTTGATTTCACAGTCGGTAAACTTTTTGCTAAGGTAGTATATGGCATGCTCTTTTCGACCAGACTCGTCATGCTGACCCAATACACACCCCATCGAGTTCTCGGTAACTGACAGGTACATTATCAGCGGTCTCCCTGGAACCGGAGGGATCAGGATTGGAGGTTTCTGTAGATACTCTTTTATCTTGTCAAAAGCTTTCTGACAATCATCATTCCATTTTATGGCCTGATTCTTTCTAAGCAATTTGAATATCGGTTCACACGTGGCAGTTAGGTGAGATACGAACCTTGCAATGTAGTTCAGTCTTCCTAAAAATCCACGAACCTGCTTCTCTGTTCTCGGTTCAGGCATCTCCTGAATAGCTTTGACTTTTGCTGGATCAACCTCAATCCCTTTCTCACTGACAATGAAGCCCAACAGCTTCCCTGATCTCACACCAAACGTACACTTGTTTGGATTCAGCCTCAGTTTGAACTTGACCAACCTGTCAAACAACTTCTGCAAATTTACTAAGTGCTCCTCTTCCGTCTGCGACTTTGCAATCATATCATCCACGTACACTTCAATCTCTTTGTGCATCATGTCATGAAAGAGAGTCGTCATGGCCCTCTGATAGGTAGCACCGGCATTCTTCAGCCCAAATGGCATCACCTTATAGCAGAACGTGCCCCAAGGTGTAATGAATGTCGTCTTTTCCATGTCTTCTGGCGCCATCTTGATCTGATTATAGCCCGAGAAACCATCCATGAAAGAGAATACCGAGGATTGAGCCGTATTATCCACCAATACATCAATGTGAGGTAATGGGAAATCATCTTTCGGACTCGCCCTGTTCAAGTCCCGGTAATCGACACACATCCTGACTTTGCCATCCTTCTTCGGCACAGGAACGATGTTGGCTACCCACGGCGGGTAAGTTGTTACTGACAAGAAACCAGCATCGAACTGCTTCTGAACCTCTTCCTTGATCTTCACTGCCATATCAGGACTCGTTCTACGAAGCTTCTGTTTGACCGAAGGACAATCATCTCTGAGAGGTAGTCTATGAACCACAATATCAGTATTCAGTCCTGGCATATCTTAATAAGACCAGGCGAATATCTCCATATACTCTCTCAGCATCTCAATCAACCTGCTCTTGACCTCAGGTTTCAAGGCAGCCCCAATTTTGATCTCTCTTCTGGCGTCCTCAGTACCAAGATTCACAATCTCCAATTCCTCCTGATGAGGTTGGATGACCCTTTCCTCCTGCTTCAATAATCTAGCCAATTCTTTCGGGAGTTCACGGTCTTCATCACTCTCCTCTTCAGCTTGGTAGATGGGATTGTCGAAATCATATTGAGCCATAACAGATTTGTTCATAGTGGATGCCATAAGATCATTTCTGCATGTTGATGCTTTATTTTAGAAAAAGAGTTCAAGAAAGTCACAAAAACAAAAACATTGCCATTTTTATTTTTTTTTGAAAAATGAAAAACAAAATAGAAAGACAGGGATCACAAAATTGTTTGCAAAACGTCCTTTATTAGTGATAAACAATGAAAACATGTGGCCCTACAATGAACCACTACGCCTTGGGCAGAACGTAGGGTTTTGTGCAGAATGAAAAAAACAAAAGAAAATTACTCTGTCTGAAGAGTAACTTGGACCATATCCTCGGCAGTCCAGTTGTTGATCACTTCCCCTGGCGCACTTGGGCGGACCCAGCAGTCGAGATCACAATCGCTGTCGACATCTTCACCCTCAGTAGCAAAAACATCACCATGATTCATCAGCCCAGCGCTGGTGAAGGTACTTGGACCTGCTGCCCCCTGTTCCGCTCGGAGAGGCTCATAACCGATGCCAAATTTGTCCTCTTTGACTGGCAAGTCCACCATCTTGCCCCAGCCCTCAGCTCTACCAGAGTCCACAACCTCCTTAGCTTGCTTGTAAGAAGTGATCGAAGCACCTGGCTTCTTCTGCTCAGCGTAGGCCACCTTCTCGATAGCCACCGTCTCGAACGCCTGGCACAATGTTTCGTGGATCTCGCCATCCACCTCAACATATTTGAATGAGGACAGATGACTCACCAGAATGTCCTCTTCGCCACACACGGTCACAATCTGACCGTTCCAGACGTATTTGAGCTTCTGGTGGAGAGTCGATGAGACTGCTCCTGCTGCATGGATCCATGGACGTCCCAGAAGGCAACTGTAAGCAGGCTGGATGTCCATGACATAGAAGACGATGTCAAACTCCTCCGGACCTATCCTTATAGGCAAAGTGATTTCACCAAAGACGGAACGCTTGGATCCATCAAATGCTCGAACAACTAGGTCACTCGGCGTCAGCACAACCCCTTCAATCGGTATCTTCTTCAAGATCTGCTTCGGCAGCACGTTCAACGAAGATCCGGTGTCTACCAAGACATGTGACAGCACAGCCCCCTTGCACTCCATGGTGATGTGCAAGGCCTTGTTGTGATTCCGCCCCTCAGGTGTCAAATCAAGATCTGTGAACCCTACACCGTGTCGGGTAGTCACGTTAGCAATTACACCTTCCAGTTGATTGACAGAAATCTCCTGAGGTACATACGCCATGTTTAACATCTTCAGCAAGGCGTCCCTATGTGCCTCAGAGCACAACAGCAGAGAAAGAATGGAGATTTTGGAGGGAGTTTGATTGAGCTGATCTACAATCTTGTAGTCACTCTTCTTTATTATCCTCATGAATTCCTCCACGTCCTTCTCAAACGAGCCACCAGGCACATTTGTTTGAGCAGGAACTTCATCAAGAACGGCCTGTTTGCCCTTAGCTTTAGCAGATGCCTCAGCATTGGCATCCCTCAACTGTTGAGGCGCAAACAGCCGACCACTACGGGTAAAGCCTCCGGGTCCACCCACATTGTCCACAGCAGGACTCACAACGACCGGAGCTTTACTAGCAGGTGCAAAAATCGTCACGGGCGCTTGATTTGAAGGCTTGACCCTGTTCTCAGCCCTCCTGTTGCTTCGGTAGGCATTGTCATACCTCCAAGGCACAGCATTATTATTCTCGGCCCTTCTAACCGGAGCGACGATTGTTGTCGGAATATTGGTGGAAACTGGTGTGGAGATGGTAACTGGATTACCACTGGTTGTAGGCGCACGCCCTTCAGCTGGCTTGAAGAAGATAGTGACAGTAGACACTGCCCCTTGATCTCTGTTATCAGCCCTACCAAACTGAACACGGCCCTGATTCATCAAACCCTGGATACCAGCCCTCAGTAATTCACACCCGTTCTCGGCCTCCGCACAGCCCACACAGTCTCTGTCACAGCCCGGATGAACACCACTATTCAGCAGACGGTCTTTAACTACCAGCAAAGAAGTCTGAATCTCTTCAACACTGATCACCAAATCCTTGGATTCAGCCCCTTCAATATAATTTACCCTATGAGCACCATGCGCAGGCATAGGGTTGTTCACAACATTCGGCACAGGGGAGAAATTGATCGTCTTGGAATCGATCAAATCTTGGACTTTGTGCTGGAAAGCCCGACACTTCTCTATATGATGCCCTGGTGCCCCAGAATGGAAATCGCACCGGACATTTGCGTCATACCCAGGTGGCAAGACAGTCGGTGGAGCCATAGTTCTCAACTCCACGAAACCCAATCTGAGCAACTCAGGTAGAAGCTCAGCATATGACATAGGTAGCGGGTCAAACCTTCTATCCGGTTGCAGCCTCTGCCTCGGCTGATAAGGACGTTGTTGCTGTTGTTGTTGTTGTCTTGGTTGTTGAGGAGGTGGACGTTGTTGCGGTGCAGGGATGGTCACTGCAGCGACCTGTCTATATTGATGTTGATTTCTGTTCGGCCCCCGGCGATGCTGAACAGCACTGGTTTCACCTTCTCTACGGCGAGGTGCCCCAGAGAAAGGTTTCTTTGATGAAGAGGAACCCGCATCATTGATCTTCCCGGCCTTGATCAAGCTCTCGGTTCTTTCACCGCAGATTACAACATCAGAGAAGCTTCCGAATGGGCAACTCCCCATTCGGTCCATGAACACTCCCTGCAGTGTGCCAACGAACATATCAGTCAACTCCCTCTCCAGCATAGGGGGTTGAACTCTGGCAGCAAGCTCACGCCACCTCTGGGCGTATTCTTTGAAGCTCTCATTATTTTTCTGGCACAGACTCTGCAGCTGAGTCCTGCTCGGTGCCATATCCATATTGTGTTTATATTGTCTGAGAAAAGCTTCTCCCAGATCCCTCCAGCATCGGATAGAGTCTCGTTTGAGTTCCATGTACCAATCTAAAGATGCCCCAGATAGGCTATCTTGAAAGAAGTACATCCACATCTTCTCGTCGTCTGTATATGCCGAGATCTTCCGATAGTAAGCCTGCACGTGGGTGCGAGGGCAAGAAGTACCGTTGTACTTGTCAAAGGTGGGCGCTTTGAATTTGTGGGGAATCCTCAGACCTTCGACCAACCCCATATTCGTGACATCGAACCCAAGAGAATTCTGGCATTCCATCGCCCTAATTTTTTCAGCCAGGGCATCGACCTTACGATCCCTATCTTCATTTCTAGCAACATCACCATCGTCCTCACCCATCATTGTGAACATGTCCTCTTGTCTATCAACAAAAGGAGCTGGATGACGCGTCGGAGCCCTGGTAGCTCTGGCATTAACCTCTGCAGCAAGAGGCTGACCATCAACCCTTATACCCCTGAGTTCTTCTCCAGTGGCATAACCATAAACAGGAGCAGCAGCAACGTTGGCATTTTCGAAACCAGGTGGAGCAATAGGTGAACCGTGGTTAGACGCCTGAATAACCGTTTCTTGTCTCTGAACCAAAGCACGGAGCTCCTCCTGACCCTGAGCAACCCCTTGCATCATCGTCAAAAATTGGGCCATGTTCGCCCTCATCTCAGCCATCTCAGCCTGAACCTGATCCATGCTTCTTTGCTGATTGAGTCTTGTAGAATACCGGTGCGGTCTCTGATCAGCTATCCTGCCTGACACAGGAACCAGAGTGAGAAGTCCGAACCAGAACACCTGTTATGCAACATGTTATGATTATGATGTTAATGCATATGATGCACATGATAATGATCATTTCTCAGGCCTTCAAAGAGTCTGATTCATCTTCGAAAAAAAGCAACAATTTCATCTGTAAATGATCACCCGGATCTATCAGTGCACAGACTCTGGAATGTACCTGAGAAATGATATGCATGCAGAGATCATTTTTTTCTCTTTTTTTTTTCAATTTTTTTTTTATTGATTTTTTTTTATTTATTTATTGATTGCGTTTTTTTTTGAAAAATAAACATGCTATGATGCACATGATGCAGACACGACTGGCAAGCTGTGCATATCTGGACACAGGATCGAAGCTTCGGCTCGAACTCTGATCACAACCATCTGAAACCCCAAAGTCAATTGGTCAACTGTCATCTGAACCCAATCTGAGGAACCGAGTCACCAACGGAGCAACCTTAAATTCAGCCCAGGGGTCCGAAATAAACGGAACCCTCTGATCAATACCGGGGTCAAACCTCCGGCGTCCAGAAATAACGATCCATAAATCCGACTTATAAATATGACTCTGATCAACGGAACCAAAAGTCACCATCAAAGTCACCATCAGAACATGCATCTGTAAGAATCACCCTCCCCTCACAGGTAAATTCTAATCAGGTCATCCTAAGGCGGATAATAGTCTCGACAATCGGGCAAAGATACTCAATGGGTTTGCCCTTTCGGGTGTGCCATTGTAGCTCCCTTAAGATCGTCTCAACCAAGAATCCGGGAAAGAACGGTCACCAGAGTCAACAGTTCAGATGAAGTAACTCAACCAAAGTGGAATACCCACAGAGGCAAGCACTATCAAATGAACCTCGTCCGGCTTGTGGTACATCATGTTGCCAGGCACATGTTAACCTAACATGAAGGAGGCAACATGAGACCACACTAATCCTAGGTGTATACTCGGGCCTGGGTTTTAGCCCCACTCAGAACACCCACCCCAGACAGAAGAACCACCTGCACAGAGAACAGCTCAATGATAGTATGATGCATGCAAACATAAATGCAAACAATAAATGCAAACAATAAATGAAATGAATGCAATAAATAACAGCAAAAAGCAACCAAAGCCCTAACCTAGAGAGCGCTAGGAGAGACTCGCTTAGGGAAGAAGGACCAGCACAGGTCAACTTCTCTAGTATCCCCAGCAGAGTCGCCAGCTGTCGCATTACGCGAAAAACCGGCGGGAAAAGAAGAAACAGAGCCGCCACCGTGCATTATTTATCCCAAAAGAGGGAAAGGAAACGCTCAGAGTAAACTTGGGAAAAAGCATGGTCTCGCGACCAAAGAGCATGGGATCGGGAGTCGGTTATGCGAAGGGAAGGTATTAGCACCCCTACGCATCCGTCGTACTCGACGGGATCCACGCACAATAGGAAGGAAAATGGTTGCTAAAATCGCTGCTCAAACACACACACACTGGCTGAAAGAGACGCAAGAAAACAGACAAGACTGACTCGGCAGGATATCGCATCCTGGGCCTACTTAGTCTATCAGGCATAGACATCAGAGTCAAAGTAGTTCGGACTGGGGAAACGACACATGCTCGCTAGGATGTCGCATCCTATGCATACGTATCTCCTTGGGACGAAGGAGAATCAGAGCATTCGTAGCTCGGCTAACGCGCACACAAACAGAAATAGGCAAAGGCAAACGTGGAGCCTGAATGCCAATCACTGGACTTATATCAGCATCCGAACCAAAACACACACAAGAGGGCAAACATGGAGCCCGACTGCCAATCACTGGACTTACGTCGGCATCCGAACCATACACACGCGCACTGGAACCCGAATGCCACTCGATGGACTTACATCAGCTTCCAAGCACACAACAAGACACAGGATGAGGAATGCCAATCGCTGGGCTTACATCCACCTCCTAACACCCACACAGGAAGAAGAAGGGTCTCGATTGCAACTAGGGCAAGAGAAGGGGAAGGTCTCAATCGCAACGAGGGCGAGAGAAAAGAATTAGTGTTAGTTGTTAGTCAAACTCGACAAGACATCGCATCTCGTGCCTACGTATCTCATCTGAACATGAGAATCAGAGTTGCCGTAGTTCGGCTAAACTATTCCTGTTGGTTTGTGTTTTTTAAGTGGATAACGTCACTACGCAATCTACCGGATGCTCGACCTTTGGAGACTTACTCACCTGTAGTAGAAGGAGTGGACGTATCCTTAAGAGGGGATAATGTTTGTTTGTGTTTTAGGAAAGCTCAAGCAAGAAAGGAAGTCCTATACGAAGGAACCGTGCTACCTTAATTGTCATGCAAACGAGACTACGCGGAGTCTAGCAAACCTAGGGGATACAATCACACCACACAAACATATACAGCATGAAGTAAACACACCAACAAGGGGCTCAAACATCAAGGGCTAGGCTTTAGTCGAGGGGTCATATCAACCTCAACAAACAAGCCTCTGTATCGGGGTCAGGTTAGCTCTTAACCTTGCCATTGAGGGGCTAAGGTGAAGCCAGATGAAAGGTGATGAGGGGTGTGCCTCATTGCTTCTATCTCATGTCCGAGAGAGCATCAGACAAGGGAGCGTGGGTCCAGAATGGGGGGACCCTTCTACGCTCAGGACATAAACTCGACTGTACAATGTACAAGATCTTGGGCTTGGATCTCAATGCTACAACCATGTGATGGGAGTAAGGAGAAGACTCACTGAATAGTGGGGGATAGATTGCTTATCCCTACCTTTCACCAATTGCCTCAAATGAGGACTTTTCCTGCTTGGGACAAATATAAACATACACAAGCATTGCCTCTTAAGGAGGACTTCAGACAATTTGCCCGGCCCGGTAACAGCCGGGTCTCCAGACTACATGAAGAAGAAGGCTCTATACCTCAATGCCAATTGCTTATAAGCAAAGCAATGCAAGTTCTTAAGAGAACTGAGCAACTAAGTGTACCTGTACAAAAGTCAAACAGAATCAGTATCTACTTTCACAAACAGACAACAATATAAGAATCAATAATGTACAATCAAACAACAATGTGCAAGGCACAAGGCTCAAAGCTCAAATGCTATGCATCCTACAAAACAGCCACATTAGTTTACAAGTATCAAGCAAAACATCCCAAATGTGAAACAACATCCTTAAGCCTTAACCTCTTAACCTGAAAAGCCACAATCACATTCAAATGTAAGTCACATGACCACTAGGACTAGCCTAGGGTCCAAAAGATGGAAAAATCCTAAAACAGCAACCAATTCATGATCAAAGTCAAGCTATTTCAATAACAAAGGGATCCCAATTGGTCCCATATCCAAACTATGTACACATTTCAATCTATGCAACATGTAAGGCAAAGTGAGCAATGTTAAACCACATATGAGCAATCAGCAAGATCACATCACAAAAAATATCAAAACAGCATGGAAAATTCCACAAAAATTATATCCTAAACAGAGGACATTCAACAAGCTACATGTCAATTTTCAAGCAATTTGGAATAATGGAACTATGGGAATTAATTCAACATGACAAAGCATGCAAAAACACAATCAAATGAGATCAAAAAATATGTACCAACTTCAATTAAATGGTAAACAGTGGGATTACATGGGAAATTAGTAGGACCAAAGCCAAATGAAAGCTACACATGTCAGGAACTATTCTACCAAATTTCATGGTCATATCATTCATCATGCTCATTCTATGCACAAAATAAGACAAACTAGTTCAAAGGGAGCACTAAGCCCACAAACAGAATTATTGCATTCAAATCCACATCAACACAATCCCAAAAATTCTCAAATAAATTACACCTAAACAGGACCTAATCCAGGTATGGCACACCAAATTTCAGCTTAATTGGGCAAATGGAACCATGTCAATGAAAATCAACAAAAACAGACATAATTATAGGCTCCAAATCACAACCTCAACACATGCTTCCACTTTAAAAATTCATAACTCAATAAAAACAAAAAGGAAATGGATGAGACCAAAACAGGGAGGTCCTAACATGTGTCTATTACAAGCATGCCAAATTTCATGAATATCCAAAACACTATGAGCATTTCACAATGATTCTATCAACCTAGGTCACATGAGCTTGCAAAAATGAACACCAGAAATGAAAAATCATGATCGATTAGAAAATACAATGAACAATTCCACAAAAATTACCAAAGGATCCTAACATGTTAATGAGCATCCATACCAAATTTCAATCAATTCTAACAAGGATAGGTCATGCTAAAAAATCCAACAAATTGGCATCAAGAGGTGTGACACCAATTGTCACACCTAAGTTTGAAAAATTGTAACTCAAAGGCCAGGTAACATAAATTCATGAAATTTACATGGAAAAAATCCTCAGCCAATCAAGATTCAACACAAAAATTTTCAGCCATTTATCATACAATATGAGGATTTCATGATCAAATCATTCAAAGGTATCAAATTATGCACATGTGGAAGAAACCCTAGGTCAAATGCAAAATATTCCAAGCACAACTTTGACCAATAGGTCAAAAATCATCTACAGTCAAAGACAAAGTCAACAAAATTATTTTTGCATTTTTGTGATTTTCCTACATTTTTCTATGATTTTTCTAAGGTGTTAGGTATTTTTTATGATTTTTAAAGAATTAATTGAATTAATTAAATAATTTAAGTCCAGTGGCAAAACGGTAATTCTTTGCGCGGGGGCGGGGAACTCCCTATTTGAATTTTCAAACCAACTTTATGGATCAAACGCGTGATTTCATCATCTTCCACATGGAGAATTTCCAGAAATTTCAATGGAGCTCAAGAACACCAAATTCACGAATCCTAACCAAAACTAACAAACTTATAGTCGTTGGAACCGTTACAACACGTAGAACATGAATCTCAACTCCAATTAACCTAAAACTTCCTAAATCGTGTGAATCGATGAACATAGGGTTTTAGATCTAAACTTCGAGTTACGATTTCTAAGTCTACAATCAACCATTTGCAATTCTGAAACCAGCACCGTAATCTACGCGACAAGACCTTTCTCACGCACACAATGATTCCACAAACCATGACGATCGATTTTCGACGATACCTGGTATGCAGTAGCGGATTCGATGGAATTTGCGCGCGATTTCCAGAAACAGCAGCAGTACCAGCTCGTGTAAGGATGATGTGAAGCTCCGTTTCGGTCAATTTTGCTCCTATTGTTCAAAATTGCAATTCACCATGTGAGGACCTTGGATGTACAGTTGCTCGTGGTGCGGTTTTGGGAGCTCAAAGGCACAAACAGCTGCAGCATACAGTGATACGAAATTGATGCAACAAGAATTTTTCCAATTGACCAAAGATTGATGGAGTTTTTGTGGATTTTGGCTTTTTTGTGTTCTTGAAGGTTCTTGGAGAAGATTTGTGATTTTGATCTGAAAATTTGGTGAATGAGAAATCTGTTATGTTTATGCAGAGATTAAGCTTTTATATGGTAGCTCTAATCATGATTAACAAGCCCTTAATCCAAATTGGCAATGTTAAGCAAATGCACTTTTCTTCAAAATGGCCAAAAATGCCCTTCCTTCAAATCAGTCCAAATTGCCTCTCAATTTTGGTTCCAACATGTCCAAAATGTCATATGCAATGTGTAGAAACAAATTTCACTTCAATTGGATGCCTATTCTTGAATTTCACTATGTGGTAGAAAAGAGTCCAATTTTACATTTCCACTTTTCAAGTCAAAACCCAAATTATGAGGCCTAGCCATGAAATGAGGATTCAAACACACTCCAAATGCCATTCCTGAGGTGTTACAAAAGGTCTCATCTCAAAATTCCAAATATTTTGACATTTGGACAATTTTGCCCCTGATCCAATTTAACAGTCCAGTTGAAAAGTGACTTTTTGCATTGGCCACTTTTGGAAAAATCCAATGATGCACCCTTGAAGTACATGTCAAATGGAGTTTGTGCATATAAAGAACTTGCAATTTGGACCAAGCATGTGGTAGTTATGGCCTCCTGATTACAGGTCTTTTTGGAAATTCATCTGACCATATCTTGCAAACCACACATGGGATTTTTGAGTTCTTGGACTTTTTGGAAAGGTAAGAACAAGATCTTCAACTTTCATGTTGGACAAAATTCCATTTGAAGCTTGTATGATGAAGTTATTCTGAGGAGAAAAAGTTTCCATTTTGGGCAGCTAAGATTACAGGTCCACTTGCCATTTTGGGAAACTGTCTGCCTGAGCTCAATTCCTTCAACCTTGGTCTTTGAAATGCCAAATGAAGTTCATATAGACATGAATGAGACATATTCAACCAATTCCAATCATCAAATCACTGATTAAATGTACAGTTGACCACAGTTGACTTTCTAGGGTTTCTGGTTGACTGAACAATGACTGGTGACTTCTGAGCATCCAATCTTTGGCCAAACCACTTCAAAATGATCCTTGGACCATATGAGCTTAAAAAATCAACCCTAGGGCTTTGTCTCAATGAAAATGGCACTTGCTTGCTTGATTGCCTGATTCTCCTGATCAGTTGACCTAGTTCATCAACTGAGCTTGCACTTGGGCAGATGGACAATGCAATGTTATGCAGTGAACATGGTTAATGCTATGACCTAGTATGAAATGAATGTACACAATGGTAGGATGCAAATTTGAGGTGCTACACATGTGCCGGCATGGGATTGGCATTCAATGACAATGTAAAATTGAGGGCCTTGGAATCCACCAGATCTTGGACAGTATGCTTAAAGGCTCTACAACCCTCAATGTTATGCCCAGGCGCACCAGAATGAAATTCACACCTGGCGTTCTCATCATAGTTAGGTGGCCTCTGATCAGGTTTCATCGGAACCATCGCCCTCGGCTGAACCAACCCAAGATCCATCAACTTTTTGAACAGAACAGCATATGTCACGGGCGGCTTGTCAAAATGGCGATCAACCCCTTTTCCTCTCACCTGGTACCCGGCTCTCTGTGCTCTCTGTTGAGGGAACTGATACTGCTGTTGTACCGACTGATTACTAATAGGAATCATCACTGCAGCAGTATGCTGGTAGTAATGACCCCTACCGTGTCCTCTCTGGGCATGGACATTCACAGCACTCGCGCTATCCTCCTTCTTATGCTGACCATCACCCAAGGATCTCTTCGTTCCAGACGACGAAGCATTTCCTGGCATTTTCCCCTTCTTCAACCAGTCTTCAATCCTCCCCACCTTCTCAGCAATGACCTTCTGCCCCAAGGCGAACTCTCGCATGACACTGATCAACTCTCCCATATTCTCTTTCAGCTCGAGGATGTCTGTGTTTGGGAGATCCATCAGTCTTGGAGTATTGCGTCTGGTGAAGTATCTGTGAGGACGGGTTGAGTGCAAAGGTACAGCTCTGCGAGCGCGAGCAATGATTCCTGCAAAACAGCAAACAGGTTAATATGCATGAATGCAACGTCTATCCATATGAGGAAAATTCTGTCCTTCGATTCTGGTTTCATCGAGACAGATAATATTTCACCAATAACATTTTGACATCCAGATGTCTCTCAACCAGATTCTCAATCCATAATACTCCCCATATGGCTAGACGTAGGTTTGGTGCAGATGAATGCAAAATGAGAATGATGTATGAATGCAATGCACTATGCCATCCTCCAAGTCATCTGATCATCTGTTGCTCTGAGTCACAGCTCGGATCTCTGAACTGATCACAACCATCTGATGAGTATGTAACCACCAATCCTCCTCACGGGTTCCGAAATAAACGGAAGACAGATACATCATCATCATCATCACCAAACCATCTCTGAGCAGCCCGGGGAATCCTGAAATAAACGGATCCCCACTGATAAATAACTCGGCCCGGGGAATCCTGAAATAAACGGATCCCCACTGATAAATACCACGGACAGCACTCCGGCGTCACGACAATAAATGGCCATAAATCCGACTTATAAATAGGACTCTGATCCACGGAACAAAAAATCACCATCTTAGTCACCATCTGAACATGCATCTGTAAGAATCACCCTCCCCTCACAGGTAAATTCTAATCAGGTCACCCTAAGGCGGATAATAGTCTCGACAATCGGGCGGAGATACTCAATGGGTTTGCCCTTTCGGGTGTGCCATTGTAGCTCCCTTAAGATCGTCTAAACCAAAGATCCGGGAAATGATCGGTCACCAGAGTCAACAACTCAAATGACGTAACTCAACCAAAGTGGGGTACCCCACAGAGGAAAGCACTATCAAATGAACCTCGTCCGGCTTGTGGTATGTCACGTTGCAACATTATGCTGATTTAGCAAATGAGGAACGTGAGACCACACTAATCCTAGGTGTATACTCGGGCCTGGGTTTTAGCCCCACTCAGAACACCCACCCCAAACAGAGGAACCACCTGCACAGAGGACGGCAACATGATAGTATGATGCATGCAAATATTTATGCAAATATATACACTGTTAGAATAATAAATGCAATAAATAAAGCGGCACAAGCAACCTAAACTATCCTAGAACGCTAGGAATGACTCGCTTAGGGAAGATGGACCAACACAGGTCGACATCTTGTGTTTCCCCAGCAGAGTCGCCAGCTGTCGCATCCGCGAAAAAACAACCGGCGGGACTCAAATAAAAACACAACACAGAGCCGCCACTGCGCGTTATTTATCCCAAGATAGGGAAAGGAAACGCTCAGAGAAACCTGGAAAAGACATGGTCTCGCGACCAAAGAGAAAGGGTTCGGGAGTCGGTTACGCGAGGGGAAGGTATTAGCACCCCTCACGTCCGTCGTACTCGACGGGATCCACGTTCTAAAATAAAGAAAAGGTTGCTAAACATCACACACACACAGGGAACGCAGGTGGGGTTAAGAGGAACGAGCTCGATAAGGTATCGCACCTTATGCCTACATATCTCGTCTGGAACGAGAATCAGAGCCACTATAGTTCGGCTTACGCACGCCAAACAACACAAAACACACAAACAGATGGCAAACATGGAGCCCGACAGCCAATCACTGGGCTTACGTCGGCATCCGAACCAAAACAATCAATCAGGATACGTACAGCCAATCACTGGGCTTACGTCCATATCCTGACACACAACAAGATAACAAGTTAACACACACAAAAAGGAAAAGGCGCCCGGAGAGGTCTCGCACGACCTCCTGCCTACATACCTCGTCTGGAACAAGGATCAGGGCGATGTAGTTCCCCTGAACGGGAAAAGGAACACACAAACTAATAGGGAGTCGGGAACTCGGACCTAAAAGTCATCAAGCAAGCAAGAAGAGACGCTGAGACGTCAAAAGAAACTGAACATACAGACTAACAGGGAGTCGGGAACTCGAGCCTGATAGCTGTCAAACAAAACACCAATAAGACGCTGAGACGTCAGAAGAAACTGAACACACAGACTAACAGGGAGTCGGGAACTCGAGCCTGATAGCTGGCAAACAAAACACACGCAAAAAAGAAAAGGGTGCCCGGAGAGACCTCGCACGGTCTCCTGCCTACGTACCTCATCTGGTATGAGGATCAGGGCGACGTAGTTCCCCTGAAAGGGAAAGAAAATCTAGCCAGAAACCAAGGGAAGACACACTACCAGGGAGCTGGACTCGAGCCTAGTGTTGTCATGCATCGTTACCCTACGTTCAGGTTTCTACCTGCTTGCACAACTGCAAGCTAATCCTATCCAGGAAGAAAGCAAGCATACAAGCATACAAACAAAACAAGCATTTCAAGCAAACATGTCAAACAAATATTCACAAAGCACACACTATAACCAATCAAGTGAGGCTCAAACAATGGGTTTGACTGCCGAAGCAAGTCATCTGTACATGGGTATTATTCGCTCTTAACCTTGCCATTACGAGGCTAAGGTGAAGCAGATGAAAAGGTGAAGTGAAGATTAGACTTCACAGCTCTTATCCCTAACCAGGGAGAGCTTCAGACAAAGGAGCGTGGGTCCAGAATGGAGGGACCCTTCTACGCTCAAAGACTCTGACTCGATTGTGCAACAGCACAAGATCTTGGGTTTGTGTCCCAATGCATCAACACACAGCCGTGTGAGCAGAGGGACGACTCACAGAATAGTGGGGGATAGATTGCATATCCCTTTGATCCACCAATTGCCTCATAGAGGTCTTTACCTGCTTGGCACAAATGTAAACAACCACAAACATCGCCTCTTAAGGAGGACTTCAGACAGTTGCCTGGCCAAGTAACAGGCCAGGTCTTCCAGACTACATGAAGAATAGAAGTCCTACCTCAAGTGGTTTAAAAACCAAGCAGCTGCAAGCAAGCTCTTAAAGAACTGTAAGCGACTAAATGTACCTGAAATCAATCAAGTATCATCAGTACTCAGACAAACAATAAACAGCAAATGTTAATCAGTCAGACTATACAGACTCAGCAACACAGGTTAATGCACATAAGTGCAAGCTATAAGCTCAAGCTCAAGCTTCACAACCTACAAAACAAATTCATGTTAGTTTCCAACACCCAACAATCTCAATTTAATTGACTTGAAGCATTCTCCTTAAGCATCATGCATTTCATCCTGAAAAGTCAATCCAAATGTGAGAAACAAGACCACTAGGCCAAGCCTAGGGTCCAAAAGGGAGAAAAAATTCTAAACAGCAAGCAATTCTCAACCAAAATCATCTTAAATCAAATAGAAAGCAAATGCAATTGATCCCATACTCATACCATTCACCATATTCATTTCATGACCAAAACAAGTCAAACTAGGCCAAATGCAACATCCAATGTCCAAACAGAATGAATTCAATCAAAAGCATACCAAAACAATTCCAAAAATCCTCAAATAATTCACACCTAAACAGGACATATTCAAGGTATAGCATGTCAATTTTCAGCTCAATTGGACAAAAGGAACTAAGGCAATGAAAATCAAGAAATCCAGACACAATTATGTAAGCCAATTCAATACATTCAAGCAAGCATCCACTTCAAAAATTCATAACAGAGTGAAAACAATTAGGAAATGAATGGGACCAAAACAGGGATGTCCTACAATGTGTCTACAACCAGCATACCAAATTTCATCTTCATCCAAAACCATATGAGAATTTCACAAACAATATACAAACATGTGTCACACAAGGTTGCAAAATGAACCAACAGAGAAGAAAAATATCAATCAAATTGAAAATGCCATAGAAAAATCCAGAAAAATTCACACAACATCTCAACATGTCAATAATCATCCATGCAAAATTTCAATCCAATCCAACAATCATAGGTCATGCAAATAAATTCAGAAAGTTGGCCTAGCTAGGTGTGACACAAATTGTCACACCTAGATTCAAAAAATCATAACTCAATCATCAGGTATCCAAAAATCATGAACTTTACATGTAAATCACCATCAACATGTCCAGAATGAGCACAAAAAATTTCAATCATTTCTTTAAATGTATGAGCATTTCATGATGAATTTGGTGAAACATGTAAAAAATACACACAAGTCAAAGATCTATAGTCCAAGTCAACAATTCACCATGCACAACTTGTAAAACCATGCTCATAAAAAACTAGAGGAAAAATGGGATCTAACAAAAAAACTCTCATAATTTTCTGATTAGCCAATATTTTTTTATGATTTTTCTAATATTTATATGATTTTTAAATAATTATCTAAGTGTTATAATTAATTAATTGGATTTAATGGCAAAACTGTAAATATGCGCTCCCAGGATCAAAACGCAGCGCTTCATTAACTCGGTGGAGGCGCGTGATTGGTTGGTTTCCGCGGCAAACACGAATTCAAACTGGCTTGGCAACAAAACGGATCAAACGCATAATTTTTCCAGAAAATCCTCTTCATCCTCATCGTGTTTTCCAGATTTATCAAGAACACAAGAACATCAAACCCTAACCAAAATCTACAAACGAGTAACCGTTGGAAAGGTCTCAACGCCAGGAGTACGAATATGTGACCTAATCGACCTAAATCTAACTGTATAAACCGGATCGATCGAATTAGGTTTTACATTCAAGACTTTGAATCAACACAACTTATCCTATGGTTCACCATTTCAAGAACTAATTATATCATGATAATCTACATCAAACAAACTACAAAACGCATATAACAATTAAAGCAATGGTGAATTTCGAATTCTAACCTTGATTTGAAGGCAGTGTTGAAATTTGATGTTTCAAGGTGTTTTGATCCAAAACAGATGGAGAAGAATGATAGGTGAGTTGACTGGAACAGCTAGATCAATCCAACACGACTCCAATTGCCAGAAAAATCAAATCACCATTGTTAACCAACACTTGAACAGTCACGAATTTGGAGGTTTTAGGTGATGAATAGCCAAAACAGTTGAGGAAGAAGATGAATGGAGGAGGTAGCAAGAAAAATCACACGATTTGGTGAAGAAATGAAGAAGTTCCAATGGATCTTGCTCTTGAAGCTTCTTGAAGAATTTGGAGAATTTGGAGGGAAAAGTTTGTTGAGTTCTTGTGAAATGTGATTGTAATCAGAAGTTTGTTATGATTAGGAATTTATACCTCCCTTTAATCAAGCTCTTAATCACCAATTAGCAAAATGTAATGGCACTTAGCATAAATGTCGCTTTCAAAGCAAGGGCAAGCAATGGTCTTTTCATATGGGCTCTGTGACAGCTCATTGACAGCTCACACACTCTCAAAATGACATGTGTGAGCTGTTGCAACTTGTCCCATGGCCATTGGATGTGTATTTTGGATTTTCACTATGTCATGCCATGAAATGCATTTTTCAAGTGAATTTCAAAAGTGAGTTGACCAAATATGAAACCTTGACATGTTATGACCATTCCAACAATTTTCAAATTGCATTTGTGAGGTGTTGCAAAAATCCCCACTCAAAAATTCTCATTATTTCTCAAGTTGGACCATTTTGCCCTTGGATTTTTAACTGTACACTTGAAAATTGACTTTTTGCATTGACCATTTTTGATGAATTCCAATTATGCACCATGAAATTACATGTCAAATGGAGTTTGCACATAAGAAGATCATCCCATTTGGACACTCCATGTGGAAGTTATGCCCCTCTGATTATGGGTCATTTTTGAAATTGAATGGACCATAACTTGCCAACCATGCATGGGATTTTCAAGTTCTTGGACTTTTTAGAAAGGTGAGAACAAGATCTACAACTTTCATGTTGATCAAATTTTCATTTGGAGCTTCCTTGGACATGTAATTTTGAGGTCAAAAACTTTCCATTTTTGGAAACTCCTATTATAAGTCACTTTCTATTTTTGGCAATTTTTGTTCTGACTTGATTTTCTTCATTCTTAAGCTTTGAAATGTCAAATAACACTTGTTCCAACATGAATGAAGTGTATCCAACTCTCTCCTACCACCAAATCCATCAAATCAAGCACAGTTGACCACAGTTGACTTTTTCAACTGATAGATGAATTTGGCCATGCACTGATCAATCTGAACCCCAGTCCTCTGATGAAATGGCTCAAGGGTGAAACCCTAGCCTCAATAATCACAATAAAACCATGGGATGATCCCCATATACATCATAGACCCCATCTCCTAGCCATGCCCTGATTGGCCCAATGCAACTGATTAGGGTTGACCAGTGGTCAAAACCCTAATCTCAAGGAATATGCTTCAACACTTGAATCTTCTGATGATAAACCATGATGATGATGTATCACTTCAATCAAGATGAAGACCAATATCTTTTGAGAATCACAAAACCCTAAATTGGACCTCCACATCCTCAAATGATTGATGACCAGTCCAATGAAACCCTAGCTTGCACCATGACCTCTTCATCTCCTGATCAAGACTTGGGAGGATGATTTGCACAATGTAACCACATGATATGCAATATGCAATGCCTAATGACCTAAAAATGATATGCAATATGATATGCTAGTCCCAAGAGAGGAGGGCAAATTTTGAGGTGTTACAGCTGCCCCTATTCAATCCATTGTGAACCTGTCGATATGAATAGCCTCGGCTTTCAGATGATCAGGATGAAGAGTGATTGAATACCAAGAACAGACGAACAATTTGCACTCTGATGGGAAATAATTAACAACGCCTGTCAGAATCGGCGAAGAAGCAATCTCAAAGAAAAATCCGTCTGGTACGGAGAAAACTCGGCTTGAACCCCAAAACATAAACGTCGACCTGGATACCAAAACAACACTGTCGACCTGGATACCAAAATAAATGGTAACACAGGGATAACCCATGGCCTGAACACCACTCGCTCGGGATTACTATTCTCTCTCCTTTTTTCATTTTCTTGAACCCCGGAATTTTCTCTTCTTTTTTCATTTTCTTGGCCTGAACACCACTTTGGTCTGAACACCTCTTCGGTCTGGATACCACTTCGGTCTGGATACCACTTCGGTCTGGATACCGGGAAACTGGCCGGATTGCCGCAAGCTGCATCGATCTAATCATCGTGAGCTTCTTCGATCTGGAAATCGGAACTGGCCGGAGTGCCACAAGTTCTTCGTCCTGACTGTTGAGAACCTCTTCGATCTGGAAATCGGAAACTGGCTGGAGTGCCACAAGTTCTTCGTCCTGACTGTTGAGAACCTCTTCGATCTGGAAATCGGAAACTGGCCGGAATGCCACAAGTTCTTCGTCCTGACTGTTGAGAACCTCTTCGATCTGGAAATCGGAAACTGGCCGGATTGCCGCAAGTTCTTCGTCCTGACTGTTGAGAACCTCTTCGATCTGGAAATCGGAAACTGGCCGGAGTGCCACAAGTTCTTCGTCCTGACTGTTGAGAACCTCTTCGATCTGGAAATCGGAAACTGGCCGGAGTGCCACAACGACCCATGCTGAGGATGACAAGCCCTGAGCCGACTGCTCTCTATTCAACCCTGGCAGACAAACACTTCGCGTTTAGC
The DNA here is from genome assembly GCF_024323335.1 of Lathyrus oleraceus. NCBI lineage: Eukaryota > Viridiplantae > Streptophyta > Magnoliopsida > Fabales > Fabaceae > Lathyrus > Lathyrus oleraceus. The sequence continues at coordinate 14,192,607 of NC_066580.1, forward strand.
TGGGGATTATCTTCTTTCTTGTTTTTCTTGAACCCCGAAACTTTCTTGATTAACATTCCCATTTCTGCTCGACAGAAACTTACCCTCCAGTATCGTACTACTGGGGAATATCCTTGATTAAAACCATGATGCTAGACTCCTCGGAGTAACACCTTCACTGTCTGATAAAACCAATCCTCAAGCGGTAACCACGGCTTGAATCGCTCTGATCGCGTAACGTCCTCTGATTTTATTTCCATCTCTGTCCGACGGAAACATTTCCTCCAATATCGCACTACTGGGGAACATTGCTGACCTGACGTCATGATGCTAACTCCACAGAGTAACATCTTCGCTTTCTGGCACAACCACCTCTCAAACAGTAACCACAGCTTGAGACTAACTTATGTGTGCAATATGATGCATGATTGATTTTTCTGCGTAATGCTCCACAATTATGGAAATGCTACGCGATTTATTTTTTCTATGCAACATGCTATGCTTACTCTACATGATGAATGCATAAAAAGCATCCCCCTCAAGGGACTCTTCTGAGGAGCACGAGACACTCTGCTGAGGAACTCGTCAATACTCCGATCTCCACCCCGCTGGGGAATAGCACTGCTGCTGGGAAAAGGCAACCCTCGCTGGGGAAGAACCTCCTTTGCACCCCATCCGCTCGAGAAACTGCTGGGGATAAGAACCACCAACGCTCTGTGGGGATACAGTCTTTTGACTTGCTGGGGATATCAATCCCAACTCGCTTTGGGGAAACCTCATAGATACCTGACGACTTCACTGGGGAAATGCTCACAGATAGCTCTGCTGGGAAACAGCAACCTCCAGGACTGGCTGCTGGGAAAGCATCGGTCTGACACCTGCTGGGGATAACCATCCTGACCCTGCTAGGGAAACGAATGCCACTCCGCTGGGGATTACCCATGCAATCCATACCTAGGATACTCAGCTGGGGATGCAGATATCTGTCTGCTACGGAAAATTATCCGATCCACTGGTAGGATGAACACTGATGGAGATATATTTCATTGAGACCCGCTCCACTCGGGGAATAACAACCTTCGACCTGGCTGCTGAGGAAACACCGTTTTCAATCTGCCGGGGGTAACCATCCTGACTCGGCTAGGGGAACCATAGACCTTGGATCTGCTGGGGAGAAGGTCCTCCTGACACCGCTTGGGGACCTCGCTGGAAAAATGAGAAAAGTTGGTACAGAACACCCATCGACTCGTCGAACCACGGTATCCACCTCCCAATCTCGTATCAGCTTTCCACTTTTGAGAATTCCCAGACCCGTCTGGACCTTTTCTGCTCCATCATCTTGTACTCCCAACCGCTCCGCGCTCGACGAAAATCGAACTCCTGGGATTATACAGACTTTCAATTTTCAGACTTTGAAGAGTCTTCTTGATTAATTTCAAGGGTCGTCGGACGTCCCTCGTCGTCTCTTCATCGCTTCTCTACCCATTCATTCGTCCCTGATTGGACTCCCTGGGGATTTCTCTTGTCAAAGCTTCCACATCACAACCTGCAAGTGAGTGAAAATATCTAGCAGTACCTGCAAAACAGAACGTTAGATAAAACCGTGCTCCAGGCGTGTCAAGATTTCAACACTTGGGTCACTCAACCTTCCGAATAAGATTTCAAGTTTCCAACCTTATAAACATGCATTGGAAGGGACCTGTATGTCTTAAAATGCAAGATTCTTTATCAAAATAATCGGATGTTTTTGCAATCAAAGCGGTAATGAAAACAAAAACAAAATTATTTGACTGAATGTGCATTTTATTGATTGGAAAAGTGTGGCTCAAATGAGCAATACAAAGGAAGCAATTCCTGAAAAGAGGTAATTGCGCACAAAAGGAAAAATCTATCCTAATGGCAATGTGAAACCCGTGATCTCATCGAGTTCCAACTCGGTTACACCCCGTATGTCCTCAGACTCTCCGTGCTTTCTGCCTTCTGAACAAGACGTTTCTGATTGATCCCTACCGGGTATTATCCATGATGCCTTAACCAAAGCGCAAACGATCATGCTAGACGCAGTTGTTCGTTTCAATCCCTCTTTTGCCTGGACCGCCCTTTCAGGTTTTCAGTCCACCGGGATACCCATTTTTGCCCAAGTCGCCTTTTCAGGTTTTCGACTTGCCGGGTGTATAGTTCTTTTCTTTTTATCCCTAATTTTTGCCCGAACCATTTCTTTCTGTTTTTGGTTCGCCGGGATGCCCATTTTTGCCTGGACTATTTTATTCTTTTCGTCCAGCGGGTCTCTTTACACGAAGTATTTTTTAACTGCGTCCGCATTCACAGGGGATGGAAAATCCTCGCCATCCATGGTCGTTAACAACAAGGCTCCACCAGAGAAAACCTTCTTGACCACGAATGGACCTTCATAATTCGGTGTCCATTTGCCCCTTCGATCGTTTTGAGGAGGAAGGATCCTTTTCAGCACCATATCACCCTCGTGATATACCCGAGGTCGTACTTTTCTGTCGAAAGCACGCTTCATCCTTTGCTGATATAACTGCCCATGACAGATGGCTGCTAGCCTCTTTTCTTCAATCAGGCTCAACTCTTCATACCGGGTCCTTACCCACTCAGCCTCTTGCAATTTCACGTCCATCAGGACTCTCAAAGAGGGAATTTGGACCTCAACCGGTAGCACGGCTTCCATTCCATACACCAACGAGAAAGGCGTTGCCCCAGTAGGCGCGCCGAGGTTCAATACCCAGGATACCAGCTTCACACTTGCCCATACTGTCGGTGCATTCGAATGCTAACCTGGAAACGAAGGGAACATGGGATCCCTTTGGCGTAACCAAAGCACTAACTCGTCCACATTAACCCCATCAGACATCAGAATCCGTTCGGATTCGGGGTCAGGCCCCTCCTCCGGGATCGGTCACTCTCAATCTTTCGATTGGAGCACCTCGAGATGTCCTCATCAGGGAACTCAAACCTCATCGGTTGATAATTCTCCACGGGTTGTTGGGCGAGGTAATCAGACAATACACTCCCCTTGATTGCTTTCTGAGAGGTATATCGAATATCTTATTCAATCGAAATCATTGGCCCTTTCGCAACCCGTCCGGTCATTGCTGGCTCTTTCAAAAATCTACCTGATCAGATCCATCTCGAAATCCACAAAGTGCTATGAACCAGCATATACTGTCTCAGTCGGCGAGCAGCCTATGCCAAAGTACATCAAGTTCCCCGAGCAGTGAATGTATTGTTTCACAGTCGGTAAACTTTTTGCTAAGGTAAATTGCATGCTCTTTTCGACAAGACTCGTCATGCTGACCCAATACACCTCGTAGACCCCTCGAAGGTTGTCAAGTACCAGATTAACAATTGCTCCCTAGGGAAACATCAGAATCAGAGGCTCCTGCAACTTATTCTTTTATTTTTCCAATGCCCCTTGGCAATCATTATTCCACCTGACCGTTTGATCTTTTCTCTTGAATGGGTTCCCACGTGGCTGTTAGGTGAGATGTGAACCATGACAGGTAGTTCAATCTACCCAGGAGACCACGAACCTCTCTTTCTGTTCTCGGTTCAGGCACTTCTCTTATTATTATTATTATTATTTTTTTTAATTTTTTTTAGCAGGATCGACCTCGATTCCTCTCTTACAATGAACCCCCAACATTTTACCGGACCGCACTCTGACAGTGCACTTGTGCGAATTCAACCTCAGTTTGAATTGTCTCAACTGGTCAACCGACTTGCCCCGTTCTGCCAGATGCCCCTCTTCTGTTTGGGACTTTGCTATCATGTCATCAACATAGCATTTGATTCCATGATGAATCATATCATGAAACAAAGTCACTCTGATACGTGGCATCGGCGTTCTGCCTCTCTAGAGGACAGTCTTCTCTCCATGGTAGCTTGCGCGCAACGACATTGGTACTTGACCTGGCATATCCTGACACGACCAGGCGAAGGTATCCACATGCTCCTTCAACAGGACTACCATTCTGCTTTCGACTTGCCTCTGAAGCGGCTCCAACTTTCATTTCCTTTCTGACCCCGGCAGTATACGGGTTAACAAGCTCGACTTGCCCTTCATGCGGCTGAATCACCTTCTCCTCTTGTTTAAACAACCTGGCTAATTCCAGCAGATCACAATCTTCTTCGCCTTCTTCTTCGGCATGATAGATCGGTTTGTCGAAGTCATATGAGGTGTAACCAAATTGTTATCAATGAGATCCGAAGAATTATTTTGTTTCGATATCGGAACGAGACAAATCAAAAAAGAAAAATGAAAACAAACATTGCCATTTTTATTTGTTTTTAAACTGCAAAAATAAATGAAAAACAGGGAACACCGCTTTTTGACTGAAAAACATCCATTTATTAATGATGCAGAATGTTGCAAATTATGAACATGAGGTGGCCCTTACAATGAACCATTACGTGTCGGGCAACACGCAAGGCTTTCATGCAAATAAAACTGAAAACAGAAATTATTACTCTTCCGGATGAATGACAGTACTGATCTTTTTAAGCCTTCCAGTTCCCTGGTACGCACGGCTTTATCCAACCATCAAACTCGCAGTTACCATCAGTCTTTTCACTCACTGTACAGGCGTGATCTGAATCTTCAGCAATTGCACTCACCATTGCCTGACCATGTGCCGGCATGGGATTGGCATTCAATGACAATGTAAAATTGAGGGCCTTGGAATCCACCAGATCTTGGACAGTATGCTTAAAGGCTCTACAACCCTCAATGTTATGCCCAGGCGCACCAGAATGAAATTCACACCTGGCGTTCTCATCATAGTTAGGTGGCCTCTGATCAGGTTTCATCGGAACCATCGCCCTCGGCTGAACCAACCCAAGATCGATCAACTTTTTGAACAGAACAACATATGTCACGGGCGGCTTGTCAAAATGGCGATCAACCCCTTTTCCTCTCACCTGGTACCCGGCTCTCTGTGCTCTCTGTTGAGGGAACTGATACTGCTGTTGTACCGACTGATTACTAATAGGAATCATCACTGCAGCAGTATGCTGGTAGTAATGACCCCTACCGTGTCCTCTCTGGGCATGGACATTCACAGCACTCGCGCTATCCTCCTTCTTATGCTGACCATCACCCAAGGATCTCTTCGTTCCAGACGACGAAGCATTTCCTGGCATTTTCCCCTTCTTCAACCAGTCTTCAATCCTCCCCACCTTCTCAGCAATGACCTTCTGCCCCAAGGCGAACTCTCGCATGACACTGATCAACTCTCCCATATTCTCTTTCAGCTCGAGGATGTCTGTGTTTGGGAGATCCATCAGTCTTGGAGTATTGCGTCTGGTGAAGTATCTGTGAGGACGGGTTGAGTGCAAAGGTACAGCTCTGCGAGCGCGAGCAATGATTCCTGCAAAACAGCAAACAGGTTAATATGCATGAATGCAACGTCTATCCATATGAGGAAAATTCTGTCCTTCGATTCTGGTTTCATCGAGACAGATAATATTTCACCAATAACATTTTGACATCCAGATGTCTCTCAACCAGATTCTCAATCCATAATACTCCCCATATGGCTAGACGTAGGTTTGGTGCAGATGAATGCAAAATGAGAATGATGTATGAATGCAATGCACTATGCCATCCTCCAAGTCATCTGATCATCTGTTGCTCTGAGTCACAGCTCGGATCTCTGAACTGATCACAACCATCTGATGAGTATGTAACCACCAATCCTCCTCACGGGTTCCGAAATAAACGGAAGACAGATACATCATCATCATCATCACCAAACCATCTCTGAGCAGCCCGGGGAATCCTGAAATAAACGGATCCCCACTGATAAATAACTCGGCCCGGGGAATCCTGAAATAAACGGATCCCCACTGATAAATACCACGGACAGCACTCCGGCGTCACGACAATAAATGGCCATAAATCCGACTTATAAATAGGACTCTGATCCACGGAACAAAAAATCACCATCTTAGTCACCATCTGAACATGCATCTGTAAGAATCACCCTCCCCTCACAGGTAAATTCTAATCAGGTCACCCTAAGGCGGATAATAGTCTCGACAATCGGGCGGAGATACTCAATGGGTTTGCCCTTTCGGGTGTGCCATTGTAGCTCCCTTAAGATCGTCTAAACCAAAGATCCGGGAAATGATCGGTCACCAGAGTCAACAGCTCAAATGACGTAACTCAACCAAAGTGGGGTACCCCACAGAGGAAAGCACTATCAAATGAACCTCGTCCGGCTTGTGGTATGTCACGTTGCAACATTATGCTGATTTAGCAAATGAGGAACGTGAGACCACACTAATCCTAGGTGTATACTCGGGCCTGGGTTTTAGCCCCACTCAGAACACCCACCCCAAACAGAGGAACCACCTGCACAGAGGACGGCAACATGATAGTATGATGCATGCAAATATTTATGCAAATATATACACTGTTAGAATAATAAATGCAATAAATAAAGCGGCACAAGCAACCTAAACTATCCTAGAACGCTAGGAATGACTCACTTAGGGAAGATGGACCAGCACAGGTCGACATCTTGTGTTTCCCCAGCAGAGTCGCCAGCTGTCGCATCCGCGAAAAAACAACCGGCGGGACTCAAATAAAAACACAACACAGAGCCGCCACTGCGCGTTATTTATCCCAAGATAGGGAAAGGTAACGCTCAGAGAAACCTGGAAAAGACATGGTCTCGCGACCAAAGAGAAAGGGTTCGGGAGTCGGTTACGCGAGGGGAAGGTATTAGCACCCCTCACGTCCGTCGTACTCGACGGGATCCACGTTCTAAAATAAAGAAAAGGTTGCTAAACATCACACACACACAGGGAACGCAGGTGGGGTTAAGAGGAACGAGCTCGATAAGGTATCGCACCTTATGCCTACATATCTCGTCTGGAACGAGAATCAGAGCCACTGTAGTTCGGCTTACGCACGCCAAACAACACAAAACACACAAACAGATGGCAAACATGGAGCCCGACAGCCAATCACTGGGCTTACGTCGGCATCCGAACCAAAACAATCAATCAGGATACGTACAGCCAATCACTGGGCTTACGTCCATATCCTGACACACAACAAGATAACAAGTTAACACACACAAAAAGGAAAAGGCGCCCAGAGAGGTCTCGCACGACCTCCTGCCTACATACCTCGTCTGGAACAAGGATCAGGGCGATGTAGTTCCCCTGAACGGGAAAAGGAACACACAAACTAATAGGGAGTCGGGAACTCGGACCTAAAAGTCATCAAGCAAGCAAGAAGAGACGCTGAGACGTCAAAAGAAACTGAACATACAGACTAACAGGGAGTCGGGAACTCGAGCCTGATAGCTGTCAAACAAAACATCAATAAGACGCTGAGACGTCAGAAGAAACTGAACACACAGACTAACAGGGAGTCGGGAACTCGAGCCTGATAGCTGGCAAACAAAACACACGCAAAAAAGAAAAGGGTGCCCGGAGAGACCTCGCACGGTCTCCTGCCTACGTACCTCATCTGGTATGAGGATCAGGGCGACGTAGTTCCCCTGAAAGGGAAAGAAAATCTAGCCAGACACCAAGGGAAGACACACTACCAGGGAGCTGGACTCGAGCCTAGTGTTGTCATGCATCGTTACCCTACGTTCAGGTTTCTACCTGCTTGCACAACTGCAAGCTAATCCTATCCAGGAAGAAAGCAAGCATACAAGCATACAAACAAAACAAGCATTTCAAGCAAACATGTCAAACAAATATTCACAAAGCACACACTATAACCAATCAAGTGAGGCTCAAACAATGGGTTTGACTGCCGAAGCAAGTCATCTGTACATGGGTATTATTCGCTCTTAACCTTGCCATTACGAGGCTAAGGTGAAGCAGATGAAAAGGTGAAGTGAAGATTAGACTTCACAGCTCTTATCCCTAACCAGGGAGAGCTTCAGACAAAGGAGCGTGGGTCCAGAATGGAGGGACCCTTCTACGCTCAAAGACTCTGACTCGATTGTGCAACAGCACAAGATCTTGGGTTTGTGTCCCAATGCATCAACACACAGCCGTGTGAGCAGAGGGACGACTCACAGAATAGTGGGGGATAGATTGCATATCCCTTTGATCCACCAATTGCCTCATAGAGGTCTTTACCTGCTTGGCACAAATGTAAACAACCACAAACATCGCCTCTTAAGGAGGACTTCAGACAGTTGCCTGGCCAAGTAACAGGCCAGGTCTTCCAGACTACATGAAGAATAGAAGTCCTACCTCAAGTGGTTTAAAAACCAAGCAGCTGCAAGCAAGCTCTTAAAGAACTGTAAGCGACTAAATGTACCTGAAATCAATCAAGTATCATCAGTACTCAGACAAACAACAATAAACAGCAAATGTTAATCAGTCAGACTATACGGACTCAGCAACACAGGTTAATGCACATAAGTGCAAGTTATAAGCTCAAGCTCAAGCTTCACAACCTACAAAACAAATTCATGTTAGTTTCCAACACCCAACAATCTCAATTTAATTGACTTGAAGCATTCTCCTTAAGCATCATGCATTTCATCCTGAAAAGTCAATCCAAATGTGAGAAACAAGACCACTAGGCCAAGCCTAGGGTCCAAAAGGGAGAAAAAAATTCTAAACAGCAAGCAATTCTCAACCAAAATCATCTTAAATCAAATAGAAAGCAAATGCAATTGATCCCATACTCATACCATTCACCATATTCATTTCATGACCAAAACAAGTCAAACTAGGCCAAATGCAACATCCAATGTCCAAACAGAATGAATTCAATCAAAAGCATACCAAAACAATTCCAAAAATCCTCAAATAATTCACACCTAAACAGGACATATTCAAGGTATAGCATGTCAATTTTCAGCTCAATTGGACAAAAGGAACTAAGGCAATGAAAATCAAGAAATCCAGACACAATTATGTAAGCCAATTCAATACATTCAAGCAAGCATCCACTTCAAAAATTCATAACAGAGTGAAAACAATTAGGAAATGAATGGGACCAAAACAGGGATGTCCTACAATGTGTCTACAACCAGCATACCAAATTTCATCTTCATCCAAAACCATATGAGAATTTCACAAACAATATACAAACATGTGTCACACAAGGTTGCAAAATGAACCAACAGAGAAGAAAAATATCAATCAAATTGAAAATGCCATAGAAAAATCCAGAAAAATTCACACAACATCTCAACATGTCAATAATCATCCATGCAAAATTTCAATCCAATCCAACAATCATAGGTCATGCAAATAAATTCAGAAAGTTGGCCTAGCTAGGTGTGACACAAATTGTCACACCTAGATTCAAAAAATCATAACTCAATCATCAGGTATCCAAAAATCATGAACTTTACATGTAAATCACCATCAACATGTCCAGAATGAGCACAAAAAATTTCAATCATTTCTTTAAATGTATGAGCATTTCATGATGAATTTGGTGAAACATGTAAAAAATACACACAAGTCAAAGATCTATAGTCCAAGTCAACAATTCACCATGCACAACTTGTAAAACCATGCTCATAAAAAACTAGAGGAAAAATGGGATCTAACAAAAAAACTCTCATAATTTTCTGATTAGCCAATATTTTTTTATGATTTTTCTAATATTTATATGATTTTTAAATAATTATCTAAGTGTTATAATTAATTAATTGGATTTAATGGCAAAACTGTAAATATGCGCTCCCAGGATCAAAACGCAGCGCTTCATTAACTCGGTGGAGGCGCGTGATTGGTTGGTTTCCGCGGCAAACACGAATTCAAACTGGCTTGGCAACAAAACGGATCAAACGCATAATTTTTCCAGAAAATCCTCTTCATCCTCATCGTGTTTTCCAGATTTATCAAGAACACAAGAACATCAAACCCTAACCAAAATCTACAAACGAGTAACCGTTGGAAAGGTCTCAACGCCAGGAGTACGAATATGTGACCTAATCGACCTAAATCTAACTGTATAAACCGGATCGATCGAATTAGGTTTTACATTCAAGACTTTGAATCAACACAACTTATCCTATGGTTCACCATTTCAAGAACTAATTATATCATGATAATCTACATCAAACAAACTACAAAACGCATATAACAATTAAAGCAATGGTGAATTTCGAATTCTAACCTTGATTTGAAGGCAGTGTTGAAATTTGATGTTTCAAGGTGTTTTGATCCAAAACAGATGGAGAAGAATGATAGGTGAGTTGACTGGAACAGCTAGATCAATCCAACACGACTCCAATTGCCAGAAAAATCAAATCACCATTGTTAACCAACACTTGAACAGTCACGAATTTGGAGGTTTTAGGTGATGAATAGCCAAAACAGTTGAGGAAGAAGATGAATGGAGGAGGTAGCAAGAAAAATCACACGATTTGGTGAAGAAATGAAGAAGTTCCAATGGATCTTGCTCTTGAAGCTTCTTGAAGAATTTGGAGAATTTGGAGGGAAAAGTTTGTTGAGTTCTTGTGAAATGTGATTGTAATCAGAAGTTTGTTATGATTAGGAATTTATACCTCCCTTTAATCAAGCTCTTAATCACCAATTAGCAAAATGTAATGGTACTTAGCATAAATGTCGCTTTCAAAGCAAGGGCAAAATGGTCTTTTCATATGGGCTCTGTGACAGCTCATTGACAGCTCACACACTCTCAAAATGACATGTGTGAGCTGTTGCAACTTGTCCCATGGCCATTGGATGTGTATTTTGGATTTTCACTATGTCATGCCATGAAATGCATTTTTCAAGTGAATTTCAAAAGTGAGTTGACCAAATATGAAACCTTGACATGTTATGACCATTCCAACAATTTTCAAATTGCATTTGTGAGGTGTTGCAAAAATCCCCACTCAAAAATTCTCATTATTTCTCAAGTTGGACCATTTTGCCCTTGGATTTTTAACTGTACACTTGAAAATTGACTTTTTGCATTGACCATTTTTGATGAATTCCAATTATGCACCATGAAATTACATGTCAAATGGAGTTTGCACATAAGAAGATCATCCCATTTGGACACTCCATGTGGAAGTTATGCCCCTCTGATTATGGGTCATTTTTGAAATTGAATGGACCATAACTTGCCAACCATGCATGGGATTTTCAAGTTCTTGGACTTTTTAGAAAGGTGAGAACAAGATCTACAACTTTCATGTTGATCAAATTTTCATTTGGAGCTTCCTTGGACATGTAATTTTGAGGTCAAAAACTTTCCATTTTTGGAAACTCCTATTATAAGTCACTTTCTATTTTTGGCAATTTTTGTTCTGACTTGATTTTCTTCATTCTTAAGCTTTGAAATGTCAAATAACACTTGTTCCAACATGAATGAAGTGTATCCAACTCTCTCCTACCACCAAATCCATCAAATCAAGCACAGTTGACCACAGTTGACTTTTTCAACTGATAGATGAATTTGGCCATGCACTGATCAATCTGAACCCCAGTCCTCTGATGAAATGGCTCAAGGGTGAAACCCTAGCCTCAATAATCACAATAAAACCATGGGATGATCCCCATATACATCATAGACCCCATCTCCTAGCCATGCCCTGATTGGCCCAATGCAACTGATTAGGGTTGACCAGTGGTCAAAACCCTAATCTCAAGGAATATGCTTCAACACTTGAATCTTCTGATGATAAACCATGATGATGATGTATCACTTCAATCAAGATGAAGACCAATATCTTTTGAGAATCACAAAACCCTAAATTGGACCTCCACATCCTCAGATGATTGATGACCAGTCCAATGAAACCCTAGCTTGCACCATGACCTCTTCATCTCCTGATCAAGACTTGGGAGGATGATTTGCACAATGTAACCACATGATATGCAATATGCAATGCCTAATGACCTAAAAATGATATGCAATATGATATGCTAGTCCCAAGAGAGGAGGGCAAATTTTGAGGTGTTACAGATGGTCATGAGGCTTGCGTAGTGTGTTGCTACGTTAAGTCGTTCATGAGACCCACATTCCAGACGAGGTTTCTTTTGGATATATTCTGTCCTACGGGTGTTCCGTAACGACATGATGTTCCTTTAGAAATCGTCGACTCTGGTGACCATTTCCCGAGAACTCAGTCGAGGCCTCTCCTCTGAGACGCGTTTATGTTAGCTCTGGTGGGCGCATTCTCGCTGCTCAATCTGAGGACCCCGAGGCTGGGAACTTGCTTTAGGATGTCCTGTTGAGGGGAGTCAGTGGAGGTCTTTTATCCCGTAATAATGCCAAACCTTTAGTGGTAAACGTATTATTCTCGACTGAAGGGCCAAAGTTGACGAACTTCTGTTCCTAGAACCTACCAGTGAGGGCGAGCTAAATTCAGGAAACCTTAACCTCCAACCAACCCGATTTTCTGGAGCAGAGTTTTGATCTTGTATTAATAGAAAAAGTTGTTCAAGGTGGAAGAAGTGAACATATGGCTTGGTACTTTGAATTTTTTTTGATATGTTTGATTTTCCAAACTTCCACCTTAAATTTCATCATGTTCCAAGCTTCAAATGAAAAAGTGTTCAACATGAAAGTTGTTCCTCTTGATCTAACCTTTCCAAAAAGTCCAAAATCGTCTCATTTGGACAAAGGATGAATGACTTGTGCATGGGTTAAAGTTGAAGGACCATTTGGATCATTTCAAGTTCCACTTTTCATACACGAATGCATGACTTGACAACATGATTTCCACATGACTTACACTCAATTTTGGACCTAAATGCGTCACTTGATGGGCCTTACACACGCCCATGCAAGCATGCAAGAGATATTTTCAACTTTTGCCAAAAATGGAAGTGCGCTAATATCAGTCCCATTGACCTATAAATAGAAGCTCTCTTGCTCAGAAATTAGAACCTCATGCGTATGCTTTGAGTCAGCAACCCTAAACCCTCACCATTAAAGGATAAGCTTGAGGATTTTCTTTGAAAATCGAGTTTGAATCTCCCATTATTTTTGAGATTGAAACTCCAAGAGTCTATCCCTTTCCTTGATCCATTTCTATTCCATCAAGCATCTGAAGCAAGGCCAAGCATAATTGAGAGCAAGATCGTGCCAATCTGAAGCTACATTGAAGGTGATTTTCTAGATTTTTCCACTCTCCTATTCTCTCTTATTTCTCCACTATTCTTGTTGATTTTTGGTTGTTTGAAGTCCTACCAATATAGGCAACAAGATTGAGTTGCTTATAGGTCAAATCGAGGAAACTCAGATCATCATCCTCAAAATTCAACTCCCTGTTTCTTCCTATATACTTGCAGTTAGACAAACTTTCAGCCAGATTCGAGCTCCTAAGCATTTTTTCTTTAAATCCATGTCTTGCTTTTTCATTTTGGTGATGGTTGAAGGTGGACCAGACCGGTGAGGTTCACCGAGAAGAAGGTCGGAGCTCTGGCTCTGGCGATGTGTTGGCAAGCTTCTGAACCACATGATCCATCCAATTTGTTTTAATCTTGAGCGCTGGTTGTGATTACCACGTGTGTTGCGCAGTTGACTGATGACCACATGGAACGCGCGCTTTGGACCACTTGATTTGCCACCTCAATTAATGAGGGAGATCAGATGGTCCACGTGTTTTTGATTTTCTGAATTTTCATTTTAATTGCTTTATTTTCTTTAATTCATATTAATTTTAATATTGATCCAAAAAATATGGGACTTTCACCCAAAAAATTCAATATTTTTCTATTTTATTTTCTGAATTAAAATTATTTTTTGGATCAATATTAATATTTTTCATGATTTAATTATTTTTGTTCATATTTTTAATTGTTTAAAAATACTTTTGACTCCAAAAATTATGAATTTTTTTCTCCAATGTCCTTTGACCTTGTTTGACCTATGATAAATATCTTGGCCATTTATTTGGTGTTTTGAAGAGGTTTTAGGTTTTTAATCAAACATAATTTAATTTAATGCATTTTTAATTGATTTTTAATTGTTTAATTGTGAATAAATTGTGTTGAGCTATTTTTATTGACTTGTGAAGTTTGACTATGATGTTTGGGCCTTGGTCAAGGTTGATTTGACTTTGTTAGATTAAAATCATTGGATTTAGGGGATTGATGAAATGTACATTTCATCTCCCAAAATGAATGATTGATTTTAATTTGATAAAATTCCTCCCATGACCAATTTGTGTTTGTCTCATTTCCCCTCCATCTTCATCTTCAATCCCATTCTATCCCATCCATTCCATTGACTAATGATATCTCTATATTCTAAGGTTAGTTGGTTCATAAACCAGCACAAGTATGAATGAGATTAAGTCCTTCCTTTTGCCATTTTATTTTTAAGTGTGGTATGTTTTAGGAGTATGGTTCATTGTACCATATCTCTAACATGCATTAACACTAAAATTTCTCTTGCCTGACCTCAGATAGTTGTGACTTCTACATAAGTCCAATTGTGATTGCTTAACATAGCACTAAATTTGACCCAAAAGCATAGCATTCTAGTAAGTGAGATTGTAAGTCTCCCCCCTTTCATGGTATTGTAAGAACAAAATTATTTCTACAATAGAATTCCAGGATTTTGATGATAACAAAGGATGAAACCAAAATTGGCACCCTAACGAAATTTTTCTAAGTGTGCAGAACTTTGAACAGCATCAAAGGACCCTGATCATTTTATCAGACACAAACATTAATCAGATACAAAGTGCTAGAAGATCAGACGCATTTGAGGAAGAAGTGCGCCCAAGAAGTTCTGAATCTAAGCAAAGCAAGACAGTAAAAAGAACCAGAAGCTCTAAACATCCACTGGTCTTAGTTCTGATGATCTAGAAGACTAGTACTCTGAGAAGCTCTAATGTAACTTCAACATAATCTCCTTCTGACGCATGACTCCAATATAGAGACTCTGATGAAGATTCACCAAATCCAGAAAGAGTAACGGAAAGAAATTCTCAATATGGAAAGGAAGTATTTTAAGAAAGAAGTTATTCAGGGAGACAAAATGGTTATGGCAAGAAACAAAGCAGTAATGACATTGAATGCTCCTCAAAGACAAATATTCTGTCATCACTCCAACGGTCCTTCTCTCTACTATATAAAGGACAACCTACCTCATTGAGAGACTACAACACAACGCACAGAAAAGTCATTCATATTCTCTCTCAATTTTTCACGAGCTGCTGCTCATACTTGAAAACTCTTGCTGAAATATTCTGCTGTAATACTTGCTTACTCTTAGAAGCACCTTCTATTACAAATCTATTTTCCTAAATTGTCTTTGTTCCTCAAGTGACTCTGCGTAGTCTGTATACTTGAGAGGACTAAGAGATCATTCTCTTAGACGTTTGGTTGTATAATCTTTCAAGATTAGTGGATTAAGTCCTTTTTGAAGGCGAAATCACCTTGGCCGGGTGGACTGGAGTAGCTTTGTTTTCTAAGCGAACCAATATAAAATTCTGTGTGTTCTTATTTTTGAAAAAGCTTTTATTTTCTAAAGCAATTCAACCCCCCCCCCTTTCTTGTTTTTCTCACCTTCAGTTGGTATCAGAGCTTCAGCTTTGTTATTGATTTTCTAATCAAACACTTAACAGTGTAGAGAGATCCAGAACGAGAAAAACTATGGCCAACACCAATGAAAGAGATAGTTACAACGCTAAGCCTCCAGTCTTTGATGGAGAGAAATTCGATTACTGGAAAGATAGAATTGAAAGTTTCTTTCTGGGCTACGACGTTGATCTCTGGGACATTGTCACAGTTGGATACATACCACCTGTAATAGATGCTGGAGTTGCCATTCCTAGAAGCAAAACGACAGATGATCAGAAGTGCGAATTCAAGAATCATCATAAAGCCAAAACGATACTTCTCAATGCCATATCCTACAATGAGTATGAAAAAATCACCAACAGGGAAACAACTAAAGAAATACTTGACTCCCTGAGGATGAATCATGAAGGAAACTCCCAAGTCAAAGAAACAAAGGTTGTGGCTCTAATCCAGAAATATGAAGCCTTCAAAATAGAGGATGATGAAGCTGTAGAGGTAATGTTTTCTAGATTTCAAACTCTAATTGCAGGTCTCAAAGTACTAGATAAAGGATACACAACTGCGGACCATGTCAAAAAGATAGTCAGAAGCTTGCCAAAAAAGTGGAGACCCATGATCACAGTCTTAAAGCTATCAGAGGATATGAACAACATCAGCCTTGAAGAGCTTGTCAATTCACTCAGAAGTCATGAGATAGAACTGGAGGAAGATGAACCTCAGAAAAAGATCAAGTCTATAGCACTAAAGTCCAGATCTGAAAGGCGCAAGTCTGACAGAAACAAAGCCTTCCAAGCCGAAGAAGAAGACGTTGATGACTCTGAAAAGGAAGATTCTGATGATGAGGAAGAATTATCCCTTCTGACCAGAAGAGTAAAACAACTCTGGAGAAAAAGGAATAATAACTTCAGAAAACCAAGATCCAAAGGAGATCGATCAGAATCAACTTTAAAAGGTAAATCTAACATAGATGTTACGTGTTATGAATGTAAGGAAACAAGTCATTACATAAACGAATGTCCCAAGTTGAAGAAAGACAGTTCCAGAAAAGAGAACTTCAAGAAAAATTCCTTCAGAACCAAAAAGGGACTGATGGCTACCTGGGACGACAGTGAATCTGACTCATCAGAATCAGACTCTGATGAACAGGCAAATGTGGCACTCATGGCTACCACCTCCAAGAATACTTCAGACGAAGAATCTGAATGTGAAGAGAGTTAAAACACCAGTCATGGTACCTGGACTCTGGATGCTCGCGACACATGACGGGAAGAAAATATATGTTCCAAAACCTGGAACTTAAAGATGCTGGATTCGTAGGTTTCGGAGGAGATCAGAAAGGAAGGATCAGAGGCTCCAGAACTATTGGTAATGGTACTCTTCCTTCTATATCTGGTGTTCTCTATGTAGAAGGATTAATGCATAATCTGTTATCAATAATTTAATTAAGTGATAACGGGTATGATGTAATCTTCAATCAAAAAACATGTAAAGCCATAAATCAAAACAATGGATCTGTCCTATTCACTAGCAAGAGGAAAAACAATATTTATAAAATAAATCTTTCGGATTTAAAAGAACAAAATGTAAAATGTTTGATGTCTGTTCACGAAGAGCAATGGGTATGGCATAAACGCTTGGGCCACATTAGCATGAGAAAGTTATCTCAGCTAAATAAACTTGAGTTAGTTAGAGGCCTACCTAAGTTGAAGTTTTCTTCAGATGCTCTATGTGAAGCATGTCAGAAAGGAAAATTTTCAAAATCATCTTTTAAAAAGAAAAATATTGTTTCTACCTCTAAGCCTCTGGAACTTCTTCACCTTGATTTATCTGGTCCTGTGAAAACAGCATCAGTCAATGGAAAGAAATAATGACTAGTCATTATTGACGATTTTAGTCGCTGGACATGGGTAAAATTCTTAAAGCACAAGAGTGAGTCTCACTCTGTATTCACTAGCTTCTGTTCCAAAGTGCAAAACGAATTTGACTCTAAAATCATCAGAGTCAAAAGTGATCATGGTGGGGAATTTGAAAATAAATTTTTTAAGGAATTATTTGAGTCTAATGGAATATCTCATGATTTCTCCTGCCCTAGAACTCCACAACAAAATGGAGTTGTAGAGAGGAAGAATAGGACACTCCAAGAGATGGCCAGAACCATGATCAATGAAACAAATATGGCTAAGCACTTTTGGGCTGAAGCTGTAAATACAGCGTGTTATATTCAGAATAGAATCTCCATAAGACCTATTATGGAGAAGACTCCCTATGAACTGTGTAAAGGAAGAAAACCCAACATTTCTTATTTTCATCCTTTTGGATGTTCCTGCTTTATTCTAAATACTAAAGAACATATGAACAAGTTTGATTCTAAAGCACAAAAAGGTATTATGTTAGGATACTCAGAACGCTCTAAAGGCTATAGAGTATACAATACAGAAACCAAAATTGTGGAAGAATCAATTCATGTCAGATTTGATGATAAGCTTGACCCTGAAAAGTCAAAGCTAGTTGAAAAACTTGCAGATCTGGAGATTACTCTTGCAGGTTCTGACGAAAAGATCAAAGCACCTGAAGCAGCTGCCACTCAAACTTCAGAAGGAACTAAATCCCCAGCAATCCCAAGGAAAGCTAAAAGTCGCCTCAACATATCTGAAGAGTTAATTCCGGGAAACAAGGATGAACCTATCCAAACTAGGTCAACCTTCAAGGCACCTGAAGAAACTCCTCTGGGACTAGTATCTCTGATCGAGCCTACTTCCTGTGATGAGGCACTTCAAGATAGCAACTGGGTCCTAGCCATGCAAGAAGAGCTAGATTAATTCACAAAGAATGACGTCTGGGATCTTGTTCCTAAACCTAAAGGCACTCACATTATCGGAACCAGATGGGTGTTCATAAACAAGCTGAACGAGAAAGGAGAAGTTGTCATAAACAAAGCTCGGCTAGTGGCTCAAGGTTACAGTCAACAAGAAGGCATAGACTACAATGAAACCTTTGCCCCAGTCGCCAGGTTAGAATCTATTCGCTTACTTGTCTCATTCGCTATAAATCATTCTATCAAACTGTATCAAATGGATGTCAAGAGCGCATTCCTTAATGGTTGTATATCAGAAGAAGTGTATGTCAACCAACCTCCAGGTTTTGAAAATTCAAATTGTCCAGAACATGTTTTCAAACTTAAAAAATCTTTATATGGACTAAAACAAGCTCCCAGAGCTTGGTATGAAAGATTAAGTAATTTTCTTCTGGAACATGATTTTATCAGAGGGAAAGATGACTCTACACTCATCTGTAAAAACATTAATAATGATCTCATAATATGCCAGATATACGTTGATGATATCATTTTTGGTTCAGCTAACGCCTTTGTGTGTCAAGAATTCTCTGAGTTAATGCATGCAGAATTCGAAATGAGCTTAATGCAAGAACTAAAGTTCTTTCTAGGAATTCAGATTAATCAAGCTTCAGAAGCCACCTACATTCATCAAAGTAAATACATAAAAGGCATTCTGAAGAAATTTGAAATGGCTGAATGCAAATCTTCTAAGACACCCATGCATCCAACTTGCATTCTTGAAAAAGAAGAAGTTAGTCAAAAGGTTTGTTAGAAGCTCTATCGTGGTATGATATGCTCTCTTCTCTATCTGACTGCTACACGTCCTGCTATTCTATTTAGTGTTTGTCTCTGTGCCAGATTCCAATCAAATCCCAGAGAATCTCATTTAACAGTAGTTAAGAGAATTCTCAGATATCTGAAAGGAACTCCTAACCTGGGCCTGATGTATGAGAAAACATCAGAGTATAGACTATCTGTTTTATGTGATGCAGATTACGCAGGAGACAGAATGGAATGAAAAAGTACATCTGGAAATTGTCAGCTCTTGGGAAAGAATCTGATATCCTGGGCCAGCAAAAGACAATCAACCATAGCCCTGTCTACTGCAAAAGCGGAATACATTTCAACATCACTATGCACTACCCAGATGCTCTGGATGAAGAATCAACTAGAGGATCTTCAAATATTTGAGAGTAACATTCCTATCTTCTGTGACAATACTGCTGCCATTTCTTTAAGCAAGAATTCCATTTTGCACTCCAGAGCTAAGCACATAGAAATAAAACATCATTTCATTAGAGACTATGTTCAGAAAGGGGTAGTAATGTTGAAACTCATTGATACAGATCATCAATGGGCTGACATCTTTACCAAACCCCTAACTGAAGATAGATTCCTTTTCATCTTAAAGAATCTGAACATTCAAAATTGTCCTGAATAAAATGTGCCTCTGAGTTTGTAAAATAAGATTCTGATGTAAACAAAGTGGATTATGCCTTTGACTCTGATACTCCATCCAAGTTAGAAGTCATCTGAGTTAGAAATCTCCAGGAACCAACCCTTTGGTATTCCTGAAGATCAGATAGAGAAAACACGTGGAGCACCTTGCGTCTGACCTTGAAACTTCTAGACAGCTGTCTAGCAGTAATCAAGAAACAGTCTCTTGAGATCTCCTCGAGTAGTGTACTGACTGTTGGGATTAGACATCATTTATGAGTTGTAATCATTCTCTCTCTAACGTGCATACTTGGTTTTTGTGCTAAAATCTGTTTTGTGTGTCGTTTTGCATGCGCCCTAATTTGGGTATTTAAACACTTTTCTTCACACATTGCACACTTTTCATGCTCACAAACACTCTTAACCCTCTTGCAAGTTCTTTTCTCCCTCACGGCATTCCTGCAGCGTGCATTCAAGTTCTTCAACCTTCAACTCAGTTCATCAACAACATTCATGGATTCCCAACAACAATCAGTGTATAACTTCTCTCAACAGATGGATTCCAACGAGCAAGTTCCAAGTTCAAGCACTCCAAACCCAGCTGTTACCGGTGTCGTCACCACTCCCATCTACAAAGAACCTCACATTCTTGATCGTGAGCCTCATATCAACCTTGCAACACCTTTTGAGAAACTGAAAGTTTTGTGTGAATCACTGGTGGATTTTGAAAACATGCGAAGGAACGGTATTGACCTCACTGAAGAACTGCAGAATCAAGGTTGGGGAAACTACTTCCAACGTCTCTACGATCCAGTTTACACAAACCTGGTTAAGGAATTCTGGAGATTCGCTGACACTGACGATCACTACATCGTCTCCTATGTTCTGGGAGTCAAGATGGTGATCACTGAGAAGTCCATTGCTTCTCTTCTGGGCATGGAGAAAGCTGGAGGAAGAAGAATCTACAACATTAATCCTAGGGCAAAGTATCTGTCCCATGAGATTAATCCAACAATATTCCAACAGAATGCTGAAGGCAAACACTCCAAGAACAAGGAACTACATCAGAACCTCCGGGTCTGGCTGAAGATCATCTTGGGCACAATCCATCATCGCCCAACTTCCAACTCCTCAGACTATATCAACACAGACCAGAAGTGTATCCTGTACTACATCCACAAGGTTCTGAAGCTCTGCCTTTCGACACTCCTCTTCAAGTACCTCAGAGACTCTGTAAGAGATACAAGAAACAACATGAAGCCCAGAAACTACATCCCTCTGGGGAGGCTGATCTCTGACGTTCTGATTGAAAGCGGCCTCGTGGACCATCTAATAAAGTTCAGACTCATGGAAGACGTGATGATAGATACTGGAAGAGCTCTAAACGCCCGCAATCTGAAGATCATGGGGATTCTGGATCAAGTAAGGTTCAAACCTACTCTGGACACCTCCTGGGATGCTCTCAAAGATCAGAGGAAGATCCCAAATAGACTCTATCTGTTCTCAAAAATAGACCCTTCAGAAGTAATCATGTATCACTTAGATGATCTGCGAAAACAAGGAGTAGATATCTCAGACTTCAACTTAAGCCAACTGCCAGAACAACCTCCCAACTTCATGAAGTGACCACGAGGACCATCAGAGAAGGCAAAGCAGGCGAAGAAAGCGAAGCTGGGAGAATCCTCTGGATCAAGACCTCCAGTACCTCTGACTGGATCTTCTGGTAAGTATGTTTCTATCGCTCCTTCTGTACAACTTAAGCCCATTGCTTCCTCTATCCCTCAACCAACACCCATATATACCAGGAGCGCCTAGCCAGAGAAGCTAAGGAGCAAGCCCGCAAGGAAGCAGAAGAGAAAGCCAAGCAAGAAGAACTGCAAAGGATCAAGGAAGCTGAAGCCAAAGCTCTAGATGATGCCGCTGCTGCCACTGAAGCTGAAGCAGAAGCACGCCTAGCTGAAGAGTCTGCCACCAGGGTAGAACAGGATGCTCTTACTCAGGGGAAGTCCTCCACCTTTGTCCCTCTGGTTCTAAAGACACTTGAAGATCTTCAGAAAGAACAGAAGGAAGTCCGAGCAAGATTGGATCAACAGGATTCAGTAAATGTCAACATTCAGAATCTGCTGACCCAGCTGCTCCAGAGGATGCCTCCACCTCCAAACCCTTAGGCACCTAGGACTTGTTTATGTGTTCTTTTGCTTGTTGCTTTCTATTTTGCTTGTTTTTCTTTCTATTCTCTAGCTGTTGTTTGTCGTTTGTGTTTCTGGCATCTGTGCCTGCTATGTGAATATATATATATATATATATATATATATATATATATATATATATATATATATATATCTTCTTGCCCTTTCATTTCACTAAGTCTTTTTGATTCTGACAAAAAGGGGGAGAACTAAAAACAGATCTGATGAAAACATATCTAACTCCTATCAGAACTCTGCAAACATTGTTTCTAATCCTTTTTAACTTAGAAATTTGCAGGAGAGTATCTAGAAACACCATATCATGGAAGGTCCGGTAAGAACTTCTGAACTCCCAGACTTATCTCAGGGGGAGCTCACATCCATCTGATCTATAACTATTATCTAAAAATTGTTTCATCTCTGAATTAAGATTGTTTTGTCATCATCAAAAAGGGGGAGATTGTAAGAACAAAATTAGTTCTGCAATAGAATTCCAGGATTTTGATCATAACAAAGGATGAAACAAAAAATGACACCCTAACGAAATTTTTCTAAGTGTGCAGGACTCTAAACATCAACAAAGGACTCTGATCATTTTATCAGACACAAACATTGATCAGATACAAAGTTCTAGAAGATCAGACGCATCTGAGGAAGAAGTGCGCCCAAGAAGTTCTGAATCTAAGCAAAGCAAGACAGTAAAAAGAACCAGAATCTCTAAACATCCACTGGTCTTAGTCCTGATGATCTAGAAGACTAATACTCTGAGAAGCTTTGATGTAACTTCAACATAATCTCCTTCTGACGCATGACTCTGATATAGAGACTCTGATGAAGATTCACCAAATCCAGAAAGAGTAACGGAAAGAAATTCTCAATATGGAAAGGAAGTATTTTAAGAAAGAAGTTATTCAGGGAGACAAAATGGTTATGGAAAGAAACACATAAGTAATGACATTGAATGCTCATCAAAGACAAATATTATGTTATCACTCCAACGGTCCTTCTCTCTACTATATAAAGGACAACCTACCTCATTGAGAGACTACAACACAACGCACAGAAAAGTCATTCATATTCTCTCTCAATTTTTCACGAGCTACTGCTCATACGTGAAAACTCTTGCTTAAATATTCTGATGTAATACTTGCTTACTCTTAGAAGCACCTTCTATTACAAATCTATTTTGCTAAAATTGTTTTTGTTCCTCAAGTGACTCTATGTAGTCTGTATACTTGAGAAGACTAAGAGATCATTCTCTTAGACGTTTGGTTGTATAATCTTTCAAGATTAGTGGATTAAGTCCTTTTTGAAGGCGAAATCACCTTGTCCGGGTAGATTGGAGTAGCTTTGTTTTCTAAGCGAACCAGTATAAAATTCTGTGTGTTCTTATTTTTGAAAAAGCTTTTATTTTCTAAAACAATTCAAACCCCCCTTTCTTGTTTTTCTCACCTTCAGGTATTGTGTGGAAACTTGGCCTTTTTTCCTTCCTTTGGAAGATGTCTTGGTTCAAAGATCCATGCTTGTGAATAGAGGGTTGAGTGTTCTCTAAAGAATGACTTAAACAACTGAAAAGAAAAAAACAATACTAACATCTAATCAACTAACATTTGACTAACTTTTAATTTCAAGTCATTTACCTTATGCACTTTAAATCCAAGCCCCTTTATCATTTGCTATTATTCATATTATTTAACTTGTTTATTTTAATGCCATTTTTACTTTTCTCATTTGAGCCATGAATTGTGAATATATTGTGATTTTATATACTTGTTTGTGTATTTTTTTTTGTGTTTGTGGTCTTAGGGCCTTAATGTACCTAATAAACAACAAAAAAACCTAAGAAAATGTTTGTGTGGACTATTGGATTTGATCTGAGAATTGGACTTAGAATTAGACAACACTCCATATGCAAAAGGACTTGGCCAATGCCAACTTTTCTGAAGCCAAGTCATTGTGAATTGAACTTTCATCTGGTATAAGTATTGAGATCCCTTTTGAGTTCATCTGCTACATGGTCTTCATGCAAATGTTAATTTGAACCTGTGTCTAATTCCTATTTCTGAGCCATTCAAGGAGTATGTCATCTGATGCATGGGAAATTATGAAGAAGACTATGGAGTTGCTAACTTGGATATGGATATCTTTATTTGATGCCTTGCTCTTCATCTTGCTATTTGTTTAATGATATTGCTTGATTTCAAAGTCCAAAGGAAAAATGGGTTTCTATATGACATTCTTGTCTATTGGATTGCATCCTATTGGTCAGATCTTTTCAACTCTTAAACTTTTAAATTTTTTCTTAAGATTAGTCTCTTCATCTCCTCCCACTTCTTAAATTTCAAATCTCTCTCCTCTTTAAAAATCTTCTTTGTTTGTGATTTTTAAACTCAGACTTTATTGAAAATTAGAAACTTTGGCCTTATGCCATTGCTTTTTTTTTTAACTTCTTTTTCTTAATCAAACTTGTAAATGAACTTAACCATACTTGACTTAAAATTTCAAAAGACAAAAATAACTAACACCCATTCAAACTCTTTTAGACCTTTGGTGTCTCTTTTAAACTTAAATTTTTGTTAAAAGCAATGCACTCACTTTGAAATTGATACCACGGACTACGAGGTTTTGATCCCTCATTTTATGTTGGTACGTAGGCACAGGTCCGAAGGTCTTGTCAAACACAAAAATATAATTAATGAATTCTTTTCTCATCCTCACAATCTATTTATTGCAAACATCTTTTATACCAAAACACATACACACATAAAAAAGGGCTCCCTAGGAGTACCTAGGACACTTTGGGTGCTAACACCTTCCCTCTGTGTAACCAACCCCCTTACTTGTAATCTCTGGCATTTTATTAGTTTTGATTTGAAAACTTCTTATCTTTGGGTTTTGTTTGTACTTTTCCCTTTTCCTTTAGAATGTTTCTTAATCACAGTTTATTTTTATATTTTTATAAAGAATATTCTTAAAAAATTGGCATAGTTGGTTTGTCTAGAGTTGAACGTTAGTATTCAAAAATGATTATTGAGTTGTAATCTCCAATCACAGATTATGTGATTGATAAGAAAGTGAGTAGGATCTTGTTTAGGGGGAGCCCTAAATACAAAGTCATTGGGCAATGTTAGGAAGAGACATGGAAAAATATAGGGTTTGTTTTGCTTGTAGTACTAATTATAGTAAACTACTAATAATGATTTTCTTTTCCTGTGCTGTGGACTCATCCCCATAAAAGTAGGTGTGGTTTCACTGAACTGCGTAAACAACTACACCCTCTGGTCACTATTATAAGCAATAAAAAAAGTTTATGTTCATTGAATAATTGATGTATCGGATAATAACCAGATACATCATTTATTCAATGAATCTAAAAAGCTTTTTTTTTCTTATAATAGTGGCCGGAGGTTGTATTATGTTATTTACCACTTTTTTCTCCTTCATCTAGTACTTTCTACTAAGGTATTTCTAGTTTAACTTGTCGAACTAGTTGTCTAGGACATCGTGTTCAACATATGTCCCCTTAGGAACAGAATTTCAAAACTTTTTCACATATGAATGAAAATTTTGCATGAAAAAATTTCTATGTTAATATTTTAATGACACTTAAGACAAATGAAAATTATCTATGAAAAAAGTAAATATTACCGTCAAATGGTTTTGTTATTTATACATCACAAGACACCATTTCGAAAAGGATTGAAATGCTTGAAAATAATCATCAATAATTTGAAATTTTTCAAGAAAATGCTTCATGAAAAAAATGCAATGAAGAGGTATCATATTGTTTCATAATTTTCCAAAAGTCACATAGGTTAATCGATTTACTCACATAGGTTAATTTATTTACCTTCCCTCAATATTCAAAAGTGATTTGAAAAAACACTAGGTTAATCAATTCGCATATAAGGGATAATCAATATACATAGCCAAAATTGGAAATGCTAAATTGATTGACTTGCCATGTTAATCGATTGACCTCATTTGAAAACCAAATTTTGTTCAAACATAACTAATGTAAATCGAATGGCTTGATGAGGTAAATAGTTTTACCTTATTAAGAATTTGAAAATTTTCTAATGTCATAGTTTTACCTTATTAAGAATTTGAAAATTTTCTAATGTCATAGTTTTACCTTATTAATCGAATAACATGGTTTAAGGTTCACCATATAAAATATTTTAATCCCGATAATTAATGTTTTTTCCTATGTCAATTATTCATATTGTATTCTTTATTGTTCTTTTGTAATATAATTCTAATCCCGATCAAATGAAAGATTTTCTTTTGTAGGTTTTAGGCTGATCTTTTCTAATATATCTAGATTTGCAAATTTTGGTCTAATCCTTTTGTGATTCTATCACTTTCCTGCTCAAATGAAGAACAACAACTTCATTCAATTGCGTAGCTGATATAAGACATATATTTCTTTCGTAATAGGGTTCACAGTCCCTTTTCTAAGACACCATATAGATATTTCTATCATAACGTCCCGACTCTAAATAAAAATTATGAACCAAGAATCCAATTTAGCTAGCACCTTTTATCTAGTATTCAATATGGTTCTTATGTACTACAATTTTATCCTCGATCAAATTTAAGATTTTATGTGGCAAGTTATAAGTTGATTTTTCCTTTGAAAAATGGACATCCATGAAAAGAAAAAGGAATCTGACCCTAGTTAAAAGCTGACTAGGTGTGAATGCTTCTTCCGTTTGTGTAGTTATTAGTCTTGCATATTCCTTATGGGTTTACCCAATATGTTATAATTCCAATAATTAATGTTTTAGGTTGACTTTTTTTCTTGTATATCTAGATTTGCAAATTTGACCCTAATACTTTTTTGATGCTAACTTTTTCCTGCTCAAATGAAGAATAAGGGCTTCATTCAATTTTCAAGTTGATCTAAGACCTAGTTTTCCTTTGTCTTACAATTTAAAAACCCTTTTCCAAAACACAATATATATCTTTCTAATCATGTCGTCCCAACCTAGATTTAAATTAGGAACTAGGAATCTAATTGATGTAGCACCATTTTTTTGTCACAAATAGATGTAAAAAATGTATACAAACATACCATGTATAATAAGCCTTATTAATTAGATTCTTACCATAATTGCTAAAATCATCACATTCCAAGTAACTAATTTGGTTCTAACTTTATGAGATATATGGTGGAATTAAAACTCTTTTGATTTTACTTTGAAATATGGACATCTAATGTAAGAAGAAAGAATTTGACCCTGGTTAGGACACGATCAAGTATGAATGTTCTCTTCCCTTTATGTGGTTATGCTCTTGAGTAAAATTTTCTCTTGTCTCTATTAATAAATTTATTTGAAACTTCTCCATAATATTTGATATTCTTAAGGATCTTTCTTATAAATATTTTGTTCCATATACAAAAATAAATTAGGATATCATCCTTATATAGCACATATGTCAGAGTTTTGGCTCCTATGGTTAATTTCATAGGTTATACTTGCCCATCTTCAAGAGACAATGTAATAGCATGGCACAATACGTCTTCCACAATGCAAAATAAACTAGGAGGGAAATGTATCTTGTCTCACACCATTTTTTGAATTGGAAATATCCAAATTGTTTCCCATTTAGGATGGCAAACAAACATTCTCTCTCCATAAAAGCCGGTAAAAAAAGGGGCGCAACGGAAAGTGCGTAAACCAAAAACTAATATGCTTGTACCTACAAATCCTAAAAGTTTAAAAAAATTCATATTTTCCACATTAATATGTGCGTCTGTAAAAAACAAGGTTGTGCGGGGATAGTGAAGGGTGTAGGCATAAAACTTTACCTTGACCCACGAAAAATGTAGGGAAAATGAGCATACGGACTGGGCTTTTGCAACGACTATTTCCATTCACTAGTTTAAATAGCATCCACAATTGTATATTTTCTTTATTTCAAAGACCTTAAATACATTCAAAAGGAATGACCAATCCAAAGCATCCATATTTTTTAATATATATCTATATAACCATGTTCCTTCCATAAAATTTATCATCAATCACATTTACCGTTTCAAATACTATAACAGGGGAAGATCCATTTTAGTCCCAAGGGGTACTATTACACCCCTCAAATTTTAAATATTATTCTTTTTTTAATTTTATATACGAACATTTTCACCCTTAGAATAGTATTATTTGTACTCTCTATTCTACTCTAGAACCCATAAACTTCGGGTTAAGAAAACTTAAACATTAAGCATCATAATAAAGAAGTTAATATTACATAATTTTGCAAATGAAATATATTTAACTCAATTTGTTTAACTAATGGAAATAATATTTTCATATGTATATGGTTTATACAAAATAAAAGTTTTGGAGATCTACTTTCATTTTTTAATACGAGTAGATTATATAAATGGAGTATCCTCGAGTATGAGATTTAATACAACTATATATATATTCATGTTGTAAATTGTTACACCTAGTATAGTATATATACTTCTAATTCATAATAACTTGAGATACAATTTTCTCGGATACATATCATCTTAAAAAAAAGTAATGCCACTTTTCATGTGAATTAGTATTTTCTAGGATAGTTATCCTCTTTAAAAAACCAGGGCAATTTTCATGTGAATTAGTATTTATTCAAGATTTGCAACCTATGTTACGCTAGTAAGTTACCTTGTTTTGAGGTTTTATAATTACTTTAATTATTAAGCTTCTAAACAAATTCATCATGCAACAAAAGTGTTGGTTTTTTTTCAAAAACTCTAATTTTAATTTTGTATTTTAGTATGTTCAAGATTGTGTGATTTGATCATATGTTTACAAAAGTTATTTTCAAATAAAAGCAAAAAGATTTTTAATTTCTTTTTGAAGTTATAGTTACGTCTTTGTATAAACTTGTTCTAAAAATAACGTTTGCTAAAAATTAATTTGATAAACTTTCAAGAAATTCACTTTTTTTATACAAGAAGTTAATTTTTAATAAAAAAATAGATATGATATGTATGTTTTTCAACAATATTATTGTCATTCATTTTTGTTAAGATCCTATGTTTAAATTCAATTTTGAAAATGTACTAATTTTGAATTTCATGATAGAATTTTTCCGTGAAATTTTAGCGCGTCAATTGCAATTATTTTGAACTCGAATATTATGTAATTATGTGATATAACATTTGATTCATATAAAAAATATACAAATTATATAAATATTTCTTTATAATTAGAATCTTTTTTAATCATAGTTTATTTTTTGTATTTTTTAAAGAATATTCTTCGAATTATTTATATCAAAGTAATTATTTTAAAAAATTTAAACAATCAATTCTATTAATATTATAAATTAATTTAAGTAAACTTAATTTAAATATTAAATAATTTATATTTAAATATATTAATTAAAAATAACTTGAATAATTTAAATGTAGATACAAAACTCCAAATTCTTACATTGAATTAGAATTTAATTCCTATAGAAAATAAAACCATTGACCACCGCCCATAATAATAGAACAGGATTGATAATACATGTTGTTGAAGCTTCTTAGAAAAGTTATATATGTTCACATAATCAATTATGCACTTATATATATAGGTCTCAAAACCCGAAATTTCTTACAACTTTTTAAAATGAGAACTCAAACAATCCAATTTACAACTCTTGTGACATTACTTCTAGTGTTATTAATCAAAATAGAGGGAGATTCAAAGTCTGTTTCAATTCCAAATGGTGAAGTGAACAAGAACTTCATGACCAACACTGTTGCTAAAAAAGTTGGTATGGATGATTTAGAACCATTTAACTGTAGCACAAGACCATTGATATGTAACGCTGGAGAAATTCCTCCAAGAAGTGTGTGTTGTAGAAACAAATGTGTAGATCTTACTTCAGACTCATACAATTGTGGGTTTTGTGGATTAGCTTGTCCATTTAATTTGCAATGTTGTAACCGGTTGTGTGTGAACACAAATTTTAGTCCTTTTAATTGTGGTGCGTGTGGAAGGGTATGTCCCATTGGAAGGTTTTGTTTTCTTGGCGCGTGTGCGCTTGGAAATCCATCTCAAACATCACTTAATCATCCATCAATTCCAAAAGAGTAAATTATATTAAGGGTGTCAGGATGTAGGTTGGATTAATGAAATAAATGTTTTCTATCATAATAGAAGAACATCATTTATTATTTATAACATGCTTAGCCTAGTTGCATTAAATATTTATGTTGTATTTGTTGTTTATACAGATTTTTAAGTAAATTTTTATTTGATTTTAAAATATAAAAGTATATGTGATTTGAGTTTTTAAGTTTGATCGGATTGTTTAAATATCATAATTTTGAATATCCAAAATAAAATTTGATGTGGTTTTTGAATATCCAAATTTATAAATTTTAAGTTTTTAATTATAATTAAACTATATAAATTAATAACAAATTTGATAAGAAATATAAATATTAGAAATAAATATTACATAATGAAATTCAACAATTATGCTTGAATCACATAAAACAATAAAAGAATTAAATAAAAAGAATAAATTGTATTAGATGTGAGTAGTAAGAAAGAGATTGAATTTCTTGAGCTTATTTATATATCAAACTAATATTTTTCGGCCTTAGAGAAGTGGTTTATTTATAAAGATGAAACCAAATATAAACATTGCAATGTGTAAATCAACCAACAACCGAATTGCATAAAAAAATACTTCTACTTCATAATAACTTGACATACAATTTCCCCCGATATTTATCATCTTTACAAAAAAGGCATGGTATTTTTCATGTGAATTAGTATTTTCTAGGATAGTTATCATATTAAAAAAAATATGGTAGTTTTCATTTGAATCAGTATTTATTCAAGATTTATAATCTATGTTACGCTAGTAAGTCACATTATTTTGAGGTTTTATAATTACTTCAATATTAAGCTACTAAACAAATTCACCATGCAACATAAGTGCGAGGTTTTATTCAAAAGCTTTAATTACAATTTTGTATTTTAGTGTGTTCAAGATTATGTGAGTTGATCATATGTTTTCAAAAAATATTTTCAAATAAAAGTATAAAGATTCTTAATTTTTCTTTGAAGTTATAGTTACGTCTTTTTATAAACCTATTATAAATATAATGTTTGCTAAAAACTATTTTGATTAACTTTCAGGAAAGTCTTTTAGGAAAGTCTTTTAGGATTTAGGGTTTAGGGTTTAGGGTTTATAAACCAACAGAATGCTGAAGGCAAACACTCCAAGAACAAGGAACTACATCAGAACCTCCGGGTCTGGCTGAAGATCATCTTGGGCACAATCCATCATCGCCCAACTTCCAACTCCTCAGACTATATCAACACAGACCAGAAGTGCATCCTGTACTACATCCACAAGGGTCTGAAGCTCTGCCTTTCGACACTCCTCTTCAAGTACCTCAGAGACTCTGTAAGAGATACAAGAAACAACATGAAGCCCAGAAACTACATCCCTCTGGGGAGGCTGATCTCTGACGTTCTGATTGAAAGCGGCCTCGTGGACCATCTAATAAAGTTCAGACTCATGGAAGACGTGATGATAGATACTGGAAGAGCTCTAAACGCCCGCAATCTGAAGATCATGGGGATTCTGGATCAAGTAAGGGTCAAACCTACTCTGGACACCTCCTGGGATGCTCTCAAAGATCAGAGGAAGATCCCAAATGGACTCTATCTGTTCTCAAAAATAGACCCTTCAGAAGTAATCTTATATCACTTAGATGATCTGCGAAAACAAGGAGTAGATATCTCAGACTTCAACTTAAGCCAACTGCCAGAACAACCTCCCAACTTCATGAAGTGACCACGAGGACCATCTGAGAAGGCAAAGCAGGCGAAGAAAGCGAAGCTGGGAGAATCCTCTGGATCAAGACCTCCAGTACCTCTGACTGGATCTTCTGGTAAGTATGTTTCTATCTCTCCTTTTGTACAACTTAAGCCCATTGCTTCCTCTATCCCTCAACCAACACCCATATATACCAACTCAGACACTCCTCCCTCAACCACCAGACCATCTAACCAACCCTCTCAGAAATTCAACCTTGCCACCACAACCCTACCTGTTTCAGAAGTAGAAATGCTAAACGAAACAACCTCACCCTCTTCATCTTCTTCTCCAGAATCACCCCATACTATAAAATTTCCACAGATACTGAACCATCTGACCCTCCCTCTCCAACTCTGGCTCAGCTCCAAACACATGCTCTGGCCTCTCAACAGCCAACATAATCCATACCTGAACCAGAAGTCACCTCATCACCCACAGAAGAACCAAACACAACCACATCTGACCCTCCACCATCTGACACAATTCACGCTGAAACACAACAACCCAACTCTGACATACCCCCACCAAATACATCCGCTGAACCACAAACTCCCACACTCAATCTTAGCCCTCCCACTTCTCAACCCCTAGCCTCTGAACCTGAAAACACCCTTCCAACCCTTGAGGAAGCAATAATGGTGTTTGCAGAAGCCTCAGTTGACAAGGTCAAGTCTCTGACCATCAACTCTGGCATCAGTGATGATCCTTCAGCTATAAGGACACACTGGAACAGAGTGATTAGTTGGATGACCGCTGAAGCCTTTAAGCTGAAGGGCCTATCTGAGCAAGTCCGCAACGACTTCATCAGAGACGCTGAGATCAGACTACAGGAGCGCCTAGCCAGAGAAGCTGAGGAGCAAGCCCGCAAGGAAGCAGAAGAGAAAGCCAAGCAAGAAGAACTGCAAAGGATCAAGGAAGCTGAAGCCAAAGCTCTAGATGATGCCGCTGCTGCCACTGAAGCTGAAGCACAAGCCAAAGCTGCCGCTGAAGCAGAAGCACGCCTAGCTGAAGAGTCTGCCACCAGGGTAGAACAAGATGCTCTTACTCAGGGGAAATCCTCCACCTTTGTCCCTCTGGTTCTAAAGACACTTGAAGATCTTCAAAAAGAACAGAAGGAAGTCCGAGCAAGATTGGATCAACAGGATTCAGTAAATGTCAACATTCAGAATCTGCTGACCCAGCTGCTCCAGAGGATGCCTCCACCTCCAAACCCTTAGGCACCTAGGACTTGTTTATGTGTTCTTTTGCTTGTTGCTCTGATTTGCTTGTTGCTTTCTGTTTTGCTTGTTGCTTTCTGTTTTGCTTGTTTTTCTTTCTATTCTCTAGCTGTTGTTTGTCGTTTGTGTTTCTGGCATCTGTGCCTGCTATGTGAATATATATATATATATATATATATATATATATATATATATATATATATATATATATATATATATATATATATATATATATATATATATATATATATATATATGTATGTCTTCTTGCCCTTTCATTTCACTAAGTCTTTTTGATTCTGACAAAAAGGGGGAGAACTAAAAACATATCTGATGAAAACATATCTAACTCCTATCAGAACTCTGCAAACATTGTTTCTAATCCTTTTAACTTAGAAATTTGCAGGAGAGTATCTAGAAACACCATATCATGGAAGGTCCGATAAGAACTTCTGAACTCCCAGACTTATCTCAGGGGGAGCTCACATCCATCTGATCTATAACTATTATCTAAAAATTGTTTCATCTCTGAATTAAGATTGTTTTGTCATCATCAAAAAGGGGGAGATTGTAAGAACAAAATTAGTTCTGCAATAGAATTCCAGGATTTTGATCATAACAAAGGATGAAACAAAAAATGACACCCTAACGAAATTTTTCTAAGTGTGCAGGACTCTGATCATTTTATCAGACACAAACATTGATCAGATACAAAGTTCTAGAAGATCAGACGCATCTGAGGAAGAAGTGCGCCCAAGAAGTTCTGAATCTAAGCAAAGCAAGACAGTAAAAAGAACCAGAATCTCTAAACATCCACTGGTCTTAGTCCTGATGATCTAGAAGACTAATACTCTGAGAAGCTTTGATGTAACTTCAACATAATCTCCTTCTGACGCATGACTCTGATATAGAGACTCTGATGAAGATTCACCAAATCCAGAAAGAGTAACGGAAAGAAATTCTCAATATGGAAAGGAAGTATTTTAAGAAAGAAGTTATTCAGGGAGACAAAATGGTTATGGAAAGAAACACATAAGTAATGACATTGAATGCTCATCAAAGACAAATATTATGTTATCACTCCAACGGTCCTTCTCTCTATTATATAAAGGACAACCTACCTCATTGAGAGACTACAAGACAACGCACAGAAAAGTCATTCATATTCTCTCTCAATTTTTCATGAGCTACTGCTCATACGTGAAAACTCTTACTTAAATATTCTGATGTAATACTTGCTTACTCTTAGAAGCACCTTCTATTACAAATCTATTTTGCTAAAATTGTTTTTGTTCCTCAAGTGACTATGTGTAGTCTGTATACTTGAGAAGACTAAGAGATCATTCTCTTAGACGTTTGGTTGTATAATCTTTCAAGATTAGTGGATTAAGTCCTTTTTGAAGGCGAAATCACCTTGTCCGGGTAGACTGGAGTAGCTTTGTTTTCTAAGCGAACCAATATAAAATTCTGTGTGTTCTTATTTTTGAAAAAGCTTTTATTTTCTAAAACAATTCAAACCCCCCTTTCTTGTTTTTCTCACCTTCAGGTATTGTGTGGAAACTTGGCCTTTTTTCCTTCCTTTGGAAGATGTCTTGGTTCAAAGATCCATGCTTGTGAATAGAGGGTTGAGTGTTCTCTAAAGAATGACTTAAACGATTGAAAAGAAAAAACAATACTAACATCTAATCAACTAACATTTGACTAACTTTTAATTTCAAGTCATTTACCTTATGCACTTTAAATCCAAGCCCCTTTATCATTTGCTATTATTCATATTATTTAACTTGTTTATTTTAATGCCATTTTTACTTTTCTCATTTGAGCCATGAATTGTGAATATATTGTGATTTTATATACTTGTTTGTGTACTTTTTTTTGTGTTTGTGGTCTTAGGGCCTTAATGTACCTAATAAACAACAAAAAAACCTAAGAAAATGTTTGTGTGGACTATTGGATTTGATCTGAGAATTGGACTTAGAATTAGACAACACTCCATATGCAAAAGGACTTGGCCAATGCCAACTTTTCTGAAGCCAAGTCATTGTGAATTGAACTTTCATCTGGTATAAGTATTGAGATCCCTTTTGAGTTCATCTGCTACATGGTCTTCATGCAAATGTTAATTTGAACCTGTGTCTAATTCCTATTTCTGAGCCATTCAAGGAGTATGTCATCTGATGCATGGGAAATTATGAAGAAGACTATGGAGTTGCTAACTTGGATATGGATATCTTTATTTGATGCCTTGCTCTTCATCTTGCTATTTGTTTAATGATATTGCTTGATTTCAAAGTCCAAAGGAAAAATGGGTTTCTATATGACATTC
Source organism: Lathyrus oleraceus (assembly GCF_024323335.1). Classification (NCBI taxonomy): domain Eukaryota; kingdom Viridiplantae; phylum Streptophyta; class Magnoliopsida; order Fabales; family Fabaceae; genus Lathyrus; species Lathyrus oleraceus. The sequence continues at coordinate 14,227,926 of NC_066580.1, forward strand.
TTGTCTATTGGATTGCATCCTATTGGTCAGATCTTTTCAACTCTTAAACTTTTAAATTTTTTCTTAAGATTAGTCTCTTCATCTCCTCCCACTTCTTAAATTTCAAATCTCTCTCCTCTTTAAAAATCTTCTTTGTTTGTGATTTTTAAACTCAGACTTTATTGAAAATTAGAAACTTTGGCCTTATGCCATTGCTTTTTTTTTAACTTCTTTTTCTTAATCAAACTTGTAAATGAACTTAACCATACTTGACTTAAAATTTCAAAAGACAAAAATAACTAACACCCATTCAAACTCTTTTAGACCTTTGGTGTCTCTTTTAAACTTAAATTTTTGTTAAAAGCAATGCACTCACTTTGAAATTGATACCACGGACTACGAGGTTTTGATCCCTCATTTTATGTTGGTACGTAGGCACAGGTCCGAAGGTCTTGTCAAACACAAAAATATAATTAATGAATTCTTTTCTCATCCTCACAATCTATTTATTGCAAACATCTTTTATACCAAAACACATACACACATAAAAAAGGGCTCCCTAGGAGTACCTAGGACACTTTGGGTGCTAACACCTTCCCTCTGTGTAACCAACCCCCTTACTTGTAATCTCTGGCATTTTATTAGTTTTGATTTGAAAACTTCTTATCTTTGGGTTTTGTTTGTACTTTTCCCTTTTCCTTTGGAAACAATAAAAGCGCGGTGGCGACTCTGGATTTATTGACGTTAAATTTATCCATAGATTAATGGTCATGAATTTAGCGCTAAAATGATCCTCCAGGGTTTTTTCTTCTTTTTCCTTCAAGCTCTTCTTTCCTATTTATCTCTTCTTCTTTCTTATCTTTCTTTCTTGTTCTTATCTCTTCCCTTTCTTTTTCTTTCTGATATCTCTCATTCTCTCTTACCAAAAATGTCCTCTCTTGTACTTATTAACATTGGTTTGTCTCTTTTATTAATAATCAATCTCTTCAGTGTTCACTGATTACTCTATTGATCCCAACTGATAACACTTATAGCACATATGATTGGTTGGAACTCCGTATACACAAAAATTCATCTGTTAACTCCATTTATTCCAACCATAACCATCTCTAATTCATTCCAACAACCCAACCAACATGAGCATCATGAAAAACAAGAAACACCATCTTAATCCATCAAAAAATATCAATAACAACATACATGAGTTTATAACATCATATCATGATTAACAACAACAACAACATAATTCATAAAACCATGTCTAAATCCTTGGAACCCTAAGAGTTTCTAAATCCCCCTCCCCAAAGTTTTAACTAAGAACTCACCTTGAATATGAAGATGGTGAGAAGAAGATGAGATGATGTTGGTGAAGATGATGATCCTCCATGGTTTTTTCTTCTTTTTCCTCCAAGCTCTTCTTTCCTCTTTCTTTCTTCTTCTTTCTTCTCTTTCTTTCTTGTTCTTATCTCTTCCCTTTCTTTTTCATTCTGATATCTCTCCTTCTCTCTTACCTACTAACTCTCTTTTCCTTCATTCTTATCCACTTCTTCGTTTCCTTTCCACACCACACAAATATATAACATATAATTAATATATATTATAATATTAGGTAGTAATATAAAATATCTCAATTGATATTTTATCTTCCATTACCAATTGACCAATTATTAATGTTACCAAAAATGTCCTCTCTTGTACTTATTAATATTGGTTTGTCTCATTTATTAATAATTAATCTCTTCAGAGTTCACTGATTATTCTATTGGTCCCAACTGATAACACTTAGAGTACATATGACCTCAAATTGTTACAACTAATAATAAATAAAGTACATACGAACTCCATTGGTCTCAACTGACAACTAATTGAGCATTTAAGGGAATATGAGATATTACATTTATGATTTTTATGTTTTTCAACAATATTAATGTCATTCATTTATGTTAACATCATAAATTTAAATTCAATTTTGAAAATGTACTAATTTTGAATTTCCTGAGAGAATTTTTCCGCAAAACTTGTAGCGCGCCAATTACAATTATTTTGATCTTAAAAGATTAGTTTATATAATTATGCAATATAATATATGATTCATATAAAAAATATAAAAATTATATAAATATTTCATTAAAATTAGAATGTTTCTTAATCATAGTTTATTTTTATATTTTTATAAAGAATATTCTTCGAAAATTGGCATAGTTGGTTTGTCTAGAGTTGAACGTTAGTATTCAAAAATGATTATTGAGTTGTAACCTCCAATCACGGATTATGTGATTGATAAGAAATTGAGTAGGTTCTTGTTTAGGGGGAGCCCTAAATACAAAGTCATTGGGTAATGTTAGGAAGAGGCATGAAAAAATATAGGGTTTGTTTTGCTTGTAGTACTAATTGTACTAATCAATTCGCATATAAGGGATAATCAATATACATAGCCAAAATTGGAAATGCTAAATTGATTGACTTGCCATGTTAATCGATTGACCTCATTTGAAAACCAAATTTTGTTCAAACATAACTAATGTAAATCGAATGGCTTGATGAGGTAAATAGTTTTACCTTATTAAGAATTTGAAAATTTTCTAATGTCATAGTTTTACCTTATTAATCGAATAACATGGTTTAAGGTTCACCATATAAAATATTTTAATCCCGATAATTAATGTTTTTTCCTATGTCAATTATTCATATTGTATTCTTTATTGTTCTTTTGTAATATAATTCTAATCCCGATCAAATGAAAGATTTTCTTTGTAGGTTTTAGGCTGATCTTTTCTAATATATCTAGATTTGAAAATTTTGGTCTAATCCTTTTGTGATTCTATCACTTTCCTGCTCAAATGAAGAATAACAACTTCATTCAATTGCGTAGCTGATATAAGACATACATTTCTTTCGTAGTAGGGTTCACAATCCATTTTCTAAGACGCCATATAGATATTTCTATCATAACGTCCCCTCTCTAAATAAAAATTATGAACCAAGAATCCAATTTAGCTAGCACCTTTTATCTAGTATTCAATATGGTTCTTATGTACTACAATTTTATCCTCGATCAAATTTAAGATTTTATGTGGCAGGTTATAAGTTGATTTTTCCTTTGAAAAATGGACATCCAAGAAAAGAAAAAGGAATCTGACCCTAGTTAAAAGCTGACCAGGTGTGAATGCTTCTTCCGTTTGTGTAGTTATTGGTCTTGCATATTCCTTATGGGTTTACCCAATATGTTATAATTTCAATAATTAATGTTTTAGGTTGACTTTTTTTCTTGTATAACTATATTTGCAAATTTCAGCCTAATACTTTTTTGATGCTAACTTTTTCCTGCTCAAATGAAGAATAAGGGCTTCATTCAATTTCCAAGTTGATCTAAGACCTAGTTTTCCTTTGTCATACAATTTAAAAACCCTTTTCCAAAACACAATATAGATCTTTCTAATCATGTCGTCCCAACCTAGATTTAAATTAGGAACTTGGAATCTAATTGATGTAGCGCCATTTTTTGTCACAAATAGATGTAAAAAATGTATACAAACATACCATGTATAATAAGCCTTATTATTTAGATTCTTACCATAATTGCTAAAAACATCACATTCCAAGTAACTAATTTGGTTCTAATTTTATGAGATATATGGTGGAATTAAAACTCTTTTGATTTTACTTTGGAATATGGACATCTAATGTAAGAAGAAAGAATTTGACCCTGGTTAGGACACGATCAAGTATGAATGTTCTCTTCCCTTTATGTGGTTATGCTCTTGAGTAAAATTTTCTCTTGTCTCTATTAATAAATTTACTTGAAACTTCTCCATAATATTTGATATTCTTAAGGATCTTTCTTATAAATATTTTGTTCCATATACAAAAATAAATTAGGATATCATCTTTATATAGCACATATGTCAGAGTTTTGGCTCCTATGGTTAATTTCATAGGTTATACTTGCCCACCTTCAAGAGACAATGTAATAGCATGGCACAATACGTCTTCCACAATGCAAAATAAACTAGGAGGGAAATGTATCTTGTCTCACACCATTTTTTGAATTGGACATATCCAATTTCTTTCCCATTTAGGATGGCAAACAAACATTCTCTCTCCATATAAGCCGGTAAAAAAAGGGGCGCAACGGAAAGTGCATAAACCAAAAACTAATGCTTGTACCTACAAATCCTAAAAGTTTAAAAAAATTCATATTTTCCACATTAATATGTGCGCCCGTAAAAAACAAGGTTGTGCGGGGATAGTGAAGGGTGTAGGCATAAAACTTTACCTTGACCACGAAAAATGTTGGGAAAATGAGCATACGGACTTGGCTTTTGCAACGACTATTTCCTTTATTTCAAAGACCTTAAATACATTCAAAAGGAATGACCAATCCAAAGCATCCATATTTTTTAATATATATCTATATAACCATGTTCCTTCCATAAAATTTATCATCAATCACATTTACCGTTTCAAATACTATAACAGGGGAAGATCCATTTTAGTTCCAAGGGGTACTATTACACCCCTCAAATTTTAAATATTAATTTTTTTTTATTTTATATACGAACATTTTCACCCTTAGAATAGTATTATTTGCACTCTCTATTCTACTCTAGAACCCATAAACCACGGGTTAAGAAAACTTAAACATTAAGCATCATAATAAAGCAGTTAATATTATATAATTTTGCAAATGAAATATATTTAACTCAATTTGTTTAACTAATGGAAATAATATTTTTATATGTATATGGTTTATACAAAATAAAAGTTTGGGAGATCTACTTTCATTATTTAATACGAGTAAATTATATAAATGGAGTATCCTCGAGTATGAGATTTAATACAATTACATATATTTATGTTGTAAATTGTTACACCTAGTATAATATATATACTTCTAATTCATAATAACTTGAGATACAATGTTCTCGGATACGTATCATCTTAAAAAAAAGTAATGGCACTTTTCATGTGAATTAGTATTTTCTAGGATAGTTATCCTCTTTAAAAAACCAGGGCAATTTTCATGTGAATTAGTATTTATTCAAGATTTGCAACCTATGTTACGCTAGTAAGTTACCTTGTTTTGAGGTTTTATAATTACTTTAATTATTAAGCTTCTCAACAAATTCATCATGCAACAAAAGTGTTGGTTTTTTTTCAAAAGCTCTAATTTTAATTTTGTATTTTAGTATGTTCAAGATTGTGTGATTTGATCATATGTTTACAAAAGTTATTTTCAAATAAAAGCAAAAAGATTTTTAATTTCTTTTTGAAGTTATAGTTACGTCTTTGTATAAACTTGTTCTAAAAATAACGTTTGCTAAAAATTAATTTGATAAACTTTCAAGAAATTCATTTTTTTTATACAAGAAGTTAATTTTTAATAAAAAAATAGATATGATATGTATGTTTTTCAACAATATTATTGTCATTCATTTTTGTTACGATCCTATGTTTAAATTCAATTTTGAAAATGTACTAATTTTGAATTTCATGATAGAATTTTTCCGTGAAATTTTAGCGCGTCAATTGCAATTATTTTGAACTCGAATATTATGTAATTATGTGATATAACATTTGATTCATATAAAAAATATACAAATTATATAAATATTTCTTTATAATTAGAATCTTTTTTAATCATAGTTTATTTTTTGTATTTTTAAAAGAATGTTCTTCGAATTATTTATATCAAAGTAATTATTTTAAAAAATTTAAACAATCAGTTCTATTAATATTATAAATTAATTTAAGTAAACTTAATTTAAATATTAAATAATTTATATTTAAATATATTAATTAAAAATAACTTGAATAATTTAAATGTAGATACAAAACTCCAAATTCTTACATTGAATTAGAATTTAATTCCTATAGAAAATAAAACCATTGACCACCGCCCATAATAATAGAACAGGATTGATAATACATGTTGTTGAAGCTTCTTAGAAAAGTTATATATGTTCACATAATCAATTATGCACTTATATATATAGGTCTCAAAACCCGAAATTTCTTACAACTTTTTAAAATGAGAACCCAAACAATGCAATTTACAACTCTTGTGACATTACTTCTAGTGTTATTAATTAAAATAGAGGGAGATTCAAAGTCTGATTCAATTCCAAATGGTGAAGTGAACAAGAACTTCATGACCAACACTGTTGCTAAAAAAGTTGGTATGGATGATTTAGAACCATTTAACTGTAGCACAAGACCATTGATATGTAACGCTGGAGAAATTCCTCCAAGAAGTGTGTGTTGTAGAAACAAATGTGTGGATCTTACTTCAGACTCATACAATTGTGGGTTTTGTGGATTAGCTTGTCCATTTAATTTGCAATGTTGTAACCGTTTGTGTGTGAACACAAATTTTAGTCCTTTTAATTGTGGTGCGTGTGGAAGGGTATGTCCCATTGGAAGGTTTTGTTTTCTTGGCGCGTGTGCGCTTGGAAATCCATCTCAAACATCACTTAATCATCCATCAATTCCAAAGAGTAAATTATATTAAGGGTGTCATGATGTAGGTTGGATTAATGAAATAAATGTTTTCTATCATAATAGAAGAATATCATTTATTATTTATAATATGCTTAGCCTAGTTGCATTAAATATTTATGTTGTATTTGTTGTTTATACAGATTTTAAAGTAAATTTTTATTTGATTTTAAAATATAAAAGTATATGTGATTTGAGTTTTTAAGTTTGATCGGATTTTTTAAATATCATAATTTTGAATATCCAAAATAAAATTTGATATGGTTTTTGAATATCCAAATTTATAAATTTTAAGTTTTTAATTATAATAATTATAATTAAACTATATAAATTAATAATAAATTTGATAAGAAATATAAATATTAGAAATAAATATTACATAATGAAATTCAACAATTATGTTTGAATCACATAAAACAATAAAAGAATTAAATAAAAAGAATAAATTGTATTAGATGTGAGTAGTAAGAAAGAGATTGAATTTCTTGAGCTTATTTATATATCAAACTAATATTTTTCGGCCTTAGAGAAGTAGTTTATTTATAAAGATGAAACCAAATATAAACATTGCAATGTGTAAATCAACCAACAACCGAATTGCATAAAAAAATACTTCTAGTTCATAATAACTTGACATACAATTTCCACCGATATTTATCATCTTTACAAAAAAGGCATGGTATTTTTCATGTGAATTAGTATTTTCTAGGATAGTTATCATATTAAAAAAAACATGGTAGTTTTCATTTGAATTAGTATTTATTCAAGATTTATAATCTATGTTACGCTAGTATGTTACATTATTTCGAGGTTTTATAATTACTTCAATATTAAGCTACTAAACAAATTCACCATGCAACAAAAGTGCGAGGTTTTATTCAAAAGCTTTAATTTCAATTTTGTATTTTAGTGTGTTCAAGATTGTGTGAGTTGATCATATGTTTTCAAAAAATATTTTTAAATAAAAGTATAAAGATTCTTAATTTTTCTTTGAAGTTATAGTTACATCTTTTTATAAACCTATTATAAATATAATGTTTGCTAAAAACGATTTTGATTAACTTTCAGGAAAGTCTTTTTTTATACAAGAAAGTAATTTTTAATTAAAAAAAAGATTTATGATGTTTATGTTTTTCAACAATATTAATGTCATTCATTTATGTTAGCATCCTAAATTTAAATTCAATTTTTAAAATGTACTAATTTTGAATTTTCATGAGAGAATTTTTCCGCAAAACTTGTAGCGCGCCAATTACAATTATTTTGAACTTGAAAGATTAGTTTATATAATTATGCGATTTAATATATGATTCATATAAAAAATATACAAATTATATAAATATTTCATTGAAATTAGAATGTTTCTTAATCACAGTTTATTTTTATATTTTTATAAAGAATATTTTTAAAAAATTGGCATAGTTGGTTTGTCTAGAGTTGAACGTTAGTATTCAAAAATGATTATTGAGTTGTAATCTCCAATCACAAATTATGTGATTGATAAGAAAGTGAGTAGGATCTTGTTTAGGGGGAGCCCTAAATACAAAGTCATTGGGCAATGTTAGGAAGAGGCATGGAAAAATATAGGGTTTGTTTTGCTTGTAGTACTAATTATATTAAACTACTAATAATGATTTTCTTTTCCTGTGCTGTGGACTCATCCCCATAAAAGTAGGTGTGGTTTCACTGAACTGCGTAAACAACTACACCCTCTGGTCACTATTATAAGCAATAAAAAAAGGTTATGTTCATTGAATAATTGATGTATCGGATAATAACCAGATACATCATTTATTCAATGAATCTAAAAAGCTTTTTTTTTCTTATAATAGTGGCCGGAGGTTGTATTATGTTATTTACCACTTTTTTCTCCTTCATCTAGTACTTTCTACTAAGGTATTTCTAGTTTAACTTGTCGAACTAGTTGTCTAGGACATCGCGTTCAACATATGTCCCCTTAGGAACAGAATTTCAAAACTTTTTCACATATGAATGAAAATTTTGCATGAAAAAATTTGTATGTTAATATTTTAATGACACTTAAGACAAATGAAAATTGTCTATGAAAAAAGTAAATATTACCGTCAAATGGTTTTGTTATTTATACATCACAAGACACCATTTCGAAAAGGATTGAAATGCTTGAAAATAATCATCAATAATTTGAAATTTTTCAAGAAAATGCTTCATGAAAAAAATGCAATGAAGAGGTATCATATTGTTTCATAATTTTCCAAAAGTCACATAGGTTAATCGATTTACTCACATAGGTTAATTTATTTACCTTCCCTCAATATTCAAAAGTGATTTGAAAAAACACTAGGTTAATCAATTCGCATATAAGGGATAATCAATATACATAGCCAAAATTGGAAATGCTAAATTGATTGACTTGCCATGTTAATCGATTGACCTCATTTGAAAACCAAATTTTGTTCAAACATAACTAATGTAAATCGAATGGCTTGATGAGGTAAATAGTTTTACCTTATTAAGAATTTGAAAATTTTCTAATGTCATAGTTTTACCTTATTAAGAATTTGAAAATTTTCTAATGTCATAGTTTTACCTTATTAATCGAATAACATGGTTTAAGGTTCACCATATAAAATATTTTAATCCCGATAATTAATGTTTTTTCCTATGTCAATTATTCATATTGTATTCTTTATTGTTCTTTTGTAATATAATTCTAATCCCGATCAAATGAAAGATTTTCTTTTGTAGGTTTTAGGCTGATCTTTTCTAATATATCTAGATTTGCAAATTTTGGTCTAATCCTTTTGTGATTCTATCACTTTCCTGCTCAAATGAAGAACAACAACTTCATTCAATTGCGTAGCTGATATAAGACATATATTTCTTTCGTAATAGGGTTCACAGTCCCTTTTCTAAGACACCATATAGATATTTCTATCATAACGTCCCGACTCTAAATAAAAATTATGAACCAAGAATCCAATTTAGCTAGCACCTTTTATCTAGTATTCAATATGGTTCTTATGTACTACAATTTTATCCTCGATCAAATTTAAGATTTTATGTGGCAAGTTATAAGTTGATTTTTCCTTTGAAAAATGGACATCCAAGAAAAGAAAAAGGAATCTGACCCTAGTTAAAAGCTGACTAGGTGTGAATGCTTCTTCCGTTTGTGTAGTTATTAGTCTTGCATATTCCTTATGGGTTTACCCAATATGTTATAATTCCAATAATTAATGTTTTAGGTTGACTTTTTTTCTTGTATATCTAGATTTGCAAATTTGACCCTAATACTTTTTTGATGCTAACTTTTTCCTGCTCAAATGAAGAATAAGGGCTTCATTCAATTTTCAAGTTGATCTAAGACCTAGTTTTCCTTTGTCTTACAATTTAAAAACCCTTTTCCAAAACACAATATATATCTTTCTAATCATGTCGTCCCAACCTAGATTTAAATTAGGAACTAGGAATCTAATTGATGTAGCACCATTTTTTTGTCACAAATAGATGTAAAAAATGTATACAAACATACCATGTATAATAAGCCTTATTAATTAGATTCTTACCATAATTGCTAAAATCATCACATTCCAAGTAACTAATTTGGTTCTAACTTTATGAGATATATGGTGGAATTAAAACTCTTTTGATTTTACTTTGAAATATGGACATCTAATGTAAGAAGAAAGAATTTGACCCTGGTTAGGACACGATCAAGTATGAATGTTCTCTTCCCTTTATGTGGTTATGCTCTTGAGTAAAATTTTCTCTTGTCTCTATTAATAAATTTACTTGAAACTTCTCCATAATATTTGATATTCTTAAGGATCTTTCTTATAAATATTTTGTTCCATATACAAAAATAAATTAGGATATCATCCTTATATAGCACATATGTCAGAGTTTTGGCTCCTATGGTTAATTTCATAGGTTATACTTGCCCATCTTCAAGAGACAATGTAATAGCATGGCACAATACGTCTTCCACAATGCAAAATAAACTAGGAGGGAAATGTATCTTGTCTCACACCATTTTTTGAATTGGAAATATCCAAATTGTTTCCCATTTAGGATGGCAAACAAACATTCTCTCTCCATAAAAGCCGGTAAAAAAAGGGGCGCAACGGAAAGTGCGTAAACCAAAAACTAATGCTTGTACCTACAAATCCTAAAAGTTTAAAAAAATTCATATTTTCCACATTAATATGTGCGTCTGTAAAAAACAAGGTTGTGCGGGGATAGTGAAGGGTGTAGGCATAAAACTTTACCTTGACCCACGAAAAATGTAGGGAAAATGAGCATACAGACTGGGCTTTTGCAACGACTATTTCCATTCACTAGTTTAAATAGCATCCACAATTGTATATTTTCTTTATTTCAAAGACCTTAAATACATTCAAAAGGAATGACCAATCCAAAGCATCCATATTTTTTAATATATATCTATATAACCATGTTCCTTCCATAAAATTTATCATCAATCACATTTACCGTTTCAAATACTATAACAGGGGAAGATCCATTTTAGTCCCAAGGGGTACTATTACACCCCTCAAATTTTAAATATATTTTTTTTTAATTTTATATACGAACATTATCACCCTTAGAATAGTATTATTTGTACTCTCTATTCTACTCTAGAACCCATAAACTTCGGGTTAAGAAAACTTAAACATTAAGCATCATAATAAAGAAGTTAATATTACATAATTTTGCAAATGAAATATATTTAACTCAATTTGTTTAACTAATGGAAATAATATTTTTATATGTATATGGTTTATACAAAATAAAAGTTTGGGAGATCTACTTTCATTTTTTAATACGAGTAGATTATATAAATGGAGTATCCTCGAGTATGAGATTTAATACAACTATATATATTTATGTTGTAAATTGTTACACCTAGTACAGTATATATACTTCTAATTCATAATAACTTGAGATACAATTTTCTCGGATACGTATCATCTTAAAAAAAAGTAATGGCACTTTTCATGTGAATTAGTATTTTCTAGGATAGTTATCCTCTTTAAAAAACCGGGCAATTTTCATGTGAATTAGTATTTATTCAAGATTTGCAACCTATGTTACGCTAGTAAGTTACCTTGTTTTGAGGTTTTATAATTACTTTAATTATTAAGCTTCTAAACAAATTCATCATGCAACAAAAGTGTTGGTTTTTTTTCAAAAGCTCTAATTTTAATTTTGTATTTTAGTATGTTCAAGATTGTGTGATTTGATCATATGTTTACAAAAGTTATTTTCAAATAAAAGCAAAAAGATTTTTAATTTCTTTTTGAAGTTATAGTTACGTCTTTGTATAAACTTGTTCTAAAAATAACGTTTGCTAAAAATTAATTTGATAAACTTTCAAGAAATTCATTTTTTTTATACAAGAAGTTAATTTTTAATAAAAAAATAGATATGATATGTATGTTTTTCAACAATATTATTGTCATTCATTTTTGTTAAGATCCTATGTATAAATTCAATTTTGAAAATGTACTAATTTTGAATTTCATGATAGAATTTTTCTGTGAAATTTTAGCGCGTCAATTGCAATTATTTTGAACTCGAATATTATGTAATTATGTGATATAACATTTGATTCATATAAAAAATGTACAAATTATATAAATATTTCTTTATAATTAGAATCTTTTTTAATCATAGTTTATTTTTTGTATTTTTTAAAGAATATTCTTCGAATTATTTATATCAAAGTAATTATTTTAAAAAATTTAAACAATCAATTCTATTAATATTATAAATTAATTTAAGTAAACTTAATTTAATTATTAAATAATTTATATTTAAATATATTAATTAAAAATAACTTGAATAATTTAAATGTAGATACAAAACTCCAAATTCTTACATTGAATTAGAATTTAATTCCTATAGAAAATAAAACCATTGACCACCGCCCATAATAATAGAACAGGATTGATAATACATGTTGTTGAAGCTTCTTAGAAAAGTTATATATGTTCACATAATCAATTATGCACTTATATATATAGGTCTCAAAACCCGAAATTTCTTACAACTTTTTAAAATGAGAACTCAAACAATGCAATTTACAACTCTTGTGACATTACTTCTAGTGTTATTAATCAAAATAGAGGGAGATTCAAAGTCTGTTTCAATTCCAAATGGTGAAGTGAACAAGAACTTCATGACCAACACTGTTGCTAAAAAAGTTGGTATGGATGATTTAGAACCATTTAACTGTAGCACAAGACCATTGATATGTAACGCTGGAGAAATTCCTCCAAGAAGTGTGTGTTGTAGAAACAAATGTGTGGATCTTACTTCAGACTCATACAATTGTGGGTTTTGTGGATTAGCTTGTCCATTTAATTTGCAATGTTGTAACCGTTTGTGTGTGAACACAAATTTTAGTCCTTTTAATTGTGGTGCGTGTGGAAGGGTATGTCCCATTGGAAGATTTTGTTATCTTGGCGCGTGTGCGCTTGGAAATCCATCTCAAACATCACTTAATCATCCATCAATTCCAAAAGAGTAAATTATATTAAGGGTGTCAGGATGGAGGTTGGATTAATGAAATAAATGTTTTCTATCATAATAGAAGAATATCATTTATTATTTATAACATGCTTAGCCTAGTTGCATTAAATATTTATGTTGTATTTGTTGTTTATACAGATTTTTAAGTAAATTTTTATTTGATTTTAAAATATAAAAGTATATGTGATTTGAGTTTTTAAGTTTGATCGGATTGTTTAAATATCATAATTTTGAATATCCAAAATAAAATTTGATGTGGTTTTTGAATATCCAAATTTATAAATTTTAAGTTTTTAATTATAATAATTATAATTAAACTATATAAATTAATAACAAATTTGATAAGAAATATAAATATTAGAAATAAATATTACATAATGAAATTCAACAATTATGCTTGAATCACATAAAACAATAAAAGAATTAAATAAAAAGAATAAATTGTATTAGATGTGAGTAGTAAGAAAGAGATTGAATTTCTTGAGCTTATTTATATATCAAACTAATATTTTTCGGCCTTAGAGAAGTGGTTTATTTATAAAGATGAAACCAAATATAAACATTGCAATGTGTAAATCAACCAACAACCGAATTGCATAAAAAAATACTTCTAGTTCATAATAACTTGACATACAATTTCCTCCGATATTTATCATCTTTACAAAAAAGGCATGGTATTTTTCATGTGAATTAGTATTTTCTAGGATAGTTATCATATTAAAAAAAATATGGTAGTTTTCATTTGAATTAGTATTTATTCAAGATTTATAATCTATGTTACGCTAGTAAGTCACATTATTTTGAGGTTTTATAATTACTTCAATATTAAGCTACTAAACAAATTCACCATGCAACAAAAGTGCGAGGTTTTATTCAAAAGCTTTAATTTCAATTTTGTATTTTAGTGTGCTCAAGATTATGTGAGTTGATCATATGTTTTCAAAAAATATTTTCAAATAAAAGTATAAAGATTCTTAATTTTTCTTTGAAGTTATAGTTACGTCTTTTTATAAACCTATTATAAATATAATGTTTGCTAAAAACTATTTTGATTAACTTTCAGGAAAGTCTTTTTTTATACAAGAAAGTAATTTTTAATTAAAAAAAAGATTTATGATGTTTATGTTTTTCAACAATATTAATGTCATTCATTTATGTTAGCATCCTAAATTTAAATTCAATTTTGAAAATGTACTAATTTTGAATTTTCATGAGAGAATTTTTCCGCAAAACTTGTATCGCGCCAATTACAATTATTTTGAACTTGAAAGATTAGTTTATATAATTAAGCGATATTATATATGATTCATATAAAAAATATACAAATTATATAAATATTTCATTGAAATTAGAATGTTTCTTAATCACAGTTTATTTTTATATTTTTATAAAGAATATTCTTAAAAAATTGGCATAGTTGGTTTGTCTAGAGTTGAACGTTAGTATTCCAAAATGATTATTGAGTTGTAATCTCCAATCACAGATTATGTGATTGATAAGAAAGTGAGTAGGATCTTGTTTAGGGGGAGCCCTAAATACAAAGTTATCGGGCAATGTTAGGAAGAGGCATGGAAAAATATAGGGTTTGTTTTGCTTGTAGTACTAATTATATTAAACTACTAATAATGATTTTCCTTTCTTGTGCTGTGAACTTATCCCCACAAAAGTAGGTGTGGTTTCACTGAACTGCATAAACAACTACACCCTCTGGTCACTATTATGAGCAATAAAAAAAGTTTATGTTCATTGAATAATTGATGTATCGGATAATAACCATATACATCATTTATTCAATGAATCTAAAAAAGCTTTTTTTTTCTTATAATAGTGGCCGAAGGTTGTATTATGTTATTTACCACTTTTTTCTCCTTCATCTAGTACTTGCTACTAAGGTGTTTCTGGTTTAACTTGTCGAACTAGTTGTCTAGGACATTGTGTTCAACATATGTCCCCTTAGGAACAGAATTTCAAAACTTTTTCACATATGAATGAAAATTTTGCATGAAAAAATTTCTATGTTAATATTTTACTGACACTTAAGACAAATGAAAATTGTCTATGAAAAAGGTAAATATTACCGTCAAATGGTTTTGTTATTTATACATCACAAGATACCATTTCGAAAAGGCTTGAAATGTTTGAAAATAATCATCAATAATTTGAAATGCTTCAAGAAAATGATCCATGAAAAAAAATGCAATGAAGAGGTATCATATTGTTTCATAATTTTCCAAAAGTCACATAGGTTAATCGATTTACTCACATAGGTTAATTTATTTACCTTCCCTCAATATTCAAAAGTGGTTTGGAAAATGTTGTCGCATCACGCGAAAAACCGGCGGGAGAACAAGAACAACAGAGCCGCCACCGTGCGTTATTTATCCCAAAAGAGGGAAAGGAAACGCTCAGAGTAAACCTGGAAAAGACGTGGTCTCGTGACCAAAGAGAATGGGATCGGGAGTCGGTTATGTGAAGGGAAGGTATTAGCACCCCTACGCATCCGTCGTACTCGACGGGATCCACGCACAATAGAAAGGAAAATGGTTGTTAAACACTGCTCACACACACACAAATGGCTGAAAGAGACACAAGAAAACAAAAGAGACTGACTCGGCAGAATATCGCATCCTGGGCCTACTTAGTCTATCAGGCATAGACATCAGAGTCAAAGTAGTTCGGACTGGGGAAACGACACATGCTCGCTAGGATATCGCATCCTATGCATACGTATCTCCTTTGGACGAAGGAGAATCAGAGCATTCGTAGCTCGGCTGACACGCACACAAACAAACACTGGCAAAGGCAAACGTGGAGCCTGACTGCCAATCACTGGACTTACATCAGCATCCGAACCAAAACACACGCACACTGGAACCCGAATGCCACTCGATGGACTTACATCAGCTTCCAAGCACACAACAACACAAAACAAAGACACAGGCGCCCGGAGAGATCTGCTCATCTCCTGCCTACGTACCTCATCTGGTATGAGGATCAGGGCGACGTAGTTCCCCTACAGAGGGAAAAAGGACTAGCCTAACCAGATAACAGAGGGAGACACAACTAGGGAGACTACGACTCGAGCCTAGATGTTATCATGCAAATCATCCCTAAGTTAAGGTTTCTGGCTAACTTGCACAGGAAGCAAGCCTATCCTAATCATGACTTGCACAGGAAGCAAGCCGCACACACACTTAACTTGCACAGGAAGCAAGTCAAGCACAACCTAGCTTGCACAGGAAGCAAGTCTAAACTAACCCTAACTTGCACAGGAAGCAAGTCAAACAAACATACAAGCACAGGTAGCACACACTATACACAATCAAGGGCTCACACAAGGGTTAGGTTTTAGTCGAGGGGTCATATCAACCTCAACAAACAAACCTCTGGAACTGGGTAGATGTTGCTCTTAACCTTGCCATTGAGGGGCTAAGGTGAAGCAGATGAATGGGAAGTGAAGATGAGACTTCACAGCTCTTATCCCTGGCCTGGGAGAGCTTAAGATAAGAATGTGTGGGTCCAGAAGGTGGGAACCCTTCTACACATTTGAAACTGACTCAACTGTACAATTGTACAAGATCTTGGGTTTGTATCTGCAATGCATCAACACAGTGGTGTGAGCAAAGCAGATGACACACAGAATAGCAGGGGATAGGTTGCTTATCCCTTGGGTTCTGCCAATTGCCTCTTCACTTAGGAGGTCTTTGACTCTATACAAGGACAAATGTAAACAGTCACAAACATTGCCTCTTAAGGAGGACTTCAGACAGTTGCCTGGCCAAGTAACAGGCCAGGTCTTCCAGACTACATGAAGTTAGGAAATATACCTCAATGCGAATTGCTATAAAGCAAAGCAAAGCAAAGTCCACAAGGAACTATAAGCAACTAAAGTACCTGAAATCAGTCAGACAACATTAGTACACAAGTCAAAGTTAAATCAAAATGAAACCAAGGTCAACAGTCAACACGAGCAGATAAATGTGCAATGCACAAAGCTCAAGGCATGCGAGCCAAGCAACCAAAACTGATGCACAATGATGATTTGGACGTTGTATGCTTGCAAATCCTCAAAACAGATGTACATGAAGCTTCTAAAAGATGGATAGAGGATGGACTTTGGCTCAGCAGCGTGGATTCCAGCTCAAAACATGATCTGCCATTGTTGAAGCTTGGAAAAACAGAATACGAAAATGGTTGTACAGCTGGTGTTTGATGCTACAAATTGCTTCTAAATGATGGCCAGGTGATGAAGCAACAAGGCAGGACTCGAGCTCTTTGGAAGTTTCAGCAGAAATTTTCTAAAATGCAAGAAGAGTGTTTTTGAGAGAAGAGAGTTTCTGTGATATCTTGTGGCTGCTGCTAGGGTTTGTAAATGACAGAAAATCATCT
Source organism: Lathyrus oleraceus (assembly GCF_024323335.1). Taxonomy (NCBI): domain Eukaryota; kingdom Viridiplantae; phylum Streptophyta; class Magnoliopsida; order Fabales; family Fabaceae; genus Lathyrus; species Lathyrus oleraceus. Next base: position 14,245,305 of record NC_066580.1, read on the forward strand.
TTATATTCTCTGTTTAAGGGTACAAATCAAAGTCCATGAAAAGGTGGGATGGAGTGGGTGAAAAATGTACTTTTGGCCAATTTTCAAGCAAGTAGGAATGGCTATATGTACTGCACGAAAATGGCTTTGTAACATGACCAAAATATGATTTCTGAACATATTTGATTGGTAGAATTGATTAGAAATGGTTAAATTAAAACTTCACTTTTTCACCTCACTTAAAATTAATTCAAGTAGGTTCAAAAATGCCATTTTGATCCATGAGGTTTTGGTGCATGAGGGTTACATTTTTGGAAAGAGGAGGTCAAATGTGACTTGTTGGAAAAAACCCCACCAAATTTGGCCAAATGGTTTGAGAGATATGGCCTTTTGAAGTTCAAAAATTTCTGAAAATGATTTGATCATAACTTGCCAACCATACATGGGAATTGAGTGTTCTTGGACTTTTTGGAAATGGGAGAACAAGATCTTCAACTTTCATGTTGGGCAAAAATTCATTTGAAGCTTGTATCATGATGTAAGTTTGAGGATCAAGACTTTCCATTTTGGGCAGGTTTCAATTACAGGTCCAGTTTCTATTTTTGGAAATTTCTGATCTGGCTTCAAATTCTTCCATGATGGTCTTTGACATGATATATGAGGACTATATGGACATGAATAAGCTCTCTCAAACCAAATCCCATCATCAAAACCATAAAATCAATCACAGTTGACCAAGTTTGACTTTTTAGGGTTTCTGACTGACTGTGCATTGAATGATGACTTCTGAACATCCAATCCTTGACCAAAACACTCCAAATGGATCCCCAAGTCATGTGAACATGTTGGACCAACCCTAGGGCCTTGTTTCAATGAAAATGCACTTGCTTGCTTGACTGACTGATCTCCTGACCAGTTTGACCTAATTCTCTTGATTGGCTTGCACTTGAGGCAAATAGGACAATGCAATGTTATGCAGTGGACCATGTTATGTTATGACCTAATATGAGAATGTATGTACAATGATAGGTGCAAATTTGAGGTGCTACAGCTGCCCCTATTCAATCAGCTGGGAACCCGAATGGATGATAGCAACGGCTGTCAGACTTTCAGGGTAAACAGGGATTGAATACCAAGAACCGTAAAATTTGCACTCTGCCGGATATGATACAGGAAGAACCACGTCATTTACCGATGACGCCTGCAATTGACAACTTCAGAAAGGAAAAACCATTTACCGATGGTTAGAAACTGGAAACTGGATATTTACCGATATCAACTTCAGCTCGACCATTTACCGATGGCTGCTGGGAAGCAACTCTGATGTAAAAGGAAGCAAGACCATTTACCAATGGTGGCTTCAAAGAAACTTGACATTTACCGATATCAACTTCGACTCGACCATTTACCGATGGCTACTGCAACTGGGGATCCGATATTTACCGATATCGAAGCATACGGGGCCATTTACCGATGGCGGATAAAACTGGGCATTCAATATTTACCGATATCGAAGCATACGGGGCCATTTACCGATGGCGTCTCCACTTGGGGAGGAACAAAATCTTTATGGTGTACTCAGACAAGACGTTTACCGACGGCTTCTGGGGGTCTTGATTTTATCAACAAGGAAACAAAGCATGACCAGACATTTACCGATGACTGGGATGAGACTCGACGTTTACCGACATCGAAAGATGATGTTTACCGACATCAAAACAAATGACCAGACATTTACCGATGACCGGGGAACACTTTACTAAGGGAAAAAACAAATATTTGCAACTGGAAACCAGATAGGACATTTACCGATGACTCTACTGGGGATCTCTAGCTGGGGGTTATCAGACATTTACTGATGACTGCAGAAAAGACTCGATGTTTACCGACATCGAAAGATGATGTTTACCGACATCAAAAAATGACCAGACATTTACCGATGACTGGGGAGAAAACCCGATGTTTACAGACACCGAAACAATGGCGTTTACCGACACCGAAAATGATGACCAGACATTTACTGATGACTGGGGAGAATACCCGATGTTTACAGACACCGAAACAATGGTGTTTACCGACACCAAACAAAGAAACACACGCGGGTGCTGGCATGACACTTACCGGTATCACAAGAACGACTTCTTAGATATGTCAAGGCAAGGTTGACCACTTGCTGGGGGTCTCACTGGGGAGAAACAAACTTTCTGTCACCAACGGGTGAGGTAATAAACCTCTGTGGGGATATCAATCCTGAATGCTGTCAAGAGCAACTGTAGCAGACTTGCTGTGCTGATGTTGAATGAAATGATCCGCCTCTGCCGGGGATACGGTCTGGTGAGGTTAACACATGAATGCATATGTTTGAATTTTTCTATGGCGTAATGCTCCATATTGAATGGGAATGCTACGCAGTTTGAGGATGCAATGATCACTAAAATGCAAAAATGCAAAAATGATGAAAAACTCCGGCTGGGGAGCCAAAACTGATCGGGTACTCCAACTTTGCGGGGAGACTCTGCAGGGAGAGCAACGACTTCTCACTCATGTTGAAGAAATAGCACTGCTGCTGGGGGAAGGTAAACTCTGCTGGGGATATCCTTCAGTCCACAGATAGGATAAATGCTGGAGATAAATTTCAATGAACCTGCCTCACTCGGGGAGGAAATCGGCAAATACAGGCCTGCTGGGGATAGGCAATCCTTAGATCTGTTGGGGAATAGAAGGCACTATCCACAGACGTCTCCGCAGGGGAACATAGCTCTGATAGCTTCCAAACTTGCTTGGGGAGAATATCTGCTGAGGAAACGTCCTCACAGATGCCAACCTGAAAAACAGCACAACAAAATGCCCCCAGGGGATACGTGGACAAGATACGCTCAAGTGTCCTCAACATTCAAAATGATTTTCAAATGTTTTATCATCCTGCAAGCTATTGTGTAGCCTTCATGTTCTTATATGCAATGCTTATCAAAAATTCGGACGTTTTTTGCAAACAAAACAGTAAAAATAAAAACAAGAGAAGCCATTTATCTGAATAACGACTTTTATTGATTGAAAACGTGCCTGAAGAGGCAAATACATTGGGAAGCAATTCCTAGAAAGAGGTAATTGCGCACAAAAGGAAAGATCTATCCTAATGGCAATGTGAACACGGCATCCACTATTTCCCAATTCTGTTGTAACTCACAGATCATCAGTTTTCCTCCCAACTCCTTGCTTTCTGAGAAGAATGACTGGACGGATCACATCTTTCGAGATGGCAGACGACAAAGCTTGATGAAGTACAGACAACTCAGACTGTAGTCTTCGCTTTAATCCCTCTTTTGGCTGGATCGCCCTTTCGGGTTTTCAATCCACCGGGATACCCATTTTTGCCTAAGCCGCCCTTGCGGGTTTTCGACTTACCGGGTGTACAAATTCTTTTCATTTTTATCCCTAATTTTTGCCCGAACCTTTTCTTTCTGTTTTTTGGTTCGCCGGGATGCCCATTTTTTGCCTGGACTCTTTTATTCTTTTTGTCCAGCGGGTCAATTTATGCGAAGTATTTTTTGACTACATCTGAGTTAACAGGAGACGGAAAGTCTTCACCATCCATAGTCGTAAGCATCAAGGCTCCACCGGAGAATACCTTTTTCACAACATATGGACCTTCATAATTAGGAGTCCACTTGCCCCTGTTATCTGCACCGGGAGGGAGGATCCTCTTCAAAACTAGATCACCGATCTGATAGCTTCGAGGACGCACTTTCTGATCAAAGGCTCGCTTCATCCTTCGCTGATACAACTGTCCATGGCATACAGCTGCTAACCGTCTCTCCTCGATAAGGCTCAACTCGTTAAACCTTGTTCGAATCCACTCGGCTTCGTCCAGCTTGACATCCAATAAAACTCTCAGAGAAGGAATCTCCACTTCAACAGGTAGGACAGCTTCCATACCATACACAAGGGAGTAAGGGGTTGCCCCGGTCGACGTACGTACTGAGGTACGGTACCCATGCAAAGCGAAAGGCAGCATCTCATGCCAATCCTTGTACGTAACGACCATCTTTTGCACAATCTTCTTGATATTCTTGTTCGCCGCTTCTACAGCACCATTCATCTTTGGTCTGTAAGGAGAAGAATTGTGATGTTCAATCTTGAAATCTTTACAAAGCTCTTTCATCATCTTGTTATTGAGATTCGAACCATTGTCAGTGATGATTCTCTCAGGAACTCCATAACGACATATGATTTCTTTCTTGATGAACCGGGTAACCACTTGTCTGGTAACGTTAGCATAGGAAGCTGCTTCCACCCATTTGGTGAAATAGTCAATCGCAACCAAGATGAAGCGATGTCCATTCGAAGCAGTAGGCTCAATCTTTCCAATCATATCAATGCCCCACATGGCAAACGGCCAAGGCGAATTCATGACATTCAGAGGGCTTGGTGGTACATGCACCTTATCAGCATAGATTTGACACTTATGGCACTTCCGAGCATACTTGAAACAATCGGATTCCATAGTCATCCAGTAGTAACCCGCTCTCAACAATTTCTTAGCCATTGCATGTCCGCCAGCATGAGTACCGAAGGAACCTTCATGAACTTCCTGCATTAACATGTCTGCCTCGGGTCTGTCCACGCATCTGAGCAAGACCATGTCAAAGTTTCTCTTATACAACACATCATCCTGATTCAAATAGAAGCTTCCAGCTAGCCTTCTCAGGGTTTTCTTGTCATTCTTCGACGCACCTTCAGGATACTCCTGAGTCTTGAGGAAGTTCTTGATGTCATAATACCACGGCTTCTCATCAATCACAACAGACTCGGCTGCAAACACATACGCAGGCCTCTCGAGTCGATTCACCGCAACATGTGGCACATGATTCCACCAATGAACTTTGATCATAGACGACAAAGTTGCCAAAGCATCAGCCATTTGATTCTCATCCCGGGGGACATGATACAACTTCACCTTTTTGAAGAACGTCAGTATTCTCCTGGTGTAATCTCTATACGGAATCAAATGTGGCTGATTCGTATTCCAATCTCCATTGACTTGATTGACCACTAGAGCGGAATCTCCAAATATATCAAGAGTTTTGATCCTCAGATCAATGGCTTCTTCTATCCCCATGATACAAGCCTCATACTCAGCTTCGTTGTTGGTGACGTCAAACGTCAATCTGGCAGAAAAAGGTATATGAGCACCTTTAGGATTGATCAATACTGCCCCAACACCGTTACCGTTCATATTCACAGCCCCATCAAACATCAGTGTCCACTTGTCATCCGGATCCGGTCCTTCCTCGACAAGAGGCTCTTCGCAATCTTTCATCTTCAGATACATGATGTCTTCATCAGGGAATTCAAACATCATAGGCTGATAGTCATCAATTGGTTGCTCGGCGAGGTAGTCTGACAGAATACTACCTTTGATGGCCTTTTGTGACGTGTACTGAATATCATATTCTGTTAGAATCATCTGCCAACGAGCAACGCGCCCGGTGAGAGCCGGTTTCTCAAAGATGTACTTCACTGGATCCATCTTAGAAATCAATAAGGTAGTATGGTTCAACATATACTGCCTTAGTCGGCGAGCAGCCCAGGCCAAAGCACAGCAAGTTTTCTCGAGCAGTGAATATCTTGTTTCACAGTCGGTAAACTTTTTGCTAAGGTAGTATATGGCATGCTCTTTTCGACCAGACTCGTCATGCTGTCCCAATACACACCCCATCGAGTTCTCAGTCACTGATAGGTACATTATCAGAGGTCTCCCTAGAACTGGAGGTATAAGGATTGGAGGTTTCTGTAAATACTCTTTTATCTTGTCAAAAGCTTTCTGACAGTCATCATTCCACCTGATTGCTTGATTCTTTCTTAGCAATTTGAAAATCGGTTCGCACGTGGCTGTTAGATGAGATATGAACCTTGCAATGTAGTTCAATCTCCCTAAAAACCCACGGACTTGCTTCTCCGTTTTCGGTTCAGGCATCTCTTGAATAGCTTTGACTTTTGCTGGATCAACCTCAATCCCTTTCTCACTGACAATGAAGCCTAACAGCTTCCCTGATCTCACCCCAAACGTACACTTGTTCGGATTCAACCTCAGCTTGAACTTTCTCAACCGGTCAAACAGCTTCTGCAAATTAACCAGGTGCTCCTCTTCTGTCTGCGACTTCGCAATCATATCATCTACGTACACTTCAATTTCTTTGTGCATCATGTCATGAAAAAGAGTCGTCATTGCCCTCTGATAGGTAGCACCAGCATTCTTTAGCCCAAATGGCATCACCTTATAGCAGAACGTGCCCCAAGGTGTAATGAATGTCGTCTTTTCCATGTCCTCTGGCGCCATCTTGATCTGATTATATCCAGAGAAACCATCCATGAAAGAGAATACCGAGGATTGAGCCGTATTATCAACCAGTACATCAATGTGAGGTAATGGGAAATCATCTTTCGGACTCGCTCTATTCAAATCCCGGTAATCGACACACATTCTGACTTTACCATCCTTCTTCGGCACAGGAACGATGTTGGCCACCCATGGGGGATAACTCGTAACAGCCAAAAAACCTGCATCCCACTGCTTCTGAACCTCTTCCTTGATCTTAGTTGCCATGTCAGGACTCGTTCTACGAAGCTTCTGCTTGACCGAAGGACATCCTTCTCTAAGAGGTAATCGATGCACCACAATGTCTGTATCTAACCCAGGCATATCTTGATATGACCATGCGAATATCTCCACATATTCTCTCAGCATCTCAATCAGCCTCCTCTTGACAGAGTCCTCTAAAGCAGCCCCAATCTTGATTTCTCTTTTGGCGTCCTCAGTACCCAAATTAACAACCTCCAACTCCTCCTGATGAGGTTGGATGACCCTTTCCTCCTGCTTCAGCAATCTGACCAATTCTGCAGGGAGTTCACAGTCTTCCTCACTCTCCTCTCCAGCTTGGTAGATGGGATTGTCGAAATCATACTGAGCCATAACAGAACCGTTCATAGTGAATGCCATAAGATCGCTTCTGCATGTTTAATGCTTTGTTTTAGAAAAAGAGTTCAATAAAGTCACGAAAAACAAAAACATTGCCATTTTTATTGTTTTGAAAAAAGGATGAAAACAAAAAATAGAAAAACAGGGATCACAAAGTTTGATTGCAAAAAAATGTCCTTCATTAATGATAATCATTTAAAACATGATGAGGCCCTACAATGAATCACTACGCCTTGGGCAGATCGTAGGATTTTCATGCAAAATGACAAAACAACAGAAAATTACTCTGTCAGAAGAGTAACTTGAACCACTTCTTCAGCCGTCCAGTTGTTGATAGACCCCCCTGGTGCACACGGGCGAACCCAGTTGTCCAAATCACAATCACTGTCACAGTCTTCACTACCGGTTGCAGAGACGTCGCCATGATTCATCAGCCCAGCGCTGGTAAAGGTACTCGGACCCGCTTCAGCTTCTTTCCCCTCAATATTGTTCACTCTATGCCCACCATGCTGAGGCATAGGGTTGTTTACGACGTTAGGCACTGGAGCGAAGTTGATTGCCTTGGCATCGATCAAATCTTGGACCTTGTGCTGGAGAGCCCGACACTTCTCAGTATGATGCCCTGGTGCCCCAGAGTGAAAGTCACAACGGACGTTGGCGTCGTACCCAGGAGGCAATACTGTAGGCGGAGCCATTGTACGCAACTCAACCAACCCCAACTTGAGTAGTTCGGGCAGCAGTTCGGCGTACGACATGGGTAGCGAATCAAAACGTCGATCAGGCATCCTTTGTCTGGGCTGATATGGACGTTGCTGTTGTTGTTGTTGCGGTTGTTGAACTCTTTGTTGTTGTTGTTGACGAGGTTGAGGTGCCGGAATGGTCACTGCATCAACCTGACGGTATTGACTTCTGTTCTGATCTCTGCGGTGTTGAACAGCATTAGTTTCACCCTCTCTTCGACGAGGTGCCCCAGCAAACGGCTTCTTAGAAGAAGAGGAACCAGCATCTTGGATCTTCCCAGTTTTAATCAAGCTCTCAGTCCTCTCTCCACAAATGACAACATCAGAAAAACTACCGAATGGGCAGCTCCCCATCCGGTCCATAAACACACCCTGAAGAGTACCGATAAACATATCTGTCAACTCCCTCTCCAGCATAGGGGGTTGAACTCTAGCAGCCAGTTCACGCCACCTCTGGGCGTACTCCTTGAAGCTCTCTCCGGATTTCTGACATAGACTCTGCAGCTGAGTCCGGCTAGGTGCCATGTCCATGTTATGTTTGTATTGCCTCAAGAAGGCCTCACCCAGATCCCTCCAGCATCGAATCGAATCTCTCTTTAATTCCATGTACCAGTCCAAAGAAGCCCCAGATAGACTATCTTGGAAAAAATACATCCACATCTTTTCATCATCGGTATACGCAGAGATTTTTCGATAATAAGCCTGCACATGGGTGCGAGGGCAAGAAGTACCGTTGTATTTATCGAAGGACGGTGCTTTGAACTTGTAAGGGATTCTCAAACCTTCCACCAACCCCATATTGGTAACATCAAAACCGAGAGAATTTTGACATTCCATAGCCCGGATCTTCTCAGCAAGGGCATCAACTTTACGATCCCTCTCATCAACCCTTCCCAGAACGTCTTCGTCTTCACTGAGCAGAGAGAATATATCCTCTTGTCTGTCAACAATCGGAGCAGGATTACGGGCCGGGGCACGGACTGCTCTGGCATTAGCGGCATCTGGAGCAATAGGTTGACCGTTGATTCGAATACCCCCCAACTCATCACCTACAGCATAGTTGTTGATGGGTACAGCAGCAGCAACATTATTATCATTGACCGGGCCTCCCTCTGGCGGAGCATGGTTGACCGGTGGAATTGCAGCCTCTTGTCTCTGAACCATGGCTCGAAGTTCTTCTTGACCTTGTGCAACCCCCTGCATCATATTCATAAACTGGGCCATGTTAGCCTTCATCTCAGCCAACTCTGCTTGAACTTGATCCATACCTCTCTGTTGATTCAGTCTTGTTGAGTAGCGGTGCGGACGTTGATCAGCTATCCTGCCTGAACAGGAACCAAAGTGAGAAGTCACGACCAAGAACACCTGTTATGCAAAATGATATGAGTATGGTGCTAATGATGTGTATGATGCACATGATATGTTCATTCCTCAGGCATTCAAAGAGCCTGAGTCATCCTCAAAAGATGGCAACCTGCAGCAAGAACAACATAGAAGCACAGAAACAATATACACAAGAGTGATGAGTACAAGGTGAAACCAACAACCTCATCTATATGAGTAACAGGATCATACAACAAAGTTGACAAAGAAAATCCAAACAATCGGAGTACAACAGTGAATCCCATCCAACAAGCCTGGAGGTGATTCTCAACATACACATCAAAGATACAAGCTAAGACAAACGGCCTCCCGGAATGAGAGTCTTCAAGTACTGACACTGGTCTATCAACAGGTCACATTCTGAACATTCTGGCAAAAGAGTGATCTTCTCCTTCAGTTGTCGTCTAAGCTCTACCACTTCTCCTCCAAGGTGGTTCTCTGATGTCTGTCTCAAGTCTACTTCCTTCTTCAACTGGATGTCTTTATCTCTGAGTTGCTTCTCCAAGTCTCTGATCTTCTTCTGATAGCTGGCCTCAACCCTCTGCAGCCTCAAGCACTCCCGGTGTTCTGCATCTAACATGCTCTCCATCTCCTCGTAGGATCTCTTCTTGCTTCTCAGTCTGCTAGCATCTTCTTCTCGCACTCCTCTGAGTTGATGAGCCAAGTTCAACCTATCAGCTTTGGCTTTGTACAGCTCCATTTGGGTATCTTGCTCCTTCTCTCTCAAACGGCGATTCTCCATCAGGGCTTGCTTGTAGTGCTCCGCAGGCACACTCTCAGCAAGGATCAAAGGTGGTTGCTCCTGCAACGGCTCCATCCTATCGTAGGGTAACAACAAAATTCCTACTCTCTCCTTGACCCAATCAGTGTAATCAGGCATAGCAACGGCAAACTTCTTCCCTAAGACAGATCCATCCTTCATACCAATAGACTTCCAAGCTCTCCCTATCTGCTCCAATCTATCCGGGTCACTCTGCTTCTCAAAATACACACTTTCAGCTACCTCAGCCTCAAGTGGTCTTCCCTTCATCACAAACCCCAACTGGCGAAGAGAAAGAACCGGGTTGTAATTGATGCAACCCCTAGTCCCTACGAGTGGCACATTACGGAATCCTCCACAGCTCATAATGACGTTACGCACATCCATCCGGTAAGATTGCCACCTGATATCATAGGAGGTAAGAGACATAACCCTCTGAGTCCACTTATGCGTGCTCTGAGCATCCACAAAAGGTCCACTGACTGGCAGGAGAGACAAGAACCATCTGAGCAAAAGCGGGAGACAACACCTGATAGCCCCACCCTTACCATGCCTACTGTGAATAGCATAGTAAGTGTCAGCCAACAGAGTAGGAACTGGATTTCCTCCAATGAAAATACTGACTGCAGCATAGTCAACAAAATTGGGCATACTCGGAAACAGGACGATCCCATAGATCATGACGGCCAACTGAGCATGAAAGGCTTCCCAACTTCCCTTCTCTGCTTCTTCTCTAGCTACCCTCAATAAAAACTTCAAAGGCAATCCTACAACATCCCCACTGGACTTCCAACTATCACTGACTTCCTTGATACCCAAATGGAGAGCTCTGGCAACAACTCCGAAATCAACCTCCTTGGGCACATCCAAGAAAGGAACCTGATACCGGACCGGGACACTCAGCAGAATGGAGTACTCCTCAAGAGTAGGCGCCAACTGATAATCTTGAAAGGTGAAACAATGAAGCTCTGGGTCGTAGAACTGTAGAAGAGTCTGCAACGGCACCAGATCAACTACCATCTTCAACAGTGTCAGAATATCTCTATACTGGTCAACAAACCCCTTCTGGTTACCACTGGTCATAAGGTTGCTCAACTCAATCAGAGACGTCAAAGGTTCACGGTGAAAGCTGTAGGAACAAGTCTTCCGCTTCAACTCTGTGACTGTTGCCATCTCTATCAGTGAACAAGCTCTGGAATGTACCTGAGAAATGATATGCATGCAGGGATTAGTTTTTTTTCTTTTTTCTTTTTCTTTTCTTTTTTTTTTGTATTGCGTATTTTTTTTGAAAATAAACATGTTATGATGCAAATGATGCAGACACGACTGGTTGGCTGTGTCTCCCAGAACACAGGATCAAAGCTTCGGCTTGAACTCGGAACCACAAATTCATCTGAAACCCAAAGTCATCTGAGACCCCAAAATTCTGAACCAATAGTCACCAACAGGATCACAAGTCACCAACAAGTCACCAACAAGTCACCAACAAGTACCTGTACCTGTAATAATGATCATTCCCTCCCCACTCACGGGTGTCATCTAGGCCAGGGTAAGGTCGAGAGAAACGCAGCATAAATAACCTTTCGCAGAACATCATCATATACACACCCGAAGTATGTAACGATAATGTCCCACCAGGGTCTGAACTGCTCGTGATATCAATGTTCCGCTAAGTGGCGCAATACCACCCGCTTCCCATGAATCACTCTATTCCTAAGTATCCTAGATTTCACTCATGGCCTGGGTATTGGGCCTTTTACCTCATGTAACTCCCACCCCAACAGAGAGAAACAGACAACCAGCCAGGTGAACAGATGAATATGAATGCAAACATTAATGCAAACAATAAATGCAAACAGTAAATGCAAATATATACAAATGAATGCAATAAATACAACAACCAATAGCAACCAAAGCCCTAACCTAGAGAGCGCTAGGAGAGACTCGCTTAGGGAAGACGGACCAGCACAGGTCAACTTCTCTATTGTCCCCAGCAGAGTCGCCAGCTGTCGCATCACGCGAAAAACCGGCGGGAGAACAAGAACAACAGAGCCGCCACCGTGCGTTATTTATCCCAAAAGAGGGAAAGGAAACGCTCAGAGTAAACCTGGAAAAGACGTGGTCTCGTGACCAAAGAGAATGGGATCGGGAGTCGGTTATGCGAAGGGAAGGTATTAGCACCCCTACGCATCCGTCGTACTCGACGGGATCCACGCACAATAGAAAGGAAAATGGTTGCTAAACACTGCTCACACACACACAAATGGCTGAAAGAGACACAAGAAAACAAAAGAGACTGACTCGGCAGAATATCGCATCCTGGGCCTACTTAGTCTATCAGGCATAGACATCAGAGTCAAAGTAGTTCGGACTGGGGAAACGACACATGCTCGCTAGGATATCGCATCCTATGCATACGTATCTCCTTTGGACGAAGGAGAATCAGAGCATTCGTAGCTCGGCTGACACGCACACAAACAAACACTGGCAAAGGCAAACGTGGAGCCTGACTGCCAATCACTGGACTTACATCAGCATCCGAACCAAAACACACGCACACTGGAACCCGAATGCCACTCGATGGACTTACATCAGCTTCCAAGCACACAACAACACAAAACAAAGACACAGGCGCCCGGAGAGATCTGCTCATCTCCTGCCTACGTACCTCATCTGGTATGAGGATCAGGGCGACGTAGTTCCCCTACAGAGGGAAAAAGGACTAGCCTAACCAGATAACAGAGGGAGACACAACTAGGGAGACTACGACTCGAGCCTAGATGTTATCATGCAAATCATCCCTAAGTTAAGGTTTCTGGCTAACTTGCACAGGAAGCAAGCCTATCCTAATCATGACTTGCACAGGAAGCAAGCCGCACACACACTTAACTTGCACAGGAAGCAAGTCAAGCACAACCTAGCTTGCACAGGAAGCAAGTCTAAACTAACCCTAACTTGCACAGGAAGCAAGTCAAACAAACATAAAAGCACAGGTAGCACACACTATACACAAGCAAGGGCTCACACAAGGGTTAGGTTTTAGTCGAGGGGTCATATCAACCTCAACAAACAAACCTCTGGAACTGGGTAGATGTTGCTCTTAACCTTGCCATTGAGGGGCTAAGGTGAAGCAGATGAATGGGAAGTGAAGATGAGACTTCACAGCTCTTATCCCTGGCCTGGGAGAGCTTAAGACAAGAATGTGTGGGTCCAGAAGGTGGGAACCCTTCTACACATTTGAAACTGACTCAACTGTACAATTGTACAAGATCTTGGGTTTGTATCTGCAATGCATCAACACAGTGGTGTGAGCAAAGCAGATGACACACAGAATAGCAGGGGATAGGTTGCTTATCCCTTGGGTTCTGCCAATTGCCTCTTCACTTAGGAGGTCTTTGACTCTATACAAGGACAAATGTAAACAGTCACAAACATTGCCTCTTAAGGAGGACTTCAGACAGTTGCCTGGCCAAGTAACAGGCCAGGTCTTCCAGACTACATGAAGTTAGGAAATATACCTCAATGCGAATTGCTATAAAGCAAAGCAAAGCAAAGTCCACAAGGAACTATAAGCAACTAAAGTACCTGAAATCAGTCAGACAACATTAGTACACAAGTCAAAGTTAAATCAAAATGAAACCAAGGTCAACAGTCAACACGAGCAGATAAATGTGCAATGCACAAAGCTCAAGGCATGCGAGCCAAGCAACCAAAACTGATGCACAATGATGATTTGGACGTTGTATGCTTGCAAATCCTCAAAACAGATGTACATGAAGCTTCTAAAAGATGGATAGAGGATGGACTTTGGCTCAGCAGCGTGGATTCCAGCTCAAAACATGATCTGCCATTGTTGAAGCTTGGAAAAACAGAATACGAAAATGGTTGTACAGCTGGTGTTTGATGCTACAAATTGCTTCTAAATGATGGCCAGGTGATGAAGCAACAAGGCAGGACTCGAGCTCTTTGGAAGTTTCAGCAGAAATTTTCTAAAATGCAAGAAGAGTGTTTTTGAGAGAAGAGAGTTTCTGTGATATCTTGTGGCTGCTGCTAGGGTTTGTAAATGACAGAAAATCATCTTTATATTCTCTGTTTAAGGGTACAAATCAAAGTCCATGAAAAGGTGGGATGGAGTGGGTGAAAAATGTACTTTTGGCCAATTTTCAAGCAAGTAGGAATGGCTATATGTACTGCACGAAAATGGCTTTGTAACATGACCAAAATATGATTTCTGAACATATTTGATTGGTAGAATTGATTAGAAATGGTTAAATTAAAACTTCACTTTTTCACCTCACTTAAAATTAATTCAAGTAGGTTCAAAAATGCCATTTTGATCCATGAGGTTTTGGTGCATGAGGGTTACATTTTTGGAAAGAGGAGGTCAAATGTGACTTGTTGGAAAAAACCCCACCAAATTTGGCCAAATGGTTTGAGAGATATGGCCTTTTGAAGTTCAAAAATTTCTGAAAATGATTTGATCATAACTTGCCAACCATACATGGGAATTGAGTGTTCTTGGACTTTTTGGAAATGGGAGAACAAGATCTTCAACTTTCATGTTGGGCAAAAATTCATTTGAAGCTTGTATCATGATGTAAGTTTGAGGATCAAGACTTTCCATTTTGGGCAGGTTTCAATTACAGGTCCAGTTTCTATTTTTGGAAATTTCTGATCTGGCTTCAAATTCTTCCATGATGGTCTTTGACATGATATATGAGGACTATATGGACATGAATAAGCTCTCTCAAACCAAATCCCATCATCAAAACCATAAAATCAATCACAGTTGACCAAGTTTGACTTTTTAGGGTTTCTGACTGACTGTGCATTGAATGATGACTTCTGAACATCCAATCCTTGACCAAAACACTCCAAATGGATCCCCAAGTCATGTGAACATGTTGGACCAACCCTAGGGCCTTGTTTCAATGAAAATGCACTTGCTTGCTTGACTGACTGATCTCCTGACCAGTTTGACCTAATTCTCTTGATTGGCTTGCACTTGAGGCAAATAGGACAATGCAATGTTATGCAGTGGACCATGTTATGTTATGACCTAATATGAGAATGTATGTACAATGATAGGTGCAAATTTGAGGTGCTACAAATGTAACACCCATATATAATATATGTATAAAATACATATTATACATAGTGTAATACTGGTACTGAAATACATAAGCGCCTAGCGGCAATAGTGTACATATTTACATGCCCAAAAGAAACATAACATGGCACAAAACATACACAAAAGTGCCCAAAATGAAAACTAGGAGCTAGATCATTATACAATGATCTCAATAATATATACGTAGTGGAGTAGCCATCCAAACATCAGGTAAGCAAGACATCACTTTATCATGTCCTTACCTTCGCCTGCTCAGAACCACCTGAAAAGTAATCAACAACATGGGGTGAGATGATAATCTCAGTGGGTTCCCTATCTTATGGGTCCACTCGGATCTACAGGGTTTTCTAATCAATATCCAACTCAATTTAACAAGGGAAAGAAGACTTAAGTGATGGGGAACTAACTCGCAATGTATGGCAACATGCACATGAGTTGTCGCAACTCAAAACAAGATCATTATTCAGATTAACAAGACATCAATCCTTGAGCGGACCTACATGCAGGGCAGTCCCAATTCATGCATGCTCCTATGATTCGACTTTCGCGGTGGATATCAGGTCCTCTATAAGTTCCAAACTCATTTCAAGCGACCGTCACCCGTATGGGACTCTAACCCACTTAGGGTATCTTTCACCATATGAGACTCTAACCCACTTAGGTGTCCACCTTTCCCCCACATGCTCCGTGGTTGGGGCTCAAACCCAATTGAGGGACGAATCATCGGTCTCACATCCTATTGCTTAGTCATCTAAGCATATCAAATAGAGATGTGCACCACCAAGGGCAAAAACATTCTGAATACATGAAAGGTTCCACAAATCATAACAAGATTCATCAATCACAGGTGACTTCATTCACCAAAAATGCACAAGAAATAAGATGGCATGTTCCATCCAAAGCGTTTCATTCTCAACTATGGAAACCATTTGACCACGACCTCCACATAAGCGTCGTACGAATGAATGTTGCCTTCTAATGTTATCTAAGTTATAAACCTAACGTATGGCCTAATACCAATCCTAGGTTAACACACTAGTTTCGTTATGTAATTTTCACAATTAACATGGATTCAATACAAGCATAGCATCACAAATGATTAATGGTTGAAGGAATGCACTTAGAAACCTTTAAGAAATGGATTTTGAAGTTTTTGGCATAAGCCAACCGATTGGTTGGGGAAGCCCAATCGATTGGTTCCTCTCACATTTTTGTTTTTCAAAGATTACAAAGGATTAATCGATTGATCCTCAGTGTCAATCGATTGGCTCATGAAAATTTTCCAATTTTCCAAAACAGAAAGTTTATGCCATCGATTGTAATCCCCTCTCAATCGATTGGTCCTGCTAAAATTTCCTTTTCTGCAAAACAGAAAGTTTGGCCAATCGATTGGAGGAGTGTGTCAATCGATTGGTTCTCAGCAAAATTTCACATTTTCCAGCTTTGAGTGTGTGATCAATCGATTGGTCCTTGCCATTTTCACATAAATACTTTCTGTATCACTTAGACTTCCACCTGCATAACTTTGTTACTTTTCCAACAGATAAACCCACTTCTTCTACAAACCAAACTCATCATACAACATACCTATACATAGATATATAATGGATTTCAAGTTCATAACCACAACCATAACCAATCATTTAGTCACAATAATCATGAAGAACATATCAAAGCACATGTTCATGGGAAATCAACAAAATCAAGAGAAAACATTCATCATACATCATGGATTCTTATGATTCATCTATGTTTCTACAACTCTAATCTCTAGAAATCCTAGGGTTTCTAACTAGAACCCACCTCAAGAAATGGAAGAGGAGAAGTTGTTGAGGATGAGATGATGATATGAAGATGATTGTGATGATTCCAAGCTCTTGATTTCTCCAAGCTTTTCTTCTTCTTCTTCTCTACTAGCTTGTCATCCTCTTCTTCTTTCTCCCTAGTTTGTCTGATACATAGAGAAAATGAAGTGGTGGTACAAGGGTAGTTGGGTAAGAGATAAAAAATATGTGGCCACCATTTTCCACAAGAAACATGTGGTTAGAACAAGGTTACCGGTAGTAACAAATATCTCAAGTGGCATTATACTTGTAATTTTTTTTCTACCAGAGCTATTGGCCCATTATTAGTGTTACCAAAATGTCTCAAATAATAAAAGGTCAGTCCTAATTAATGTTAATTAAGTCAACCTGAATTCACTATTTACCCTATTTATCCCAACTGATAACTTTTAGAGAAGATAGGAACTCAATTGATCTCAATTAATAGGAATTTAGGTATTTAAGGAAATACAGGGTATTACATACTCCCCCCTCCCTCCTCACCCGTAAATAAAAAATCGTCCTCGAATTTAAATATTACTTGGAGGTGATGATGGTAAGCTTCTCTCATTTCTGACTCCAGTTCCCAGGTAGCATTGCCCAATTGTGATTCATCCCACTAAACCTTGACAATAGGGATCTTCTTATTCTTCAATACCTTAACTTCTTGTCCTACAATATGATTTGGTAGAGGTTCGAAAGTTAGGTCTGCTTCTACTTCTATTGAATCTGGAAGAACAAGCTGAAGAGAATCTGGAATGAACTTTCGAAGTTGAGATACGTGAAAAACGTCATGCATTTATGATATAAAAGGTGGTAAGGCTAATTTGTAAGCTATTTCTCCAATCCTCTCTATAATCTGGTATGGCACTACGTATCTCGGACTTAGCTTCCGCGACTGAAACGGTCCTTTCAGTCTCCATCTCGGAGTCACCTTCAAGAATATATGATCACCTTCATCAAATTCCAATGGTCTTCTTTTGTGATCTGCATAGCTCTTTTGGCGATCTTGCGCTTTCTTCATCTTATCATGAACCATCCTTATCTTTTTTGTAGTCTCTTGAATAATCTTCGGTCCTAAGATCCTTTCTTCACCAACTTCTGTCCAACATAGAGGTGTTCTACATTTCCGTCCATACAAGGCTTCATAAGGAGCCATCCCGATACTTGCATGATAACTATTGTTATATGCGAATTCAATCAATGGTAAGAGTTCCTTCCAATTCCCTCCACTTTAAAGTACACAAGCTCTTAACATATCTTCCAGTGTCTGTATCGTCCGGTCAGTCTGACCAGCCGTTTGAGGATGATTAGACGTACTCAAACACAACTTTGATCCCATAGCTTGTTGGAATGCCTTCTAAAACCTTGAAGTAAACTTTGGATCTCTATCGGACACAATACTAGTTGGAACATAATGCAGTCTCACGATCTCTGAAATGAACAATCGTGCAAGATGACTTGCCTTGTAAGTAGTCTTCACGGCCAAGAAGTGCACAGACTTAGTTAACCGATCCACAATCACCCAAATTGAATCATAACCACCTTGGGTTCGAGGTAACCCTACTACAAAATCCATTGAAATACTATCCCATTTCCAAACTGGAATCTCTAAAGGTCACAATAAACCACCTGGCTTCTGATGTTCAATCTTTACTTGCTGGCATACTATGCATTCCGACACATACTCTCAATATCCCTGTTCATTCCAGGCCATCAGTAGTTCTTCTTCAAGTCTTGATACATCTTCGATGAACCTGGATGTATGGTAAACACCCCCTTGTGGCCCTCCTCTAAAAATTTTCTTTTCAGCTCGGCATCATTCAGAACACAAATCCTTTGATTAAACAGAATAACTCCATCCGGTGACTGAGCGAAACCTGGTTGAGTCGACATCTCTTGCAATTTCTCATCTATCATTTATCCTTGTCGGATCTCTTCCCTTAGGTTAGAAGTAACATTCAAATTTCCCATCATCACATCATCTTGCGTCCAACTAAACTGAAGATTAAGATATCAGAACTTTTACAACAATGCGTATTCTAACATCATCAACTCATCTTTATGCATCTCTTTCCGACTTAAGGCATCTACAACCTTATTCTCTTTCCCCGGGTGATACTTAAGCTCAAAATCAAAGTCCTTCAAATACTCCATCCATCTCCTCTGTCTCATGTTTCACTCTTTCTGGTCAAATAAGTATTTCAAACTCTTCTGATCGCTAAACATCTCAAAACGCACTCCATACAAGTAATGTCGCCACACCTTCAATGTAAAAACAACAGGAGCTAGTTCTAGATCATGAGTTGGATAGTTCTCTTCA
Source organism: Lathyrus oleraceus (assembly GCF_024323335.1). NCBI lineage: Eukaryota > Viridiplantae > Streptophyta > Magnoliopsida > Fabales > Fabaceae > Lathyrus > Lathyrus oleraceus. The sequence continues at coordinate 14,264,423 of NC_066580.1, forward strand.
TGAGGCTTCAACTGACAAGAGGCATAAGCTACAACCTGACCATTTTGCATTAACACCCCTCCCAATCCTTTCTTAGAGGCATCACAATATACTTCATAAGACTTACTAGGGTCGGGGATGACTAAAACAGGAGCAATTGTTAGCTTTTCCTTCAAACTCATAAAACTTTGCTCACACTTAGAATCCCATTTAAAAGAAATTTCCTTTCGGGTAACTCTAGTCATTGGTAATCCTATATGCGAAAACCCCTTTATAAACCTTCGATAGTAACCTGCCAAACCCAAGAAACTTATGACTTCAGAAGCATTCTTCGATCTTTCCCAATTAATAACTGCTTCGACTTTAGATGGATCCACTGATACTCCTCCTTATGATATTACATGACCAAGAAACTTCACTTCTTTCATCCAAAACTCACACTTACTTAACTTGGCAAAAAGTTGTTTCTCTTGCAGTACTGATAGAACAATCCTTAGGCGTTCTCCGTGCTCTTGGGGAGTATGAGAATAAATAAGAATGTCATCAATAAAGATCACCATGAACTGGTCCAAGTAAGGTTGAAATATCTGATTCATGTAGTCCATGAAAACAGTAGGGGCATTCGTCACACCAAACGACATTACAAGAAACTCATAATGGCCATATCGGGTTCAAAATGAGGTCTTTGGTACATCCAAATTCTTAACTCTTATTTGATAATATCCCAATCATAAATCAATCTCCGAGAACACATAGGCTCCTTTCAACTAATCTATCAAATCGTCTATCCTTGGCAGATGATACTTGTTCTTAATGGTGACTTTATTCAACTGGCGATAATCAATACACAACCGCATAATACCATCCTTCTTCTTCACTAATAACACTGGAGCTCCACATGGTGAAACACTAGGTCAGATTAAATTCTTGGTTAATAACTCTTCTAATTGATCCTTCAACTCTCTCAACTCGAGCGGTGCCATACGATACGGAGAAACGAAGATTGGAGCCGTCCCAGGTATCAAATCAATAGAGAATTCCACTTCCCTTTCAGGAGGAAGAGAAGTGACATCCTCAGGGAAAACTTCCGGAAATTCACAAACGATAGGAATTTGTGTAACACTCAGATTGTCGTTAGATTCCTTGGTGAGAACCAAGAGAACTGACTTTTCCTTCTCAAATAAGAAATTAACCATGCCAACCGTACCTTCCAAGATAGTAGTTAATACATCCTTTGGAGTAGCTTCACTAGATGGAATGATAATCGACTTCTCTTCACATCCAATAAACATCGAATTGGCGGAAAGCCAATCTATCCCCAAAACCACATCAACCTTCTTAAGTGGAAAACAAATAAGATCAATCTGTAAAATTCTACCATTCACCGAGAGAGAACAATTTTCACAAATCAACGGTGTCTCAACCACATCATCCATGGCGGTAGTAACCACCATAAGAGGAGACAAGGGAATTGCTTACAAGCCAAGATACTTCATGCACTGAATTGATACAAAAGAGTGTGTCGCCCCATAATCAAACAGTACAAAACAAGGATGATCATTCACGAGACACGTACCAGTAATTAAGGCATTTTTCCTCTTAGCCTTCCTTGCATCCAAAGTATAAACTCGACCGGTACTCCTCCCCTGCATCTGACTCTTATTCTGAGGACAATCCCTAGCCATGTGTCCCTCCCTCTGACAAGTAAAACACTTAATTCCACTTCCAGCATATCTTCCAAACTGAGACCTCTTACATACTTGACATAGCGGAGGATGGTTAGGTATTGCATGTTGCACTTGTTTCCCCTTGAAAGCTTGAGGTCTAGGCCTAAATTGGTTACTTGGCCTCCCTTCATCCTTCTGTCCACTCCTATATTGATCCCTTTCTTCTTGAACCTTCTTCAAACTGTTCTCACCCACATAGCATTGCCTTAACAATTCAGCATATGTAGTGAATTCCCTTTGAGAAACACTATGAGAAAATTCACCTCTTAGACCAAAAAGGAACTGATCAATCTTCCACTTCTCATCTGGTGCATACTCGGCTTGTCTAGAATAAGCAGCCATATCTTCAAACTTCTCAGCATACGCAGCTACTACCATAGTACCCTGTCTAAGCTGCTGAAACTCAAATTATTTCTGAGTCCTCAAAGAACTAGTAAAATTATTATCCAATAAAGTAGTCTTAAATTGCTCCCAATCCCTAGGTACTCCTTGATTGGTCATAAGAGTCGACGCACTCTCCCACCATCTTATAGTGGGACCCTTCATCATGTGAGAAGAAAACACAACCTTATTCTCTTCACTACAATGCACTATCTGAAAAATCCTTTCCATGCTGGTAATCCACTAATGAGCCTTCAGAGGATTTAATCCTTCATGGAACTCAGGAGGATTCATGCGAAAGAATTCCCGAAAACTACCACCTACAACTTCTTGTGGAACCCCTTGAGGATGAAGACCACCATTCCACTGTTGCATCATTTGTTGCATGAATTGGTTATGTTGCTGTTGCATCTGTTGCACGAACTAAGGCCATTGAAAACCTTCACTACCACTTGGCGGTTCAGAGTCTGAATTCTGAGTTCTGGGTCTACCACGACCTCTGTGTCTGTCAGCCATGATCGTGAATGTCATACAAATAGGATTAAGTTGATCAAGCTCAATACTATGAATATAACACCAAGGACAATGATGACAACCCACATATGAGGCAGAAAGAAATACTTATAACATCTCATGGCTAGGTCGAGGATACGACCTACTCTGATACCAATTGTAACACCCACATATAATATATATCTAGAATACATATTATACATAGTGTAATACTGGTAGTGAAATACATAAGCGCCTAGCGGCAATAGTGTGCATATTTACATGCCCAAAAGAAATATAACATGGCACAAAACATACACAAAAGTGCCCAAAATAAAAACTAGGAGCTAGATCATTATACAATGATCTCAAAAATATATACACAGCGGAGTAGCCATCCAAACATCAGGTAAGCAAGACATCACTCTATCTTATCCTTACCCTTCGCCTGCTCAGAACCACCTGAAAAATAATCAACAATATGGGGTGAGATAATAATCTCAGTGGGTTTCCTATCTTATGGGTCCACTCGGCTCTACAGGGTTTTCTAATCAATATCCAACTCAAGTCAACAAGGGAAAGAAGACTTAAGTGATAGGGAACTAACTCTCACTGTACGACAGCATGCACCTGAGTTCTCACAACTCAAAATAAGATCATTATTCAGATTCACGAGACATCAATCCCTGAGCAGACCGACGTCTAGGGCAACCCCAGTTCATGCATGCTCGTATGATTCGACTTTCGTGGTGGATATCGGGTCCTCTATGAGTTCCAAACTCATTTTAAGCGACCGTCACCCGTATGGGACTCTAACCCACTTAGGGTATCTTTCACCGTATGGGACTCTAACCCACTTAGGTGTCCACCTTTCCCCCATGTCCGCCGTGGTTGGGGCTCAAACCCAATTGAGGCACGAATCATCAGTCTCACATCATATTTCTTACTCATCTAAGCATGTCAAATAGAGATGTGCACCACCAAGGGCAAAAACATTAAAAATACATGATCGGTTCCACAAATCATAACAAGATTCATCAATCACAGGTGACTTCTTTCACCAAAAATGCACAAGCAATAACATGGCATGTTCCATACAAAGCATTTCATTCTCAACTATGGTAACCATTCGTCCACGACCTCCACATAAGCGACGTACGACTGAATGTCACCTTCTAATGTTATCTAAGTTATAAACCTAACTTATGGCCTAATACCAATCCTAGGTTAACTCACTAGTTTCATTATGTAATTTTCACAATTAACATGGATTCAATACAAGCATAGCATCACAAATGATTAATGGTTGAAGGAATGCACTTAGAAACCTTTAATAAATGGATTTTGAAGTTTTTGGCAAGCCAATCGATTGGTTGGGGAAGCCCAATCGATTGGTTCCTCTCATATTTTTGTTTTTCAAAGATTACAAGGAATCAATCGATTGATCCTCAGTGTCAATCGATTGGCGCCTGAAAATTTTCCAATTTTCCAAAACAGAACGTTTATGCAAACGATTGTAATCCCCTGTCAATCGATTGGTCCTTCTAAAATTTCCTTTTCTGCAAAATAGAAAGTTTGGCCAATCGATTGGAGGAGTGTCTCAATCGATTGGTTCTCAGCAAAATTTCATGTTTTCCAGCTTTAAGTGTGTGATCAATCGATTGGCTTGGAGAAAACACCCAGGACTAATCGATTGGTCCTTGCCATTTTCACATAAATACTTTCTGTATCACTTAGATTTCCACTTGCATAACTTTGTTACTTTTCCAACAGATAAATCCACTTCTTCTACAAACCAAACCCATCATACAACATACCTATACATAGATATATCATGGATTTCAAGTTCATAACCACAACCATAGCCAATCATTTAGTCACAATAATCATGAAGAAGATATCAAAGCACATGTTCATGGGAAATCAACAAAATCAAGAGAAAACATTCATCATATATCATGGATTCTTATGATTCATCTATGTTTCTACAACTCTAATCTCTAGAAATCCTAGGGTTTCTAACTAGAACCCACCTCAAGAAATGGAAGAGGAGAAGTTGTTGAGGATGAGATTATGATATGAATATGATGGTGATGATTCTAAGCTCTTGATTTCTCCAAGCTTTTCTTCTTCTTCTTCTTCTTCTTTACTAGCTTGTCTTCCTCTTCTTCTCTTGAGCTTCTTCTTTCTCCCTAGTTTGTCTGATACATAGCGCAAATGAAGTAGTGTTACAAGGGTAGTTGGGTGAGAGATAAAAAAACATATGGCCACCATTTGCCACAAGAAACATGTGGTAAGAACAAGGTTACCGATACTAACAAATATCTCAAGTGGAACTATACTTGTAATATTTGTTATACCAGAGCTATTGACCCATTATTAGTGTTACCAAAATATTCCAATTAATAAAATGTCAGTCTCAGTTAATATTAATTAAGTCAACCTGAAATCACTATTTACCCTATTTATCCCAACTGATAACTTTTAGAGCACATAGGAACTCAATTGATCTCAATTAATAGGAATTTGGGTATTTAAGGAAATACGGGGTATTACAAAAAAACACTAGGTTAATCAATTTACATAGAAGGGATAATCAATATACATAGCCAAAATTGGAAATGCTAAATTGATTGACTTGCCATGTTAATCGATTGACCACATTTGAAAACCAAATTTTGTTCAAACATAACCAATGTAAATCGAATGGCTTAATGAGGTAAATAGTTTTACCTTATTAAGAATTTGAAAATTTTCTAATGTCGTAGTTTTACCTTATTAATCGAATAACATGGTTTAAGGTTCACCATATAAAATATTTTAATCCCGATAATTAATTTTTTTTCCTATGTCAATTATTCATATTGTATTCTTTATTGTTCTTTTGTAATATAATTCTAATTCCGATCAAATGAAAGATTTTCTTTTGTAGGTTTTAGGCTGATCTTTTCTAATATATCTAGATTTGCAAATTTTCGTCCAATCCTTTTGTGATTCTAACATTTTCCTGCTCAAATGAAGAATAACAACTTTATTCAATTGTGTAGCTGATATAAGACATATATTTTTTCGTAATAGGGTTCACAATCCCTTTTCTAAGACACCATACATATATATATTTCTATCATAATGTCCCTACTCTAAATAAAAATTATGAACCAAGAATGCAATTTAGCTAGCACCTTCTATCTAGTATTCAATATGGTTCTTATGTACTACAATTTTATCCTCGATCAAATTTAAGATTTTATGTGGCGAGTTATAGGTTGATTTTTCCTTTGAAAAAGGGACATCCAAGAAAAGAAAAAGGAATCTGACCCTAGTTAAAAGCTGACTAGGTATGAATGCTTCTTCCGTTTGTGTCGTTATTGCTCTTGTGTATTCCTTATGGATTTACCCAATATGTTATAATTCCAATAATTAATGTTTTTCCTATACCAATTACTCATCTAGTATTCTTTATTTTTCTTATATATTAGAATTTTATTTGCAATCAAATTGAAGATTTTATGTGGTAGGTTTTAGGTTGATCTTTTTTCTAGTATATCTAGATTTTCAAATTTCGGCCTGATACTTTTGTGATGCTAACTTTTTCCTGCTCAAATGAAGAATAAGGGCTTCATTCAATTTCCAAGCTGATCTAAGACCTAGTTTTCCTTTGTCATACAATTTAAAAACCCTTTTCCAAGATACAATATAGATCTTTCTAATCATATTGTCTCAACCTAGATTTAAATTAGGAACTAGGAATCTAATTGAGGTAGCACCATTTTTGGTCACAAATAGATGTAAAAAAAGTATACAAACATACCGTGTATAACAAGATTATTAATTAGATTCTTACCATAATTCCTAAAAACATCACATTCCAAGAAACTAATTTGGTTCTAATTTTATGAGATATATGCTAGAATTAAAACTCCTTTGATTTTCCTTTGAAATATGGACATCTAATGTAAGAAGAAAGAATTTAACCCTGGTTAGGACACGATCAAGTATGAATGTTCTCTTCCCTTTGTGTGGTTATGCTCTTGAGTAAAATCTTCTCTTGTGTCTATTAATAAATTGACTTGAAACTTCTCCATAATATTTTATATTCTTAAGGATCTTTCTTATAAATATTTTGTTCCATATACAAAAATAAATTAGGATATCATCTTTATATAGCACATATGTCAGAGTTTTGGCTCCTATGGTTAGTTTCATAGGTTATACTTGCCCACCTTCAAGAGACAATGTAATAGCATGGCACAATACGTCTTCCTCAATGCAAAATAAACTAGGAAGGAAATATATCTTGTCTCACACCATTTTTTGCATTGGAAATATCCAATTTCTTTCCCATTAAGGATGGCTAATAGGCATTCTCTCTCCACAAAAGCCGGTAAAAAATGGGGCGCGACGGAAAGGGCGTAAACCAAAAAGCGATGCTTGTACCAACAAATCCTAAAAGATTAAAAATATTCATATTTTTCACATTAATATGTGCGTCCGTAAAAAATGAGGTTGTCCGGGGATAGTAGAGAGTGCAGGCATACAAATTTACCTTGACCCAGGAAAAATGTAGGGAAAACGAACATACGGATTGGGCTTTTGCAACCACTATTTCCATTCACTAGTTTAAATAGAATCCACAATTGTATATTTTCTTTATTTCAAAGACCTTAAAGACATTAAAAAGTAATGACTAATCCAAAGCATCCATATTTTTTAATATATATCTATATAACCACGTTCCTTCTATAAAATTTATCATCAATCACATTTACCGTTTCAAATACTATAACAGGGGAAGATCCATTTTAGTCCCAAGAGGTATTGTTACACCCCTCAAAATTTAAATATTTTTATTTTATTTTATATATCAACATTTTCACCCTTAGAATAGTATTATTTGTACACTCTATTCTACTCTAGAACCCATAAACTTCGTGTTAAGAAAACCTAAATATTAAGCATCATAATAAAGCAGTTAATATTACATAATTTTGCAAATGAAATATATTTAACTCAATTTTTTTTAACTCATGGAAATAATATTTTTATATGTATATGGTTTATACAAAATAAAAGTTTGGGAGATCTACTTTCATTTTTTAATACGAGTAAATTATATAATTCGAGTATCCTCGAGTATGAGATTTAATACAACTATATATATTTATGTTGTAAATTGTTACTCCTATTAAAAAAAAATCTATATATATATATATATATATATATATATATATATATATATATATATATATATATATATATATATATATATATATATATATATATATAACTGACAACTGTGTTGCGTAAAGAAAATACTTCTAATTCATAATAACTTGACATACAAATTTCTCGGATAGGTATCATCTTTAAAAAAAGTAATGGCATTTTTCATGTGAATTAGTATTTTCTAGGATAGTTATCATCTTAAAAAAAACATGGCAATTTTCACGTGAATTAGTATTTATTCAAGATTTGCAACCAATGTTACGCTAGTAAGTTACCTTATTTTGAGGTTTTATAATTACTTTAATATTAAGCTACTAAACAAATTCACCATGCAACAAAAGTGTCGGGTTTTATTCAAAAGCTCTAATTTTAATTTTGTATTTTAGTGTGTTCAAGATTGTGTGATTTGATCATATGTTTACAAAATTTGTTTTCAAATAAAAGCAAAAAGATTTTTAATTTCTTTTTGAAGTTATAGTTACGTCTTTGTATAAACTTGTTCTAAAAATAACTTTTGCTAAAAATGAATTTGATAAACTTTCAAGAAAGTCATTTTTTTTATACAAGAAGGTAATTTTTAATAAAAAAAATATATATGATATGTATGTTTTTCAACAATATTATTGTCATTCATTTTTGTTAAGATCCTAAGTTTAAATTCAATTTTGAAGATGTACTAATTTTGAATTTCATGACAGAATTTTTCCGTGAAACTTTTAGCGCGTCAATTGCAATTAACTCGAAGATTATGTAATTATGTGTTATAATATTTGATTCATATAACAAATATACAAATTATATAAATATTTCTTTAAAATTAGAATTTTTTTTAATCATAGTTTATTTTCTGTATTTTTTAAGGAATATTCTTCGAATTACTTATATCAAAGTAATTATTATAAAAAATTTAAACAATCAACTCTTTTAATATTATAAATTAATTTAATTAAACTTTATTTAAATATTAAATAATTTATATTCAAATATATTAATTAAAAATAAATTGAATAATTTAAATATAGATACAAAACTCCAAATTCTTACATTGAATTAGAATTTAATTCCTGTAAAAAATAAAACCATTGACCACCGTCCATAATAATAGAACAAGATTGATAATACATGTTGTTCAAGCTTCTTAGAAAAGTTATATATGTTCACATAATCAATTATGCACTTATATATAGGGCTCAAAATCCAAAATTTCTTACAACTTTTTAAAATGAGAACTCTAGCAATGCAATTTACAACTCTTGTGACATTACTTCTAGTGTTGTTAATCAAAATAGAGGGAGATTCAAAGTCTGTTTCAATTCCAAATGGTGAAGTGAACAAGAACTTCATGACCAACACTGTTTCTAAAAAAGTTGGTATGGATGATTTAGAACCATTTAATTGTAGCACAAGACCATTGATATGTAACGCATGAGAAATTCCTCCAAGAAGTGTGTGTTGTAGAAACAAATGTGTGGATCTTACTTCAGACTCATACAATTGTGGGTTTTGTGGATTAGCTTGTCCATTTAATTTGCAATGTTGTAACCGTTTGTGTGTGAACACAAATTTTAGTCCTTTTAATTGTGGTGCGTGTGGAAGGGTATGTCCCATTGGAAGGTTTTGTTTTCTTGGCGCGTGTGCGTTTGGAAATCCATCTCAAACACCACTTAATCATCTAACAATTCCAAAAGAGTAAATTATATTAAGGGTGTCATGATGTATGTTGGATTAATGAAATAAATGTTTTCTATCATAATAGAAGAATATCATTTATTATTTATAATATGGTTAGACCAGTTGCGTTAAATATTTATGTTGTGGTTAATACAGATTTTTAAGTAAATTTTTATTTGATTTTAAAATATAAAAGTATATGTGATTTGAGTTTTTAAGTTTGATCAGATTTTTTAAATATCGTAAATTTTGAATATCCAAAATAAAATTTCATGTGGTTTTTGAATATCCAAATTTATAAATTTTAACTTTTAATTATAATAATAATAATAATTAAACTATATAAATTAATAATAAATTTGATAAGAAATATAAATAAAAAGAATAAATTGTATTAGATGTGAGTAGTAAGAAAGAGATTGAATTTCTTGAGCTTATTTATATATCAAACTAATATTTTTCAGCCTTAGAGAAGTAGTTTATTTATAAAGATGAAACCAAAGTCTGCGTGGGGACAAGCCAAGAGTTGGTTGGAGGAGGTTAATGTACATAAACATGGCTAGACCAAGGGCTGTTTTTACTCTTTGGCTGGTCTGTCAGGACAGATTGATGAAACACAGGACTTATACTGATGGGAATTATCTATTTTGTGATGTGCAGGAAAATAGATGCCATTTATTCTTTGAGTGTGCAATCACAAAGAAGATTTGGAAGGAGATTCTTAATAGGCTTGGGCTTGGTTATATCCATATTGATTGGAATGAGCATACTGCTTGGCAACAAGCCAAAGGGAAGGGCAACAAAATGCGTATTTTCAAAGCTGCGCTGGCTGAAACGGTATACCACATTTGGTGGGTGAGAAACAGGATTTGTTTCCAACAGGGGAGGAAGGAAGAGCTTCAAAGCCAACATATTCATGACATACTTATGGATAGATTTAGAATGAATAGAAAATTGACAGCGTATTGTAATAGTCTTTAGTGGTCGTTGTTTGTATTCGTGTCAGTTGGGGTCTGGATCTGAGGATCGGCGTGTATTTCTTTGTTTTTGGCAATAAAGATTATTATTATTCCAAAAAAAAAAAAAAAGATGAAACCAAATATGAGCATCCCAATGTGTAAATCAACCGACAACCGTATTTCATAAAAAAATACTTCTAGTTCATAATAACTTGACATACAATTTCCTCCGATATTTATCATCTTTACAAAAAAGGCATGGCATTTTTCATGTGAATTAGTATTTTCTAGGATAGTTATCATATTAAAAAATTATATGGAAATTTTCATGTGAATTATTATTTATTCAAGATTTATAACCTATGTTACGCTAGTAAGTTACATTATTTTAAGGTTTTATAATTACTTCAATATTAAGATACTAAACAAATTCACCATGCAACAAAAGTGTCAGGTTTTATTCAAAAGCTTTAATTTCAATTTTGTATTTTAGTGTGTTCAAGATTATATGAGTTGTTCATATGTTTTCAAAAAATATTTTCAAATAAAAGTATAAATATTCTTAATTTGAAGTTATAGTTATGTCTTTTTATAAACCTGTTCTAAATATAACATTTGCTAAAAACTATTTTGATTAACTTTCAGGAAAGTCTTTTTCTATACAAGAAAGTAATTTTTAATTAAAAAAAAATATTTATGATGTTTATTTTTTTCAACAATATTAATGTTAACATCCTAAATTTAATTTCAAATTTGAAAATGTACTAATTTTGCATTTTCATGAGAGAATTTTTCTACAAAACTTGTAGCGCCCCAATTACAATTATTTTAAACTTGACAGATTAGTTTATATAATTATGCGATATAATATATGATTCATATAAAAAGTATACAAATTATATAAATATTTCATTAAAATTAGAATGTTTCTTAATCATAGTTTATTTTTATATTTTTATAAAGAATATTCTTCGAAAATTGGCATTGTTGGTTTGTCTAGAGTTGAACGTTAGTATTCAAAAATGATTATTGAGTTGTAATCTCCAATCACGGATTTTGTGATTGATAAGAAAGTGAGTAGGTTCTTGTTTAGGGGGAGCCCTAAATACAAAGTCATTGGGCAATGTTAGGAAAAGGCATGGAAAAATATAGGGTTTTGTTTTGCTTGTAGTACTAATTGTATTAAACTACGAATAATGATTTTCCTTTCTTGTGGTGTGGACTCATCCCCACAAAAGTAGGTGTGATTTCACTGAACTGCATAAACAACTACACCATCTGGTCACTATTATAAGCAACAAAAAAAGTTTATGTTCATTGAATAATTGATGTATCTGATTTATAAGAATAACCAGATACATCATTTATTCAATGAATATTAAAAAGATTTTTTTTCTTAAAATAGTGACTGAAGGTCGTATTGTGTTATTTACTACATTTTTCTCCTTCATCTAGTACTTGCTACTAAGGTGTTTCTGGTTTAATTTGTCGAACTAGTTGTCTAGGACAACGTGTTCATAATATGTCCCCTGAGGAACATAATTTTAAAACTTTTTCACATATGAATGGAAATTTTGCATGAAAAAATTTCTATGTTAATATTTTACTGACGCTTAAAACAAATGAAAATTGTTTATGAAAAAGGTGAATGTTACCGTCAAATGGTTTTGTTATTCATACATCACAAGACACCATTTCGAAAAGGCTTGAAATGCTTGAAAATAATCATCAATAATTTGAAATGCTTCAAGAAAATGATTCATGAAAAAAATGCAATGAAGAGGTATCATATTGTTTCATAATTTACCAAAAGTTACATAGGTTAATCGATTTACTCACATAGGTTAGTTTATTTACCTTCCCTCAATATTCAAAAGTGATTTGAAAAAACACTAGGTTAATCAATTTACATAGAAGGGATAATCAATATACACAGCCAAAATTGGAAATGCTAAATTGATTGACTTACCATGTTAATCGATTGACCTTATTTGAAAACCATATTTTGTTCAAACATAACCATTGTAAATCGAATGGCTTGATGAAGTAAATAGTTTTACCTTATTAATAATTTGAAAATTTTCTAATGTCGTAGTTTTACATTATTAATCAAATAAAATGGTTTAAGGTTCACCATATAAAATATTTTAATCCCGACAATTAATGTTTTTTCCAATGTCAATTCCTCATATTGTACTCTTTATTGTTCTTTTGTAATATAATTCTAATCCCGATCAAATGAAAGATTTTCTTTTGTAGGTTTTAGGTTGATCTTTTCTAATATATCTAGATTTGCAAATTTTGGTCCAATTCTTTTGTGATTCTAACACTTTCCTGCTCAAATGAAGAATATCAACTTCATTCAATTGCGTAGCTGATATAAGACATATATTTCTTTCATAATAGGGTTCACAATCCCTTTTCTAAGACACCATATATATATTTCTATCATAATTTCCCCACTCTAAATAAAAATTATGAACCAAGAATCCAATTTAGCTAGCACCTTTTATCTAGTATTCAATACGGTTCTTATGTACTACAATTTTATCCTCGATCAAATTTAAGATTTTATGTGGCAGGTTATAAGTTGATTTTTCCTTTGAAAAATGGACATCCAAGAAAAGAAAAAGGAATCTCACCATTGTTAAAAGCTGACTAGGTATGAATGCTTCTTCCGTTTGTGTCGTTATTGCTCTTGTGTATTCCTTATGGGTTTACCCAATATGTTATAATTCCAATAATTAATGTTTTTTCCTATACCAATTACTCATCTAGTATTCTTTATTTTTCTTATATATTAGAATTTTATTTGCAATCAAATTAAAGATTCTATGTGGTAGGTTTTAGGTTGATATTTTTTCTAGTATATCTAGATTTGCAAATTTCGGCCTAATACTTTTGTGATGCGAACTTTTTCTTGTTCAAATGAAGAATAAGGGCTTCATTCAATTTCCAAGCTGATCTAAGACCTAGTTTTCCTTTGTCATACAATTTAAAAACCCTTTTCCAAGATACAATATAGATCTTTCTAATCATATCGTCCCAAACTAGATTTAAATTAGGAACTAGGAATCTAATTGATGTAGCACCATTTTTGGTCACAAATAGATGTAAAAAAAAGTATACAAACATACCATGTATAACAAGATTATTAATTAGATTCTTACCATAATTGCTAAAAACATCACATTCCAAATAACTAATTTGGTTTTAATTTTATGAGATATATGCTGGAATTAAAACTCTTTTGATTTTCCTTTGAAATATGGACATCTAATGTAAGAAGAAATAATTTGACCCTGGTTAGAACACGATCAAGTATGAATGTTCTCTTCCCTTTGTGTGGTTATGCTCTTAAGTAAAATTTTCTTTTGTCTCTATTAATAAATTGACTTGAAACTTCTCCATAATATTTGATATTCTTAAGGATCTTTCTTATAAATATTTTGTTCCATATACAAATATAAATTTGGATATCATCTTTATATAGCACATATGTCAGAGTTTTGGCTGCTATGGTTATACTTGCCCACCTTCGAGAGACAATGTAATAGCATGGCAGAATACGTCTTCCGTAATGCAAAATAAACTAGGATGGAAATGTATCTTGTCTCACACCATTTTTTGCATTGGAAATATCCAATTTCTTTCCCATTAAGGATGGCTAACAGGAATTCTCGCTCCACTAAAGCCGGTAAAAACTGGGGCGCGGCGGAAAGGGCGTAAACCAAAAACCAATGCTTGTACCAACAAATCCTAAAAGATTAAAAAAATTCATATTTTCCACATTAATATGTGCTTCCGTAAAAAACGAGGTTGTGCGGGGATAGTAAATGGTGCAGGCATAAAAATTTACCTTGACCCACGAAAAATGTAGGGAAAAAGAGCATACAGAATGAGCTTTTGCAACCACTATTTCCATTCACTAGTTTAAATAGCATCGACAATTGTATATTTCTTTATTTCAAAGACCTTAAAGACATTCAAAAGCAATTACGAATCCAAAGCATCCATATTTTTTAATATATATCTATATAACCACGTTGCTTCTATACAATTTATCATCAATCACATTTACCGTTTCAAATACTATAACAGGGGAAGATCCATTTTAGTCCCAAGGGGTACTGTTACACCCCTCAATTTTTAACTATTAAATTTTTATTTATTTTATATATGAAAATTTTCACCCTTAGAATAGTATTATTTGTACTATCTATTCTACTCTAGAGCCTATAAACTTCGGGTTAAGAAAACTTAAATATTAAGCATCATAATAAAGCAGTTAATATTACATAGTTTTGAAAATGAAATATATTTAACTCAATTATTTTTAACTAATGGAAATAATATTTTTATATGTATATGGTTTATACAAAATAAAAGTTTGGGAGATCTACTTTCATTTTTTAATACGAGTAAATTATATAATTCGAGTATCCTCCAGTATGAGATTTAATACAACTATATATATTTATGTTGTAAATTGTTACACCTAGTAAAAAAAATCGATATATATATATATATATATATATATATATATATATATATATATATATATATATATATATATATATATATATATATATATATATATATATATATATATATATATAACTGACAACTGTGTTGTGTAAAGAAAATACTTCTAATTCTTAATAACTTGACATACAAATTTCTTGGATAGGTATCATCTTTAAAAAAAGTAATGACATTTTTCATATGAATTAGTATTTTCTAGGATAGTTATCATCTTAAAAAAAAAACATGGCAATTTTCACGTGAATTAGTATTTATTCAAGATTGGCAACCTATGTTAAGCTAGTAAGTTACCTTATTTTGAGGTTTTATAATTACTTTAATATTAAGCTACTAAACAAATTCACCATGCAACAAAAGTGTCGGGTTTTATTCAAAAGCTCTAATTTTAATTTTGTATTTTAGTGTGTTCAAGATTGTGTGATTTGATCATATGTTTACAAAATTTATTTTCAAATAAAAGCAAAAAGATTTTTAATTTCTTTTTGAAGTTATAGTTACGTCTTTGTATAAACTTGTTCTAAAAATAACTTTTGCTAAAAATTAATTTGATAAACTTTCAAGAAAGCCATTTTTTTTATACAAGAAGGTAATTTTTAATAAAAAAAATATATATGATATGTATGTTTTTCAACAATATTATTGTCATTCATTTTTGTTAAGATCCTAAGTTTAATTTCAATTTTGAAGATGTACTAATTTTGAATTTCATGACAGAATTTTTCCGTGAAACTTTTAGCGCGTCAATTGCAATTAACTCGAAGATTATGTAATTATGTGTTATAATATTTGATTCATATAACAAATATACAAGTTATATAAATATTTCTTTAAAATTAGAATTTTTTTTAATCATAGTTTATTTTTTGTATTTTTTAAAGAATATTCTTCGAATTATTTATATCAAAGTAATTATTATAAAAAATTTAAACAATCAACTCTATTAATATTATAAATTAATATAAGTAAACTTAATTTAAATATTAAATAATTTATATTTAAATATATTAATTAAAAATAAATTGAATAATTTAAATGTAGATACTAAACTCCAAATTCTAACATTGAATTAGAATTTAATTCCTGTAGAAAATAAAACCATTGACCACCGTCCATAATAATAGAACAGGATTGAGAATACATGTTGTTCAAGCTTCTTAGAAAAGATATATGTTCACATAATCAATTATGCACTTATATATATAGGGCTCAAAATCCGAAATTTCTTACAACTTTTTAAAATGAGAACTCTAGCAATGCAATTTACAACTCTTGTGACATTACTTCTAGTGTTATTAATCAAAATAGAGGGAGATTCAAAGTCAGTTTCAATTCCAAATGGTGAAGTGAACAAGAACTTCATGACCAACACTGTTGCTAAAAAATTTGGTATGGATGATTTAGAACCATTTAATTGTAGCACAAGACCATTGATATGTAACGCAGGAGAAATTCCTCCAAGAAGTGTGTGTTGTAGAAACAAATGTGTGGATCTTACTTCAGACTCATACAATTGTGGGTTTTGTGGATTAGCTTGTCCATTTAATTTGCAATGTTGTAACCGTTTGTGTGTGAACACAAATTTTAGTCCTTTTAATTGTGGTGCGTGTGGAAGGGTATGTCCCATTGGAAGGTTTTGTTTTCTTGGCGCGTGTGCGTTTGGAAATCCATCTCAAACACCACTTAATCATCCAACAATTCCAAAAGAGTAAATTATATTAAGGGTGTCATGATGTATGTTGGATTAATGAAATAAATGTTTTCTATCATAATAGAAGAATATCATTTATTATTTATAATATGGTTAGACTAGTTGCGTTAAATATTTATGTTGTGGTTAATACAGATTTTTAAGTAAATTTTTATTTGATTTTAAAATATAAAAGTATATGTGATTTGAGTTTTTAAGTTTGATCAGATTTTTTAAATATCGTAAATTTTGAATATCCAAAATAAAATTTCATGTGGTTTTTGAATATCCAAATTTATAAATTTTAACTTTTAATTATAATAATAATAATAATAAAACTATATAAATTAATAGTAAATTTGATAAGAAATATAAATATTAGAAATAAATATTAAATAATGAAATTCAAAAATTATGTTTGAATCACTTAAAATAATAAAAGAATTAAATAAAAAGAATAAATTGTATTAGATGTGAGTAGTAAGAAAGAGATTGAATTTCTTGAGCTTATTTATATATCAAACTAATATTTTTCAACCTTAGAGAAGTAGTTTATTTATAAAGATGAAACCAAATATGAACATCCCAATGTGTAAATCAACCGACAACCGTATTTCATAAAAAAATACTTCTAATTCATAATAACTTGACATACAATTTCCTCTGATATTTATCATCTTTACAAAAAAAGGCATGGCATTTTTCATGTGAATTAGTATTTTCTAGGATAGTTATCATATTAAAAAATTATATGGAAATTTTCATGTGAATTATTATTTATTCAAGATTTATAACCTATGTTACGCTAGTAAGTTACATTATTTTAAGGTTTTATAATTACTTCAATATTAAGATACTAAACAAATTCACCATGCAACAAAAGTGTCAGGTTTTATTCAAAAGCTTTAATTTCAATTTTGTATTTTAGTGTGTTCAAGATTATGTGAGTTGTTCATATGTTTTCAAAAAATATTTTCAAATAAAGTATAAATATTCTTAATTTGAAGTTATAATTACGTCTTTTTATAAACCTGTTCTAAATATAACATTTGCTAAAAACTATTTTGATTAACTTTCAGGAAAGTCTTTTTTTATACAAGAAAGTAATTTTTAATTAAAAAAAATATTTATGATGTTTATTTTTTTCAACAATATTAATGTTATTCATTTATGTTAACATCCTAAATTTAATTTCAAATTTGAAAATGTACTAATTTTGCATTTTCATGAGAGAATTTTTCTGCAAAACTTGTAGCGCCCCAATTACAATTATTTTAAACTTGACAGATTAGTTTATATAATTATACGATATAATATATGATTCATATAAAAAGTATACAAATTATATAAATATTTCATTAAAATTAGAATGTTTCTTAATCATAGTTTATTTTTATATTTTTATAAAGAATATTCTTCGAAAATTGGCATTGTTGGTTTGTCCAGAGTTGAACATTAGTATTCAAAAATGATTATTGAGTTGTAATCTCCAATCACGGATTGTGTGATTGATAAGAAAGTGAGTAGGTTCTTGTTTAGGGGGAGCCCTAAATACAAAGTCATTGGGCAATGTTAGGAAAAGGCATGGAAAAATATAGGGTTTGTTTTGCTTGTAGTACTAATTGTATTAAACTACGAATACTGATTTTCCTTTCTTGTGGTGTGGACTCATCCCCACAAAAGTAGGTGTGATTTCACTGAACTGCATAAACAACTACACCATCTGGTCACTATTATAAGCAACAAAAAAAATTTATGTTCATTGAATAATTGATGTATCTGATTTATAAGAATAACCAGATACATCATTTATTCAATGAATACTAAAAAGATTTTTTTTCTTAAAATAGTGACTGAAGGTCGTATTGTGTTATTTACTACTTTTTTCTCCTTCATCTAGTACTTACTACTAAGGTGTTTCTGGTTTAATTTGTTGAACTAGTTGTCTAGGACATCGTGTTCATAATATGTCCCCTGAGGAACATAATTTCAAAACTTTTTCACATATGAATGGATATTTTGCATGAAAAAATTTCTATGTTAATATTTTACTGACGCTTAAAACAAATGAAAATTGTTTATGAAAAAGGTGAATGTTACCGTCAAATGGTTTTGTTATTCATACATCACAAGACACCATTTCGAAAAGGCTTGAAATGCTTGAAAATAATCATCAATAATTTGAAATGCTTCAAGAAAATGATTCATGAAAATAATGCAATGAAGAGGTATCATATTGTTTCATAATTTACCAAAAGTTACATAGGTTAATCGATTTACTCACATAGGTTAGTTTATTTACCTTCCCTCAATATTCAAAAGTGATTTGAAAAAACACTAGGTTAATCAATTTACATAGAAGGGATAATCAATATACACAGCCAAAATTGGAAATGCTAAATTGATTGACTTACCATGTTAATCGATTGACCTTATTTGAAAACCATATTTTGTTCAAACATAACCATTGTAAATCGAATGGCTTGATGAAGTAAATAGTTTTACCTTATTAATAATTTGAAAATTTTCTAATGTCGTAGTTTTACATTATTAATCAAATAACATGGTTTAAGGTTCACCATATAAAATATTTTAATCCCGACAATTAATGTTTTTTCCAATGTCAATTCCTCATATTGTACTCTTTATTGTTCTTTTGTAATATAATTCTAATCCCGATCAAATGAAAGATTTTCTTTTGTAGGTTTTAGGTTGATCTTTTCTAATATATCTAGATTTGCAAATTTTGGTCCAATTCTTTTGTGATTCTAACACTTTCCTGCTCAAATGAAGAATATCAACTTCATTCAATTGCGTAGCTGATATAAGACATATATTTCTTTCATAATAGGGTTCACAATCCCTTTTCTAAGACACCATATATATATTTCTATCATAATTTCCCCACTCTAAATAAAAATTATGAACCAAGAATCCAATTTAGCTAGCACCTTTTATCTAGTATTCAATACGGTTCTTATGTACTACAATTTTATCCTCGATCAAATTTAAGATTTTATGTGGCAGGTTATAAGTTGATTTTTCCTTTGAAAAATGGACATCCAAGAAAAGAAAAAGGAATCTCACCATTGTTAAAAGCTGACTAGGTATGAATGCTTCTTCCGTTTGTGTCGTTATTGCTCTTGTGTATTCCTTATGGGTTTACCCAATATGTTATAATTCCAATAATTAATGTTTTTTTCCTATACCAATTACTCATCTAGTATTCTTTATTTTTCTTATATATTAGAATTTTATTTGCAATCAAATTAAAGATTCTATGTGGTAGGTTTTAGGTTGATCTTTTTTCTAGTATATCTAGATTTGCAAATTTCGGCCTAATACTTTTGTGATGCGAACTTTTTCCTGCTCAAATGAAGAATAAGGACTTCATTCAATTTCCAAGCAGATCTAAGACCTAGGAGGGAAATGTATCTTGTCTCACACCATTTTTTGCATTGGAAATATCCAATTTCTTTCCCATTTAGGATGTCTAACAGGCATTCTCGCTCCACAAAAGCCGGTAAAAAATGGGGAGCGACGGAAAGGGCGTAAACCAAAATCCAATGCTTTTACCAACAAATCCTAAAATATTAAAAAAATAAAATATTTTCCATATTAATACGTGCGCCTGTAAAAAATGAGGTTGTGCATGGATAATAGAGGGTGCAGGCATAAAATTTTACCTTGACCCACGAAAAATGTAGGGAAAACAAGCATACGGGCTGGGCTTTTGCAACCACTATTTCCATTCACTACTTTAAATAGCACCCACAATTGTATATTTTCTTTATTTCAAAGACCTTAAAGACATTCAAAAGGAATGACGAATCCAAAGCATCCATACTTTTATATATATATATATATATATATATATATATATATATATATATATATATATATATATATATATATATATATATATATATATATATATATATATATATCTATATATAACCACGTTCCTTCCATAAAATTTATCATCAATCACATTTACCGTTTCAAATACTATAACAGGGGAAGATCCATTTTAGTCCCAAGGGGTACTATTACACCCCTCAAATTTTAAATATATTTTTTAAATTTTATATATGAACATTTTCACCCTTAGAATAGTATTATTTGTACTCTCTATTCTACTCTAGAACCTATAAGCTTCGGGTTAAGAAAACTTAAATATTAAGCATCATAATAAAGCAGTTAATATTACATAGTTTTGCAAATGAAATATATTTAACTCAATTTTTTTTAACCAATGGAAATAATATTTTTATATGTATATGGTTTATACAAAATAAAAGTTGGGAGATCTACTTTCATTTTTTAATACGAGTAAATTATATAATTGGAGTATCCTCGAGTATGAGATTTAATACAACTATATATATTTATGTTGTAAATTGTTACACCTAGTAAACAAAATTGATATATATATATAAAATAGAGCATGTTATGTTTCTTTGTCTGAAGGCCCAGATGTCTACGAAAATATGGATGAGATGAAAGATCAATTCCTTGAGCTGCGCAAATGTCGCATTACGCGAAAAACCGGCGGGAAACAAGAACAACAGAGCCGCCACCGTGCGTTATTTATCCCAAAAGAGGGAAAGGAAACGCTCAGAGTAAACCTGGAAAAAGCATGGTCTCGCGACCAAAGAGAATGGGATCGGGAGTCGGTTATGCGAAGGGAAGGTATTAGCACCCCTACGCATCCGTCGTACTCGACGGGATCCACGCACAATAGGAAGGAAAAATGGTTGCTAAAACACTGCTCAAAACAATCATCTACACAGGCTGAAAGAGACACAAGAAAACAAACAAGACTGACTCGGCAGGACATCGCGTCCTGGGCCTACTTAGTCTATCAGGCATAGACATCAGAGTCAAAGTAGTTCGGACTGGGGAAACGACACATGCTCGCTAGGATATCGCATCCTATGCATACGTATCTCCTTTGGACGAAGGAGAATCAGAGCATTCGTAGCTCGGCTAACACGCACACAAACAAACACAGGCAAAGGCAAACGTGGAGCCTGAATGCCAATCACTGGGCTTACATCAGCATCCGAACCAAAACACACACAAGAAGGCAAACGTGGAGCCTGAATGCCAATCACTGGACTTACATCAGCATCTGAACCAAAACACACGCACACTGGAACACGAATGCCACTCGATGGACTTACATCAGCTTCCAAGCACACAACAAGACAAAACAAAGACACAGGCGCCCGGAGAGATCTGCTCATCTCCTGCCTACGTACCTCATCTGGTATGAGGATCAGGGCGACGTAGTTCCCCTACGAAGGGACATAGGACTAGCCTAACCAGATAACAGAGGGAAACACAACTAGGGAGACTACGACTCGAGCCTAGCTGTTATCATGCAAAGTTGTCCCTAAGTCAAGGTTTCTAGCTAACTTGCACAGGAAGCAAGCCTATCCTATTCAACACAAGCAGTAAATCAAGCATTCACAAGTAGCACCCACTATATGCACACAAAAGGGCTCAATCAAAGGGTAAGACTGCAAGAGCAAGTCATCTGTACAGAGGTATGGTTAGCTTTTAACCTTGCCATTGAGGGGCTAAGGTGAAGCTGATGAAAGGAGAGTGAAGATAAGACTTCACAGCTCTTATCCCTGGTCAGGGAGAGCTTAAGACAAAGGAGCGTGGGTTCAGAAAGGAGGAACCCTTCTACACTCAAGACTCTGACACACTGTACATAGTACAAGATCTTGGGTTTGTGTCCCAATGCATCAACACAGTGGTGTGAGCAGAGGGACGACTCAACAGAATAGTGGGAGATAGATTGCGTATCTCTTTGATCCACCAATTGCCTTAATCAAGGTGTTTACCTGCTTGGGACAAAAGTAAACAATCACAAACATCGCCTCTTAAGGAGGACTTCAGACAGGTGCCTGGCCAAGTAACAGGCCAGGTCTTCCAGACTACATGGAGACAAGAAGGTTATACCTCAGTGCAAATTGCTTATCAAGCAAAGCAAATCAATATTAGCAACTAATGTACCTGAAATCAATCAAATATCATCAGTATACTAATCACAGAACTAAACAGCAAATGTTTCACAATTAACTATAAACAGACAAACACAATCCAATGCACCAAAGTGCAAGCAACTCAAAAGCCAAACATCCTACAAAACAAAACAAGTTAGTGTACAATGGCAAATGACATCTCAATCAAAAGTGAATCCACCTCCTTAAGGTATTTTGCCTCTTAACCTGAAAATCACATTCAAACATGAGATACAAGACCACTAGGACAAGCCTAGGGTCAAAAGGAAGTGAAAAAGTCAAAACAGCAAGTGAAACATGATCAACATCAACATTAATCACATACAAAGAGAATCCAATTGGTCTCACATCTAAACCATACACCAAATTAATTTCATGTACAATTTAAGTCAAGCTAGGCAATTATGAGTCATATAGGAGCAAACAGAAAGATCACACTCAATCAAATACCTAAACAGCTCAATAAATTCCACAAAACTTCCAGCATAAACAGGACACATTCAATGAGCTACATATCAATTTTCATGCCATTTGGACAACAGGAAGTAGGTCAATGAAAATCATAAAGTCAGCAGCAATCCAAACAAGTCAACACATGGCAGCAAAATGAGCATCAACTTCAATCACATGCCAAACAGTGAAAACAATTAAGAAATGAATGGGACCAAAGCCAAACTACACCTAAACATGTTATGAATCACTCCATCAAATTTCACATTCATATGATATAGTATGAGAATTTCATGAGACATGGAAAACAAACACTCAAACAAAGACCAAAAATGTCTAACCAGCAATCAAAAATCTCAATTAAATGGAAAATGAATCAACAATTCATACAAAAATTCATGGTGAAACTAAACATATACAAGACACAGCATGCAAAATTTGAGATCAATTGGAAAAGCCTAGGCATGTCAAATAAATTCATGAAATTGACCTAACCTAGTGTGACACAAATTGTCACACTCAACTTGCACACATCATATATACCAAACCAGAGATCCAAAATTCACAAACTATACATCAAAATAACCAGCAAAGAGTCAAGAATTAGCATGTGAAATTTCATTCAATTTGGATAAGGTATGAGTATTTCATGTTAGAAATGGTGAAACATACAAAAAATGCACACATGTCAAAGATCAATAGACAAAAGCGAAAAATCTCCAAGCACAACTTGAGTTGTCATACCTATAAAATTCTAGACGAAATTATGAAGCTAACAAAAAAAGTCTCACTAAATTTGGATTAAAAATGGATTTTATGTGATTTTTATAAGTTTGATTGATTTATTGGAATAATCATTTAATGTTATACGAATTTATTAATTTAAGCTACAGCAGGTGGCATTTCTATGAATATCCAAAACGCATGTGCAGTACTTCATTCACTATGTGGCGCAGTGTGGTTGGTGGACTTAGGAGGGAAACATATTTTTGAATGCGCGGCCAAGGCTACCGGATTGAACAGGGAAAAAATCCAGAAAAGCTTCGGTGTTCTTCGCGGTTCTTCGTTCTTCCATTTGCAGCTTCGGTTACGGGAAATTCTTCACCAAATCGCGCGAACCTTATACCGTTGCGATCGTCTCTCCATGTAGATTACGTATATGGCAACGCTTTTGGCTAAAGATTAACGTATAAAAAGATCCGATCGAAAGAAGCTTTGACGCATAAACTTTAAATCCAAATATCTCCATGAATACTCGACGAAATTACGCGATTCAAACGACAAAATGTTCTACATTCAACGCACTACAAGATGCATATAACAATTGCGTGAATTAACGAGTTCGAAATTTCACCTTCTTGGAGTGGCGGTGCGAAATCTTTGCGTATTTAGCTCCAATTCACAAAAACAGATGTAGTAGATTGATTATGGAGGTGATTGATGGTGAAAATCCAGCTCATAAGTGCTCGAATCCGAAGAAAATTGCAGCTGCCATGGAAGAACTCAAGCTTCCAACAATGGAGTTCTTGTGCGAATCTTGCTTAAAATGCCGAAAACAGAACTCTACCGATGCCTGCAGACGAAGATTATACCAAAACAAGCACAAACAATGGTGAATTATGGATGAAATGGTGAAAAAATGCTTATGTGAAATTGTGAAAAAGTGGAGAAAAAGTGAGAGAATTTGGAGATTTTTTGGATGAATCTGAAAAAATGATTAGTGGTTAAGCAATGCAGTTACAATTAGCAATATATACCACTGCCTTAATCCAAAATTAATTATGATTAGCAAAATTGGAGAATTAGTGTAATGTGCAATTTCACCACTTTTGGCCAAAATGCCCTTTCTCAAACCAGCTGATTTTTCTGTCCAAACTTGGTTCCAACAGGTCACAAATGACATTTAGAAAGTGTTGCAAAAAGTCCCATGCCAAAATTCCAAGTATTTCTCAAATTGGACCATTTTGCCCTTGGATTTTAATTAGTGCACTTGAAAAATGGCCTTTTTGTGTGAATGCTTTTGGCAAAATGTGATGATGGATTATGAAAATACACATTAAATGTGATTTGCTCAAAGAAAAACCATCCAATTTGGCCACTCCATGTGAAAGTTATGGCACTTTGATTTTGGGCATTTTTGGAAAATGACTGGACCATATCTTGCTAACCACACATGGGAATTTCAAGTTCTTGGACTTTTTGGAATGGTGAGATCAAGATATTCAACTTTCATGTTGGACAAAATTCCATTTGAAGCTTGTATGATGAAGTAATTTTGAGGAGAAAAAGTTTCCATTTTGGGCAGCTGAAATTACAGGTCACCTGCCATTTTAGGAAACTTCTTGTCTGACCTCCAAATCTTCAACCTTGGTCTTTGATATGTCAAATGAGACTTGTATGGACATGAATGAGGCCTTTCAAACCATCTCACACTTTCCAATCCATAAAATCAGGCACAGTTGACCACAGTTGACTTTCTAGGGTTTCTGGTTGACTGAACAATGACTGATGACTTCTGAGCATACAATCTTTGGCCAAACCACTTCAAAATGATCCTTAGACCATATGAACTTGATAAATCAACCCTAGGGCTTTGTCTCAATGAAAATGGCACTTGCTTGCTTGATTGACTGATTCTCCTAACCAGTTTGACCCAATTGGTCAGCTGAGCTTGCACTTGGGCAAATGGACAATGCAATGTTATGCAGTGGCCTATGTTATGACCTATTATGAAAATGAATATACAAAAGGTAGGGTGCAAATTTGAGGTGCTACAGCTGCCCCTATTCAATCAGCTGGGAACCCGAATGGATGAGAGCAACGGCTGTCAGACTTTCAGGGTAAACAGGGATTGAATACCAAGTACCGTAGAAATTTGCACACTGCTGGGAATTTTTTTTTGTTTTCTTCTTTCTTTTCAGGGTAAAGCACATCCAGACATCGACACACGATGAATGGGAACAGAAATCATCTCAACTAGATGCCAACGGACAACTAGGAAACACTCAACGTTTACCAAAACCAACGGAGAGGTAACTCAACTCTACTGGGGATAACCAGGAAAGGATACAACCATACGTCAGCGGACGTAATGGGGAAAAACTCAACGTTTACCAAGACCAACGGAGAGGTAACCAATCATTAATGAATGACTGGAAGGATAGTGATACAACCATACGTCAGCGGACGAAATGGGAAAGACTCAACGTTTACCAAGACCAACGGAGAGGTAACCAGACATCATAGGATGAATGGGAAGACTCGACCAGACGTCATAGGACGAAAGGGAGAAGCTCGACGTTTATCGACACCAACGGAGAAGGAGAAAACTCAGCCAGACGTCATAGGACGAAAGGGAGACTCAACGTTTATCGACACCAACGGAGAAGGAGAAAACTCAGCCAGACGTCATAGGACGAAAGGGAGACTCAACGTTTATCGACACCAACGGAGAAGGAGAAAACTCAGCCAGACGTCATAGGACGAAAGGGAGACTCAACGTTTATCGACACCAACGGAAAAGGAGAAAACTCAGCCAGACGTCATAGGACAAAAGGGAGACTCAACGTTTATCGACACCAACGGAGAAGGAGAAAACTCAGCCAGACGTCATAGGACGAAAGGGAGACTCAACGTTTATCGACACCAACGGAGAAGGAGAAAACTCAACCAGACGTCATAGGACGAAAGGGAGACTCAACGTTTATCGACACCAACGGAGAAGGAGAAAACTCAGCCAGACGTCATAGGACGAAAGGGAGACTCAACGTTTATCGACACCAACGGAGAAGGAGAAAACTCAGCCAGACGTCATAGGACGAAAGGGAGACTCAACGTTTATCGACACCAACGGAGAAGGAGAAAACTCAGCCAGACGTCATAGGACGAAAGGGAGACTCAACGTTTATCGACACCAACGGAGAAGGAGAAAACTCAACCAGACGTCATAGGACGAAAGGGAGACTCAACGTTTATCGACACCAACGGAGAAGGAGAAAACTCAACCAGACGTCATAGGACGAAAGGGAGACTCAACGTTTATCGACACCAACGGAGAAGGAGAAAACTCAGCCAGACGTCATAGGACGAAAGGGAGACTCAACGTTTATCGACACCAACGGAGAAGGAGAAAACTCAACCAGACGTCATAGGACGAAAGGGAGACCACAACCGGACACCAAATAGGACGTCTACTGGGGATTCTGGCTGGGAAATCAACCAGACATTAATGAATGACTGGGAATAGGGTATACAATCAGACATCATCGGACGAATGAGAAAAACACAACGTTTATCGAAACCAACGGGGAGGTAAATCCACTTGGGGAAGGGTACAACTAGACGTCATAGGACGAATAGGAAAAACTCGACGTTTATCGACACCAACGGAGAGGAGAAAACTCTGAGGGGAATCATATGGTATTACCAAATGATCTGTAGGGAATAAGCAACTAGACATCATCGGACGACAGGAAAAACTCGACGTTTATCGACACCAACGGAGAGGAGGTTCAACTGGGGAAGACCCTGTGGGGAAAGATATCAACTATACGCCAACGGACGCATAGGAAAAACTCGACGTTTATCGACACCAACGGAGAGGAGGACTCTTCTAGGGAGAGCGAACACAACCAAATCATCAATGGATGATGGGGAAAAACTCGACGTTTATCGACACCAACGGAGAGGAGGAAAATCACTGGGGATCAAAGTCATGACAGAGAGTAGACAGGAAGGAACACCAAGGATGCCGGGTTGTAGGCAGAAAACAGGTGACCGACCAAAACGTGAATTGGTTTGTGTTCAAAAACACTCAACATCCTGAAGAGGGCTAGAAAAGCAGTCTTGTTAGAGGATGGACATTCAATTCCACAAGGAATACGAATCTTACTCGACTGGGGAGGACGACTTCGACCCAAGAGCGCGTTTGACAGATTACCTATAGCCGTCAAAACTTAGATAATAGACTCGCATGGAAGATTATCCATAACCGGGTTGTAGGTTGTTAGATGGATAAAACGACCGAAATCATCCTGAAGAGAGCGAAGGCAAACTTGTTAAAGGATGGACATCCGTTTCCACGAGGAATACGAATCTTACTCTGCTGGAGAAAACAATCAAAAGACTGACCAGAGAGTGCATGAGATATATTATCTATAGCCGTCAAAACGTAGATAATAACCTCGCATGGAAGATTATCCATAACCGGGTTGTAGGTTGTTAGATGGATAAACGACCGAAAAGAAAGGCATCGTGTACCAGGAACAGGTATGCAAAGATGACCAATCAAAAGAGGATAAAGTTGCTGACTCGGAGCAAATACCCAAAAGAAAGGGGGAGACCCACTGGGGACAATACTGCTTGATCAAGGCGAGTATCCAGAGGGGAAAAGAATATCAATACCGCAAACCGGATACTGATAACTGCAAAGAGGGGATTACATCTACCGGTTAGTAGGCAGAAAACCACGGAAAAGTAACCAGTCATCGATAAGATGAGCACACAGGGTTAACTCCACCAAGGGGATGAAAGTGGGATTTTACAACTACCGATTTGTAGGTAGAAAACCACAAAGATAGGACTTACAACTACCGGGTTGTAGGTAGAAGCCAACCGACAGAATGAACCACAAAGGTTACCTCTGCTAGGGGATGAAAGTGGGATTTTACAACTACTGGTTGGGTAGAAAACCACAAAGATAGGACTTACAACTACCAGTTTGTAGGTAGAAACCCACAAATTCCGCTGAGGATAAGATGAATGAGTACCGGTTAGTGAGCCACTATTCATTCATGCCCCAGGGCAACACAAGAGACAGTCAACAAGAAGCCAATTTAGGATCGATCCAAAAAGGCAAACTTAATCAAGACTCATCCTAATGAGGAAAGAACTCAATAGGGAAAACCCATCCCATTAGGGAGGGAACGGAAGCAACCGTCATCCACGAGGATGTATCTCAGTGGGGAAATGGCAGGAAAGGATGGACACTTTCTGCTTAAGGGGTAGACTCTACATGGAGAGATCAGACACACCCACATCTACTAGGAGGCTACTGGGTAGAACCAGGTTTTTCTTTCACCAACGGATGAGGAAATAAACCTCTCTGGGGGTACCAATCCTGAGTGCCGTCAGGAGCAACTGTAGCGAAAGCGCTGTACAGACGTCGAACAAGAAGCTGCCTCTGCCGGGGAGACGGTCTGATCGGGTTAACACATGAATGCATATGTTTGAATTTTTCTATGGCGTAATGCTCCATTATGAATGGAAATGCTATGCGATTTGAGGATGCAATGATCACTACATGCAAAATGCAAAGTGAATGAAAACCCCGCTAGGGAGCCCACTGATCAAATACTCCACTCTGTGGGGAGACTCTGCTGAGGAAATCTGCTTGATGAAAACTCTGTAGGGAGAGCACTGACTTCTCACTCATGCTGGAGAACAGAGATACCAAGAATCAGCCAGATCTCTGGTGAAAATAGATAGGCATCGATGAAGTTCCTCATGTCAACCACTCTGCTGAGGACCTACCTGAGAAAATGACGGAATACTGAGACGTCAATCCTCCAAATACCGAATCGTTGCAGAAAAGCATCCGTGCCAGGGAGAGGAGAAGATTGCTCTGCTGGAGAGACGAAAATTGAAGTCTTCAGTACACCTACTGCTTGAGAACTGGCCCACGATAATGTCCAAAACAACAACCTTGTTGGGGATGCCCCACGATAGGGCTCAAACAGCACTCTATTAGGGATGCCCCACCATAGGGCTAACAGAGACTTGGAGAAAACATGTTGCACTGTCGGGGACGTGAAGATGAACAACTTCAACCAACACTGCATTGAGCAACCTCGCTGAGGAGAGACCATGAAAAGGTTCTACAGGACAAAGATACAGTTATGCTCGAGATACGAACGACTGTCTTACCCGTCGGTAATCATACCACCCTTGGGAGAGCACTGCGGGTCTCCTATGTATCCTTTCATCATTGTGAATGTTCACTTTGTTTAAGAACAATTTTGTGAAAAATTTTGTTTATTTTGAAAACAATGATACTTTATCAATTAAAACATGCAAAACATTTGTTGAGTTGAAACAAATAAGAGTGCAAATAATGGGGTAAAAGCTCAAATCGATGTGATGGAATGGTAGTCTGCAAAGGGCGAGACTCCATAGATCTGTACAAGTTTGAAATCGGTGATATATATTGGAGAGGGCTACATTGAACATAACGACCTTTCCTCTACCATTCTGAATCTCGATGTATTCGGAGCTTCGGTCGACGACGCATAGAGAATTCCTGGCGGATGACAGATATAGAACACGGTCTTGTCAAGATGCAGTTACTTGCCAAATCCCTAATTTTTGCCTAGATTGCCCCGGTGTGAGGTGCTCAATCTAGCGGGATGCAAATTCTTTTTTTCCATGTCTCTAACTTTTGCCTGGATCGCCCTTTCGGGTTTTCAATCCACCGAGACGCTCCTTTTTGCCTAAGTCGCCCTTTGGGGTGTTCAACTTAGCGAGCTGTTTTGCTTTTTTTGTTTAGGCTAAGTATTTCTTGACTGCATCTGGATTCACAGGACGAGTGAACTTCTTCATCCATTGTTGTAAGTGTCAAAGCACCGCCTGAAAAGGCTCTCTTGAAAACATATGGACGTTCATAGCTTGGAGTCCACTTGCCCCTGGAATCGGGCACGAAAGACAAGACTTTCTTGAGCACAAGGTCATTTTCTCATAACTCGAGACTCGACCTTCTAGTCGAATGCTTTCGTCACTCTCTGCTGATATAACTGACCATGACACCTGGCAGTTAATCTTTTCTTTTCGATCGAATTCAGCATCAGTCAACTTGGGACTTTGAGGGTGCTATTTTTCCTTTGTTTTTTCTTTTGATTTTGCTTTTGATTTCTTTTGATTTCTTTTGCACCCTTTCTTTCTTTGTTTTTGTTTTTTTTTTTTTTGATTGATTTTTTTTTGATGCCCCAGTTGGCTGTTCTGCTGATTCTCGAGATGCAGCTGAGTGATCTTCTTTTCTTGCTCAAGAAGTCGGGAAATCTCGTCAGGAATCCCTTCAACATCATCTTCTTCTACTTCGAATACAGGGAATTCAAAATTGGGAGATGACGTCCGATCATTATGTTCAATGGGTTTGAGAAACAACCTGCATAATGATTTCGATATGAAAAACTTTTTGGAAAACAAACAAGACAATCGTTATGCAGATGAAAAGATTGCTTTTATTCCTGTTTTTAGGGTTTTTTGTGATCACCAATTTCATGCAAAAAGCGAAAAGGGAAAACAATTGGAAAAACAAATGTTTAACATGCATTTACTTGAATGAAAATATCATTGCACAAAATGTTGCCAACAATGTCATCACTTCTCCTTTTGGCATGGGAGAAGGGTTTTTAAACAAAGTGATTATTGCTCTGACTTATGAACAACTGTAGGAACGCCCACAGTGACCCAATTGTGATAGATCCCACCAGGGATAACAACTGTCAGAATCTCTTGCATTAGTAGCTTCTGCTTTTGATCAACCCTCTTTGTTGAAGACCTCAGGAGAAAAGCCAACGCCAGCCCGCGACTTGTTATCTTCAAGCTTGATTAACACGGGGACCCAAGTCTTCAAAGTTCAGAATACCTGACTGCACGAGGTCTTGAACCTTCATTTTCAACTGAAAGCAACTATCCACATCATGACCAGGAGCACCCGAATGATACACACAATGCTGCTCAGGCCTATACCACCACCGAGGGTTGACGGGTATAGCCGGCGGGTCTCTGGGAGTAATCAAGTTCCGCTCTATCAACGAGGGATACAGCTCTGCGTAAGACATAGGGATCGGATCAAAAATGACCCTCTTCCTCTCATTACTTGTACCTGCTTGATTATCATAGGGAGGCTGGTAAGCCTGCTGTTGTGGACGATGTTGCTGATGTTGATACCGCTGAGTTGGCCTTCCCTGTTGCTGTTGGGTTGCTGGAATAGTCACAGCGGCAGCTTGACGATATTGTCCTCTGTTCGCACTCCCTCGCCGGTGCACAGCATTTGTTTCACTCTCTCCCCTTTTGGGTGCCCCAGAGAATGGCTTCTTAGAATTCAACGAACTTGAAGAGCCACGATGGCGAACCGGAGTACGGGTTGCTCTGACATTAACAGTCTCTGTAGCAAGAGGCTGTCCATTGATTATGATACCCCTCAAATCATCATCCACGTCGTAGTTGTTGACGGGAATAGTGACAGCAGCAATTTGATCATTAACGGGGACCCCCTCTGGTGAAGCACAACTGGGTGGCAGAATCATGGCTTCCTGTCTCTGGGCTAAGGCTCGCAGCTCCTCTTGCCCCCGAACGATCCCTTGCATCATGGTCATGAACTGGGCCATGTTTGCCCTCATCTCAGCCAACTCAGTCTGAACCTGATCCATACTCCTCTGATGATTCGATCTGGTTGCGGTGCGGACGATGATCAACAATCCTGTCTCAGACAGGAACCAGAGTGAGAAGTCCGAACTAGAACACCTGTTATGCAACATGTTATGATTATGATGCTAATGTATATGATGCACATGATAATGATCATTTCTCAGGCCTTCAAAGAGCCTGATTCATCTTCGAAAAAAAAGCAATCTGCAGCAACGGCACAGTATACAAGAGCAATGAGTACCGAGTGAAACCAACAATTTCATCTGTAAATGAGCACCCGGATCTATCAGTGAACAGACTCTGGAATGTACCTGAGAAATGATATGCATGCAGAGATCATTTTTTTTTCTCTTTTTTTTCAATTTTTTTATTGATTCTTTTTTTTTTGTTGATTGCGTTTATTTTGAAAAATAAAAATGCTATGATGCACATGATGCAGACACGACTGGCAAGCTGTGCATATCTGGACACAGGATCGAAGCTTCGGCTCGAACTCTGATCACAATCATCTGAAACCCAAAGTCAACTGGTCAACTGTCGTCTGAACCCAATCTGGAAAGCTGAGTCACCAACAGGAACACACTGAGTCACCATCAAGTCACCAACAGTCACCATCTGTACCTGTTAAAATGATCATTCCCTCCCCACTCACGGGTGTCATCTAGGCCAGGGTAAGGTTGAGAGAAACGCAGGATAAACAACCCTTTCAAGAATATCATCCTGTGCACACCAGATGTATGCACCGATAATACCCCATCAGAGTCTGAACTGCTCGTGATATCGATGTTCCGCTAAGTGGCGTACACCACCCGCTTCCCATGAATCACTCTATTCCTAGGTTTCCTAGGTTTCACTCATAGCCTGGGTATTGGGCCTTTTACCTCGAGTAACTCCCACCCCCAATCAGAGAAAACACAGCCAGCACAGCAGATGAATATGAATGAATGCAAACATTAATGCACACCATAAATGCAAACAATAAATGCACATATATACAATGAATGCAATAAATAACAGCAAACAGCAACCAAAACCCTAACCTAGAGAGCGCTAGGAGAGACTCGCTCGGGGAAGATGGACCAGCACAGGTCAACTTCTCTGTTTTCCCCAGCAGAGTCGCCAGCTGTCGCATTACGCGAAAAACCGGCGGGAAACAAGAACAACAGAGCCGCCACCGTGCGTTATTTATCCCAAAAGAGGGAAAGGAAACGCTCAGAGTAAACTTGGAAAAAGCATGGTCTCGCGACCAAAGAGAATGGGATCGGGAGTCGGTTATGCGAAGGGAAGGTATTAGCACCCCTACGCATCCGTCGTACTCGACGGGATCCACGCACAATAGGAAGGAAAAATGGTTGCTAAAACACTGCTCAAAACAATCATCTACACAGGCTGAAAGAGACACAAGAAAACAAACAAGACTGACTCGGCAGGACATCGCGTCCTGGGCCTACTTAGTCTATCAGGCATAGACATCAGAGTCAAAGTAGTTCGGACTAGGGAAACGACACATGCTCGCTAGGATATCGCATCCTATGCATACGTATCTCCTTTGGACGAAGGAGAATCAGAGCATTCGTAGCTCGGCTAACACGCACACAAACAAACACAGGCAAAGGCAAACGTGGAGCCTGAATGCCAATCACTGGGCTTACATCAGCATCCGAACCAAAACACACACAAGAAGGCAAACGTGGAGCCTGAATGCCAATCACTGGACTTACATCAGCATCTGAACCAAAACACACGCACACTGGAACACGAATGCCACTCGATGGACTTACATCAGCTTCCAAGCACACAACAAGACAAAACAAAGACACAGGCGCCCGGAGAGATCTGCTCATCTCCTGCCTACGTACCTCATCTGGTATGAGGATCAGGGCGACGTAGTTCCCCTACGAAGGGACATAGGACTAGCCTAACCAGATAACAGAGGGAAACACAACTAGGGAGACTACGACTCGAGCCTAGCTGTTATCATGCAAAGTTGTCCCTAAGTCAAGGTTTCTAGCTAACTTGCACAGGAAGCAAGCCTATCCTATTCAACACAAGCAGTAAATCAAGCATTCACAAGTAGCACCCACTATATGCACACAAAAGGGCTCAATCAAAGGGTAAGACTGCAAGAGCAAGTCATCTGTACAGAGGTATGGTTAGCTCTTAACCTTGCCATTGAGGGGCTAAGGTGAAGCTGATGAAAGGAGAGTGAAGATAAGACTTCACAGCTCTTATCCCTGGTCAGGGAGAGCTTAAGACAAAGGAGCGTGGGTTCAGAAAGGAGGAACCCTTCTACACTCAAGACTCTGACACACTGTACATAGTACAAGATCTTGGGTTTGTGTCCCAATGCATCAACACAGTGGTGTGAGCAGAGGGACGACTCAACAGAATAGTGGGAGATAGATTGCGTATCTCTTTGATCCACCAATTGCCTTAATCAAGGTGTTTACCTGCTTGGGACAAAAGTAAACAATCACAAACATCGCCTCTTAAGGAGGACTTCAGACAGGTGCCTGGCCAAGTAACAGGCCAGGTCTTCCAGACTACATGGAGACAAGAAGGTTATACCTCAGTGCAAATTGCTTATCAAGCAAAGCAAATCAATATTAGCAACTAATGTACCTGAAATCAATCAAATATCATCAGTATACTAATCACAGAACTAAACAGCAAATGTTTCACAATTAACTATAAACAGACAAACACAATCCAATGCACCAAAGTGCAAGCAACTCAAAAGCCAAACATCCTACAAAACAAAACAAGTTAGTGTACAATGGCAAATGACATCTCAATCAAAAGTGAATCCACCTCCTTAAGGTATTTTGCCTCTTAACCTGAAAATCACATTCAAACATGAGATACAAGACCACTAGGACAAGCCTAGGGTCAAAAGGAAGTGAAAAAGTCAAAACAGCAAGTGAAACATGATCAACATCAACATTAATCACATACAAAGAGAATCCAATTGGTCTCACATCTAAACCATACACCAAATTAATTTCATGTACAATTTAAGTCAAGCTAGGCAATTATGAGTCATATAGGAGCAAACAGAAAGATCACACTCAATCAAATACCTAAACAGCTCAATAAATTCCACAAAAATTCCAGCATAAACAGGACACATTCAATGAGCTACATATCAATTTTCATGCCATTTGGACAACAGGAAGTAGGTCAATGAAAATCATAAAGTCAGCAGCAATCCAAACAAGTCAACACATGGCAGCAAAATGAGCATCAACTTCAATCACATGCCAAACAGTGAAAACAATTAAGAAATGAATGGGACCAAAGCCAAACTACACCTAAACATGTTATGAATCACTCCATCAAATTTCACATTCATATGATATAGTATGAGAATTTCATGAGACATGGAAAACAAACACTCAAACAAAGACCAAAAATGTCTAACCAGCAATAAAAAATCTCAATTAAATGGAAAATGAATCAAAAATTCATACAAAAATTCATGGTGAAACTAAACATATACAAGACACAGCATGCAAAATTTGAGATCAATTGGAAAAGCCTAGGCATGTCAAATAAATTCATGAAATTGACCTAACCTAGTGTGACACAAATTGTCACACTCAACTTGCACACATCATATATACCAAACCAGAGATCCAAAATTCACAAACTATACATCAAAATAACCAGCAAGGAGTCAAGAATTAGCATGTGAAATTTCATTCAATTTGGATAAGGTATGAGTATTTCATGTTAGAAATGGTGAAACATACAAAAAATGCACACATGTCAAAGATCAATAGACAAAAGCGAAAAATCTCCAAGCACAACTTGAGTTGTCATACCTATAAAATTCTAGACGAAATTATGAAGCTAACAAAAAAAGTCTCACTAAATTTGGATTAAAAATGGATTTTATGTGATTTTTATAAGTTTGATTGATTTATTGGAATAATCATTTAATGTTATACGAATTTATTAATTTAAGCTACAGCAGGTGGCATTTCTATGAATATCCAAAACGCATGTGCAGTACTTCATTCACTACGTGGCGCAGTGTGGTTGGTGGACTTAGGAGGGAAACATATTTTTGAATGCGCGGCCAAGGCTACCGGATTGAACAGGGAAAAAATCCAGAAAAGCTTCGGTGTTCTTCGCGGTTCTTCGTTCTTCCATTTGCAGCTTCGGTTACGGGAAATTCTTCACCAAATCGCGCGAACCTTATACCGTTGCGATCGTCTCTCCATGTAGATTACGTATATGGCAACGCTTTTGGCTAAAGATTAACGTATAAAAAGATCCGATCGAAAGAAGCTTTGACGCATAAACTTTAAATCCAAATATCTCCATGAATACTCGACGAAATTACGCGATTCAAACGGCAAAATGTTCTACATTCAACGCACTACAAGATGCATATAACAATTGCGTGAATTAACGAGTTCGAAATTTCACCTTCTTGGAGTGGCGGTGCGAAATCTTTGCGTATTTAGCTCCAATTCACAAAAACAGATGTAGTAGATTGATTATGGAGGTGATTGATGGTGAAAATCCAGCTCATAAGTGCTCGAATCCGAAGAAAATTGCAGCTGCCATGGAAGAACTCAAGCTTCCAACAATGGAGTTCTTGTGCGAATCTTGCTTAAAATGCCGAAAACAGAACTCTACCGATGCCTGCAGACGAAGATTATACCAAAACAAGCACAAACAATGGTGAATTATGGATGAAATGGTGAAAAAATGCTTATGTGAAATTGTGAAAAAGTGGAGAAAAAGTGAGAGAATTTGGAGATTTTTTGGATGAATCTGAAAAAATGATTAGTGGTTAAGCAATGCAGTTACAATTAGCAATATATACCACTGCCTTAATCCAAAATTAATTATGATTAGCAAAATTGGAGAATTAGTGTAATGTGCAATTTCACCACTTTTGGCCAAAATGCCCTTTCTCAAACCAGCTGATTTTTCTGTCCAAACTTGGTTCCAACAGGTCACAAATGACATTTAGAAAGTGTTGCAAAAAGTCCCATGCCAAAATTCCAAGTATTTCTCAAATTGGACCATTTTGCCCTTGGATTTTAATTAGTGCACTTGAAAAATGGCCTTTTTGTGTGAATGCTTTTGGCAAAATGTGATGATGGATTATGAAAATACACATTAAATGTGATTTGCTCAAAGAAAAACCATCCAATTTGGCCACTCCATGTGAAAGTTATGGCACTTTGATTTTGGGCATTTTTGGAAAATGACTGGACCATATCTTGCTAACCACACATGGGAATTTCAAGTTCTTGGACTTTTTGGAATGGTGAGATCAAGATATTCAACTTTCATGTTGGACAAAATTCCATTTGAAGCTTGTATGATGAAGTAATTTTGAGGAGAAAAAGTTTCCATTTTGGGCAGCTGAAATTACAGGTCACCTGCCATTTTAGGAAACTTCTTGTCTGACCTCCAAATCTTCAACCTTGGTCTTTGATATGTCAAATGAGACTTGTATGGACATGAATGAGGCCTTTCAAACCATCTCACACTTTCCAATCCATAAAATCAGGCACAGTTGACCACAGTTGACTTTCTAGGGTTTCTGGTTGACTGAACAATGACTGATGACTTCTGAGCATACAATCTTTGGCCAAACCACTTCAAAATGATCCTTAGACCATATGAACTTGATAAATCAACCCTAGGGCTTTGTCTCAATGAAAATGGCACTTGCTTGCTTGATTGACTGATTCTCCTAACCAGTTTGACCCAATTGGTCAGCTGAGCTTGCACTTGGGCAAATGG
Organism: Lathyrus oleraceus; assembly: GCF_024323335.1. NCBI lineage: Eukaryota > Viridiplantae > Streptophyta > Magnoliopsida > Fabales > Fabaceae > Lathyrus > Lathyrus oleraceus. Next base: position 14,302,770 of record NC_066580.1, read on the forward strand.
ACAATGCAATGTTATGCAGTGGCCTATGTTATGACCTATTATGAAAATGAATATACAAAAGGTAGGGTGCAAATTTGAGGTGCTACAGCTGCCCCTATTCAATCAGCTGGGAACCCGAATGGATGAGAGCAACGGTTGTCAGACTTTCAGGGTAAACAGGGATTGAATACCAAGTACCGTAGAAATTTGCACACTGCTGGGAATTTTTTTTTGTTTTCTTCTTTCTTTTCAGGGTAAAGCACATCCAGACATCGACACACGATGAATGGGAACAGAAATCATCTCAACTAGATGCCAACGGACAACTAGGAAACACTCAACGTTTACCAAAACCAACGGAGAGGTAACTCAACTCTACTGGGGATAACCAGGAAAGGATACAACCATACGTCAGCGGACGTAATGGGGAAAAACTCAACGTTTACCAAGACCAACGGAGAGGTAACCAATCATTAATGAATGACTGGAAGGATAGTGATACAACCATACATCAGCGGACGAAATGGGAAAGACTCAACGTTTACCAAGACCAACGGAGAGGTAACCAGACATCATAGGATGAATGGGAAGACTCGACCAGACGTCATAGGACGAAAGGGAGAAGCTCGACGTTTATCGACACCAACGGAGAAGGAGAAAACTCAGCCAGACGTCATAGGACGAAAGGGAGACTCAACGTTTATCGACACCAACGGAGAAGGAGAAAACTCAGCCAGACGTCATAGGACGAAAGGGAGACTCAACGTTTATCGACACCAACGGAGAAGGAGAAAACTCAGCCAGACGTCATAGGACGAAAGGGAGACTCAACGTTTATCGACACCAACGGAAAAGGAGAAAACTCAGCCAGACGTCATAGGACGAAAGGGAGACTCAACGTTTATCGACACCAACGGAGAAGGAGAAAACTCAGCCAGACGTCATAGGACGAAAGGGAGACTCAACGTTTATCGACACCAACGGAGAAGGAGAAAACTCAACCAGACGTCATAGGACGAAAGGGAGACTCAACGTTTATCGACACCAACGGAGAAGGAGAAAACTCAGCCAGACGTCATAGGACGAAAGGGAGACTCAACGTTTATCGACACCAACGGAGAAGGAGAAAACTCAGCCAGACGTCATAGGACGAAAGGGAGACTCAACGTTTATCGACACCAACGGAGAAGGAGAAAACTCAGCCAGACGTCATAGGACGAAAGGGAGACTCAACGTTTATCGACACCAACGGAGAAGGAGAAAACTCAGCCAGACGTCATAGGACGAAAGGGAGACTCAACGTTTATCGACACCAACGGAGAAGGAGAAAACTCAACCAGACGTCATAGGACGAAAGGGAGACTCAACGTTTATCGACACCAACGGAGAAGGAGAAAACTCAACCAGACGTCATAGGACGAAAGGGAGACTCAACGTTTATCGACACCAACGGAGAAGGAGAAAACTCAGCCAGACGTCATAGGACGAAAGGGAGACTCAACGTTTATCGACACCAACGGAGAAGGAGAAAACTCAACCAGACGTCATAGGACGAAAGGGAGACCACAACCGGACACCAAATAGGACGTCTACTGGGGATTCTGGCTGGGAAATCAACCAGACATTAATGAATGACTGGGAATAGGGTATACAATCAGACGTCATCGGACGAATGAGAAAAACACAACGTTTATCGAAACCAACGGGGAGGTAAATCCACTTGGGGAAGGGTACAACTAGACGTCATAGGACGAATAGGAAAAACTCGACGTTTATCGACACCAACGGAGAGGAGAAAACTCTGAGGGGAATCATATGGTATTACCAAATGATCTGTAGGGAATAAGCAACTAGACATCATCGGACGACAGGAAAAACTCGACGTTTATCGACACCAACGGAGAGGAGGTTCAACTGGGGAAGACCCTGTGGGGAAAGATATCAACTATACGCCAACGGACGCATAGGAAAAACTCGACGTTTATCGACACCAACGGAGAGGAGGACTCTTCTAGGGAGAGCGAACACAACCAAATCATCAATGGATGATGGGGAAAAACTCGACGTTTATCGACACCAACGGAGAGGAGAAAAATCACTGGGGATCAAAATCATGACAGAGAGTAGACAGGAAGGAACACCAAGGATGCCGGGTTGTAGGCAGAAAACAGGTGACCGACCAAAACGTGAATTGGTTTGTGTTCAAAAACACTCAACATCCTGAAGAGGGCTAGAAAAGCAGTCTTGTTAGAGGATGGACATTCAATTCCACAAGGAATACGAATCTTACTCGACTGGGGAGGACGACTTCGACCCAAGAGCGCGTTTGACAGATTACCTATAGCCGTCAAAACTTAGATAATAGACTCGCATGGAAGATTATCCATAACCGGGTTGTAGGTTGTTAGATGGATAAAACGACCGAAATCATCCTGAAGAGAGCGAAGGCAAACTTGTTAAAGGATGGACATCCGTTTCCACGAGGAATACGAATCTTACTCTGCTGGAGAAAACAATCAAAAGACTGACCAGAGAGTGCATGAGATATATTATCTATAGCCGTCAAAACGTAGATAATAACCTCGCATGGAAGATTATCCATAACCGGGTTGTAGGTTGTTAGATGGATAAACGACCGAAAAGAAAGGCATCGTGTACCAGGAACAGGTATGCAAAGATGACCAATCAAAAGAGGATAAAGTTGCTGACTCGGAGCAAATACCCAAAAGAAAGGGGGAGACCCACTGGGGACAATACTGCTTGATCAAGGCGAGTATCCAGAGGGGAAAAGAATATCAATACCGCAAACCGGATACTGATAACTGCAAAGAGGGGATTACATCTACCGGTTAGTAGGCAGAAAACCACGGAAAAGTAACTAGTCATCGATAAGATGAGCACACAGGGTTAACTCCACCAAGGGGATGAAAGTGGGATTTTACAACTACCGATTTGTAGGTAGAAAACCACAAAGATAGGACTTACAACTACCGGGTTGTAGGTAGAAGCCAACCGACAGAATGAACCACAAAGGTTACCTCTGCTAGGGGATGAAAGTGGGATTTTACAACTACCGGTTGGGTAGAAAACCACAAAGATAGGACTTACAACTACCGGTTTGTAGGTAGAAGCCCACAAATTCCGTTGAGGATAAGATGAATGAGTACCGGTTAGTGAGCCACTATTCATTCATGCCCCAGGGCAACACAAGAGACAGTCAACAAGAAGCCAATTTAGGATCGATCCAAAAAGGCAAACTTAATCAAGACTCATCCTAATGAGGAAAGAACTCAATAGGGAAAACCCATCCCATTAGGGAGGGAACGGAAGCAACCGTCATCCACGAGGATGTATCTCAGTGGGGAAATGGCAGGAAAGGATGGACACTTTCTGCTTAAGGGGTAGACTCTACATGGAGAGATCAGACACACCCACATCTACTAGGAGGCTACTGGGTAGAACCAGGTTTTTCTTTCACCAACGGATGAGGAAATAAACCTCTCTGGGGGTACCAATCCTGAGTGCCGTCAGGAGCAACTGTAGCGAAAGCGCTGTACAGACGTCGAACAAGAAGCTGCCTCTGCCGGGGAGACGGTCTGATCGGGTTAACACATGAATGCATATGTTTGAATTTTTCTATGGCGTAATGCTCCATTATGAATGGAAATGCTACGCGATTTGAGGATGCAATGATCACTACATGTAAAATGCAAAGTGAATGAAAACCCCGCTAGGGAGCCCACTGATCAAATACTCCACTCTGTGGGGAGACTCTGCTGAGGAAATCTGCTTGATGAAAACTCTGTAGGGAGAGCACTGACTTCTCACTCATGCTGGAGAACAGAGATACCAAGAATCAGCCAGATCTCTGGTGAAAATAGATAGGCATCGATGAAGTTCCTCATGTCAACCACTCTGCTGAGGACCTACCTGAGAAAATGACGGAATACTGAGACGTCAATCCTCCAAATACCGAATCGTTGCAGAAAAGCATCCGTGCCAGGGAGAGGAGAAGACTGCTCTGCTGGAGAGACGAAAATTGAAGTCTTCAGTACACCTACTGCTTGAGAACTGGCCCACGATAATGTCCAAAACAACAACCTTGCTGGGGATGCCCCACGATAGGGCTCAAACAGCACTCTATTAGGGATGCCCCACCATAGGGCTAACAGAGACTTGGAGAAAACATGTTGCACTGTCGGGGACGTGAAGATGAACAACTTCAACCAACACTGCATTGAGCAACCTCGCTGAGGAGAGACCATGAAAAGGTTCTACAGGACAAAGATACAGTTATGCTCGAGATACGAACGACTGTCTTACCCGTCGGTAATCATACCACCCTTGGGAGAGCACTGCGGGTCTCCTAGGTATCCTTTCATCATTGTGAATGTTCACTTTGTTTAAGAACAATTTTGTGAAAAATTTTGTTTATTTTGAAAACAATGATACTTTATCAATTAAAACATGCAAAACATTTGTTGAGTTGAAACAAATAAGAGTGCAAATAATGGGGTAAAAGCTCAAATCGATGTGATGGAATGGTAGTCTGCAAAGGGCGAGACTCCATAGATCTGTACAAGTTTGAAATCGGTGATATATATTGGAGAGGGCTACATTGAACATAACGACCTTTCCTCTACCATTCTGAATCTCGATGTATTCGGAGCTTCGGTCGACGACGCATAGAGAATTCCTGGCGGATGACAGATATAGAACACGGTCTTGTCAAGATGCAGTTACTTGCCAAATCCCTAATTTTTGCCTAGATTGCCCCGGTGTGAGGTGCTCAATCTAGCGGGATGCAAATTCTTTTTTTTCCATGTCTCTAACTTTTGCCTGGATCGCCCTTTCGGGTTTTCAATCCACCGAGACGCTCCTTTTTGCCTAAGTCGCCCTTTGGGGTGTTCAACTTAGCGAGCTGTTTTGCTTTTTTTGTTTAGGCTAAGTATTTCTTGACTGCATCTGGATTCACAGGACGAGTGAACTTCTTCATCCATTGCTGTAAGTGTCAAAGCACCGCCTGAAAAGGCTCTCTTGAAAACATATGGACGTTCATAGCTTGGAGTCCACTTGCCCCTGGAATCGGGCACGAAAGACAAGACTTTCTTGAGCACAAGGTCATTTTCTCATAACTCGAGACTCGACCTTCTAGTCGAATGCTTTCGTCACTCTCTGCTGATATAACTGACCATGACACCTGGCAGTTAATCTTTTCTTTTCGATCGAATTCAGCATCAGTCAACTTGGGACTTTGAGGGTGCTATTTTTCCTTTGTTTTTTCTTTTGATTTTGCTTTTGATTTCTTTTGATTTCTTTTGCACCCTTTCTTTCTTTGTTTTTTTTTTTTTTTTTTTTTTGATTGATTTTTTTTTGATGCCCCAGTTGGCTGTTCTGCTGATTCTCGAGATGCAGCTGAGTGATCTTCTTTTCTTGCTCAAGAAGTCGGGAAATCTCGTCAGGAATCCCTTCAACATCATCTTCTTCTACTTCGAATACAGGGAATTCAAAATTGGGAGATGACGTCCGATCATTATGTTCAATGGGTTTGAGAAACAACCTGCATAATGATTTCGATATGAAAAACTTTTTGGAAAACAAACAAGACAATCGTTATGCAGATGAAAAGATTGCTTTTATTCCTGTTTTTAGGGTTTTTTGTGATCACCAATTTCATGCAAAAAGCGAAAAGGGAAAACAATTGGAAAAACAAATGTTTAACATGCATTTACTTGAATGAAAATATCATTGCACAAAATGTTGCCAACAATGTCATCACTTCTCCTTTTGGCATGGGAGAAGGGTTTTTAAACAAAGTGATTATTGCTCTGACTTATGAACAACTGTAGGAACGCCCACAGTGACCCAATTGTGATAGATCCCACCAGGGATAACAACTGTCAGAATCTCTTGCATTAGTAGCTTCTGCTTTTGATCAACCCTCTTTGTTGAAGACCTCAGGAGAAAAGCCAACGCCAGCCCGCGACTTGTTATCTTCAAGCTTGATTAACACGGGGACCCAAGTCTTCAAAGTTCAGAATACCTGACTGCACGAGGTCTTGAACCTTCATTTTCAACTGAAAGCAACTATCCACATCATGACCAGGAGCACCCGAATGATACACACAATGCTGCTCAGGCCTATACCACCACCGAGGGTTGACGGGTATAGCCGGCGGGTCTCTGGGAGTAATCAAGTTCCGCTCTATCAACGAGGGATACAGCTCTGCGTAAGACATAGGGATCGGATCAAAAATGACCCTCTTCCTCTCATTACTTGTACCTGCTTGATTATCATAGGGAGGCTGGTAAGCCTGCTGTTGTGGACGATGTTGCTGATGTTGATACCGCTGAGTTGGCCTTCCCTGTTGCTGTTGGGTTGCTGGAATAGTCACAGCGGCAGCTTGACGATATTGTCCTCTGTTCGCACTCCCTCGCCGGTGCACAGCATTTGTTTCACTCTCTCCCCTTTTGGGTGCCCCAGAGAATGGCTTCTTAGAATTCAACGAACTTGAAGAGCCACGATGGCGAACCGGAGTACGGGTTGCTCTGACATTAACAGTCTCTGTAGCAAGAGGCTGTCCATTGATTATGATACCCCTCAAATCATCATCCACGTCGTAGTTGTTGACGGGAATAGTGACAGCAGCAATTTGATCATTAACGGGGACCCCCTCTGGTGAAGCACAACTGGGTGGCAGAATCATGGCTTCCTGTCTCTGGGCTAAGGCTCGCAGCTCCTCTTGCCCCCGAACGATCCCTTGCATCATGGTCATGAACTGGGCCATGTTTGCCCTCATCTCAGCCAACTCAGTCTGAACCTGATCCATACTCCTCTGATGATTCGATCTGGTTGCGGTGCGGACGATGATCAACAATCCTGTCTCAGACAGGAACCAGAGTGAGAAGTCCGAACTAGAACACCTGTTATGCAACATGTTATGATTATGATGCTAATGTATATGATGCACATGATAATGATCATTTCTCAGGCCTTCAAAGAGCCTGATTCATCTTCGAAAAAAAAGCAATCTGCAGCAACGGCACAGTATACAAGAGCAATGAGTACCGAGTGAAACCAACAATTTCATCTGTAAATGAGCACCCGGATCTATCAGTGAACAGACTCTGGAATGTACCTGAGAAATGATATGCATGCAGAGATCATTTTTTTTTCTCTTTTTTTTCAATTTTTTTATTGATTCTTTTTTTTTGTTGATTGCGTTTATTTTGAAAAATAAAAATGCTATGATGCACATGATGCAGACACGACTGGCAAGCTGTGCATATCTGGACACAGGATCGAAGCTTCGGCTCGAACTCTGATCACAATCATCTGAAACCCAAAGTCAACTGGTCAACTGTCGTCTGAACCCAATCTGGAAAGCTGAGTCACCAACAGGAACACACTGAGTCACCATCAAGTCACCAACAGTCACCATCTGTACCTGTTAAAATGATCATTCCCTCCCCACTCACGGGTGTCATCTAGGCCAGGGTAAGGTTGAGAGAAACGCAGGATAAACAACCCTTTCAAGAATATCATCCTGTGCACACCAGATGTATGCACCGATAATACCCCATCAGAGTCTGAACTGCTCGTGATATCGATGTTCCGCTAAGTGGCGTACACCACCCGCTTCCCATGAATCACTCTATTCCTAGGTTTCCTAGGTTTCACTCATAGCCTGGGTATTGGGCCTTTTACCTCGAGTAACTCCCACCCCCAATCAGAGAAAACACAGCCAGCACAGCAGATGAATATGAATGAATGCAAACATTAATGCACACCATAAATGCAAACAATAAATGCACATATATACAATGAATGCAATAAATAACAGCAAACAGCAACCAAAACCCTAACCTAGAGAGCGCTAGGAGAGACTCGCTCGGGGAAGATGGACCAGCACAGGTCAACTTCTCTGTTTTCCCCAGCAGAGTCGCCAGCTGTCGCATTACGCGAAAAACCGGCGGGAAACAAGAACAACAGAGCCGCCACCGTGCGTTATTTATCCCAAAAGAGGGAAAGGAAACGCTCAGAGTAAACTTGGAAAAAGCATGGTCTCGCGACCAAAGAGAATGGGATCGGGAGTCGGTTATGCGAAGGGAAGGTATTAGCACCCCTACGCATCCGTCGTACTCGACGGGATCCACGCACAATAGGAAGGAAAAATGGTTGCTAAAACACTGCTCAAAACAATCATCTACACAGGCTGAAAGAGACACAAGAAAACAAACAAGACTGACTCGGCAGGACATCGCGTCCTGGGCCTACTTAGTCTATCAGGCATAGACATCAGAGTCAAAGTAGTTCGGACTAGGGAAACGACACATGCTCGCTAGGATATCGCATCCTATGCATACGTATCTCCTTTGGACGAAGGAGAATCAGAGCATTCGTAGCTCGGCTAACACGCACACAAACAAACACAGGCAAAGGCAAACGTGGAGCCTGAATGCCAATCACTGGGCTTACATCAGCATCCGAACCAAAACACACACAAGAAGGCAAACGTGGAGCCTGAATGCCAATCACTGGACTTACATCAGCATCTGAACCAAAACACACGCACACTGGAACACGAATGCCACTCGATGGACTTACATCAGCTTCCAAGCACACAACAAGACAAAACAAAGACACAGGCGCCCGGAGAGATCTGCTCATCTCCTGCCTACGTACCTCATCTGGTATGAGGATCAGGGCGACGTAGTTCCCCTACGAAGGGACATAGGACTAGCCTAACCAGATAACAGAGGGAAACACAACTAGGGAGACTACGACTCGAGCCTAGCTGTTATCATGCAAAGTTGTCCCTAAGTCAAGGTTTCTAGCTAACTTGCACAGGAAGCAAGCCTATCCTATTCAACACAAGCAGTAAATCAAGCATTCACAAGTAGCACCCACTATATGCACACAAAAGGGCTCAATCAAAGGGTAAGACTGCAAGAGCAAGTCATCTGTACAGAGGTATGGTTAGCTCTTAACCTTGCCATTGAGGGGCTAAGGTGAAGCTGATGAAAGGAGAGTGAAGATAAGACTTCACAGCTCTTATCCCTGGTCAGGGAGAGCTTAAGACAAAGGAGCGTGGGTTCAGAAAGGAGGAACCCTTCTACACTCAAGACTCTGACACACTGTACATAGTACAAGATCTTGGGTTTGTGTCCCAATGCATCAACACAGTGGTGTGAGCAGAGGGACGACTCAACAGAATAGTGGGAGATAGATTGCGTATCTCTTTGATCCACCAATTGCCTTAATCAAGGTGTTTACCTGCTTGGGACAAAAGTAAACAATCACAAACATCGCCTCTTAAGGAGGACTTCAGACAGGTGCCTGGCCAAGTAACAGGCCAGGTCTTCCAGACTACATGGAGACAAGAAGGTTATACCTCAGTGCAAATTGCTTATCAAGCAAAGCAAATCAATATTAGCAACTAATGTACCTGAAATCAATCAAATATCATCAGTATACTAATCACAGAACTAAACAGCAAATGTTTCACAATTAACTATAAACAGACAAACACAATCCAATGCACCAAAGTGCAAGCAACTCAAAAGCCAAACATCCTACAAAACAAAACAAGTTAGTGTACAATGGCAAATGACATCTCAATCAAAAGTGAATCCACCTCCTTAAGGTATTTTGCCTCTTAACCTGAAAATCACATTCAAACATGAGATACAAGACCACTAGGACAAGCCTAGGGTCAAAAGGAAGTGAAAAAGTCAAAACAGCAAGTGAAACATGATCAACATCAACATTAATCACATACAAAGAGAATCCAATTGGTCTCACATCTAAACCATACACCAAATTAATTTCATGTACAATTTAAGTCAAGCTAGGCAATTATGAGTCATATAGGAGCAAACAGAAAGATCACACTCAATCAAATACCTAAACAGCTCAATAAATTCCACAAAAATTCCAGCATAAACAGGACACATTCAATGAGCTACATATCAATTTTCATGCCATTTGGACAACAGGAAGTAGGTCAATGAAAATCATAAAGTCAGCAGCAATCCAAACAAGTCAACACATGGCAGCAAAATGAGCATCAACTTCAATCACATGCCAAACAGTGAAAACAATTAAGAAATGAATGGGACCAAAGCCAAACTACACCTAAACATGTTATGAATCACTCCATCAAATTTCACATTCATATGATATAGTATGAGAATTTCATGAGACATGGAAAACAAACACTCAAACAAAGACCAAAAATGTCTAACCAGCAATCAAAAATCTCAATTAAATGGAAAATGAATCAAAAATTCATACAAAAATTCATGGTGAAACTAAACATATACAAGACACAGCATGCAAAATTTGAGATCAATTGGAAAAGCCTAGGCATGTCAAATAAATTCATGAAATTGACCTAACCTAGTGTGACACAAATTGTCACACTCAACTTGCACACATCATATATACCAAACCAGAGATCCAAAATTCACAAACTATACATCAAAATAACCAGCAAGGAGTCAAGAATTAGCATGTGAAATTTCATTCAATTTGGATAAGGTATGAGTATTTCATGTTAGAAATGGTGAAACATACAAAAAATGCACACATGTCAAAGATCAATAGACAAAAGCGAAAAATCTCCAAGCACAACTTGAGTTGTCATACCTATAAAATTCTAGACGAAATTATGAAGCTAACAAAAAAAGTCTCACTAAATTTGGATTAAAAATGGATTTTATGTGATTTTTATAAGTTTGATTGATTTATTGGAATAATCATTTAATGTTATACGAATTTATTAATTTAAGCTACAGCAGGTGGCATTTCTATGAATATCCAAAACGCATGTGCAGTACTTCATTCACTACGTGGCGCAGTGTGGTTGGTGGACTTAGGAGGGAAACATATTTTTGAATGCGCGGCCAAGGCTACCGGATTGAACAGGGAAAAAATCCAGAAAAGCTTCGGTGTTCTTCGCGGTTCTTCGTTCTTCCATTTGCAGCTTCGGTTACGGGAAATTCTTCACCAAGTCGCGCGAACCTTATACCGTTGCGATCGTCTCTCCATGTAGATTACGTATATGGCAACGCTTTTGGCTAAAGATTAACGTATAAAAAGATCCGATCGAAAGAAGCTTTGACGCATAAACTTTAAATCCAAATATCTCCATGAATACTCGACGAAATTACGCGATTCAAACGGCAAAATGTTCTACATTCAACGCACTACAAGATGCATATAACAATTGCGTGAATTAACGAGTTCGAAATTTCACCTTCTTGGAGTGGCGGTGCGAAATCTTTGCGTATTTAGCTCCAATTCACAAAAACAGATGTAGTAGATTGATTATGGAGGTGATTGATGGTGAAAATCCAGCTCATAAGTGCTCGAATCCGAAGAAAATTGCAGTTGCCATGGAAGAACTCAAGCTTCCAACAATGGAGTTCTTGTGCGAATCTTGCTTAAAATGCCGAAAACAGAACTCTACCGATGCCTGCAGACGAAGATTATACCAAAACAAGCACAAACAATGGTGAATTATGGATGAAATGGTGAAAAAATGCTTATGTGAAATTGTGAAAAAGTGGAGAAAAAGTGAGAGAATTTGGAGATTTTTTGGATGAATCTGAAAAAATGATTAGTGGTTAAGCAATGCAGTTACAATTAGCAATATATACCACTGCCTTAATCCAAAATTAATTATGATTAGCAAAATTGGAGAATTAGTGTAATGTGCAATTTCACCACTTTTGGCCAAAATGCCCTTTCTCAAACCAGCTGATTTTTCTGTCCAAACTTGGTTCCAACAGGTCACAAATGACATTTAGAAAGTGTTGCAAAAAGTCCCATGCCAAAATTCCAAGTATTTCTCAAATTGGACCATTTTGCCCTTTGATTTTAATTAGTGCACTTGAAAAATGGCCTTTTTGTGTGAATGCTTTTGGCAAAATGTGATGATGGATTATGAAAATACACATTAAATGTGATTTTCTCAAAGAAAAACCATCCAATTTGGCCACTCCATGTGAAAGTTATGGCACTTTGATTTTGGGCATTTTTGGAAAATGACTGGACCATATCTTGCTAACCACACATGGGAATTTCAAGTTCTTGGACTTTTTGGAATGGTGAGATCAAGATCTTCAACTCTCATGTTGGACAAAATTCCATTTGAAGCTTGTATGATGAAGTAATTTTGAGGAGAAAAAGTTTCCATTTTGGGCAGCTGAAATTACAGGTCACCTGCCATTTTAGGAAACTTCTTGTCTGACCTCCAAATCTTCAACCTTGGTCTTTGATATGTCAAATGAGACTTGTATGGACATGAATGAGGCCTTTCAAACCATCTCACACTTTCCAATCCATAAAATCAGGCACAGTTGACCACAGTTGACTTTCTAGGGTTTCTGGTTGACTGAACAATGACTGATGACTTCTGAGCATCCAATCTTTGGCCAAACCACTTCAAAATGATCCTTAGACCATATGAACTTGATAAATCAACCCTAGGGCTTTGTCTCAATGAAAATGGCACTTGCTTGCTTGATTGACTGATTCTCCTAACCAGTTTGACCCAATTGGTCAGCTGAGCTTGCACTTGGGCAAATGGACAATGCAATGTTATGCAGTGGCCTATGTTATGACCTATTATGAAAATGAATATACAAAAGGTAGGGTGCAAATTTTAGGTGCTACAGCAAAGAATTGAAGATTCTGAGAGGGAAAGATTTGTTTAGCAAGAGTGTTGTTGAACTTTGTTTGGTTCCCAACGTTAAAATTCTGGTGAAATTCAAGGTCTTGGACTTTGAAAAGTACAAAGGGAATACCTTCCCGTTAAGCCATCTTGTTATGTATGCCAGGAAAATGTCTACTCAAATTGATAATGATCAGCTGCTAAATCACTACTTCCAGGATAGTCAGTCTGGAGCTGCTCTGAGATGGTACATGGGCCTGGATAATGATAACATCCTACTTTCAATGACTTAGGAGAGGCCTTTGTCAAGGAGTATAAGTACAACGTCGATATGGCGCCAGATAGAGATCAATTGAGGTCTATGTCTCAGAAGGATAAGGGGACATTCAAAGAATATGCTCAGAGATGGGGGGAGCTTGCTGCTCAGATTAGTCCACCTATGGAAGAAAAGGTGATGACTAAGATTTTCCTGAAGACGTTGAGTTTATTTTATTATGAACATATGATTGCAAGTTCCTCCAATGATTTTACTGAGATGGTAAACATGGGGATGAAACTAGAGGAAGGAGTCCATGAAGGACGTCTGTCAAAAGATGAAGCGTCAATTCACAAGAAGTATGGTGGGAGTTTCTCTAAGAAGAAGGAAGGAGAGACTAATGTAGTGTCAGTTGGGAGGCAGAGGAGGCCTCATGTGAGGAAAAGTTCTCAATCTCGTCAACATCAACACCAAGTATCATCAGTAATTCCAGTTTTTTCCAATAATTCAACCAATCAATCAGTTCCAATTCAACAACAACATCAGCAACAACCGCAACAAAGAACCAACTACAACAGTAACAACAATCATCACCAGCAAAATTTTGAGAGGAAGAAGGTCTCTTTTGACCCTATTCCTATGACGTATGCAGAATTGTACCCGTCTTTGGTACTCAAAAATCTCATTCAACCAAGAAATCCTCCGTAAGTTCCTGAGCCACTACCATGGTTGTTCAAGCCAGATTTACACTGTGCTTTTCACCAGGGAGCCCCTGGTCATGATATAGAGAATTGTTACCCATGGAAGTATGAAGTTCAAAAGCTTTTGAATAGTGTTATGGTGTCCTTTGAGGACAAAACGCCAAATGTGAAAGCCAACCTGTTGCCTGCTCATGGTAACGCTTCTGTCAACATGGTGGACGATTGTCCCGAGAATTTCAGAGTTTTTGATGTGAGGCGTATCCGTAGATCTTTGGTGGAAATGCATAGAACTCTGTGTTTAATTAGTGATTGTGAACATGACCATGATGGTTGTGTCATTTGCAGTGTGAACCCCCATGGGTGTATGATAGTTAAAAGGGATATCCAGAAGTTGATGGATGAGAATGTAATCCAGATTCAACAGTTAAGGGGTATGGGAGATGATGTAAATGTCATAGTGCCAGTATTCTAGACCCTGGAGCGGGTAGTTATTCAATTTGATAGAAACAACAGTAATAATGTCAACAAATCGGTATCTCCGTTGGTTATACAGTTAGCGGGCCCAATCCCTTATTCATCCAATAAAGTTGTGCCATATCAATATAATGCCATAATGATTGAAAATGGTCAAAAGTTGTCTCTACCAGTTGCAGACTCAGTGGTAAATATTGTGGATATTGCGAAGGTGACCCGTAGCAGTCGGGTGTTCAGTCTAGTGTTTCCGAAAGTTATGGAAGATGTTTCCGTATGGAAGAAGGCAAATATTCCTACAGTGAGTCCGGTGGGTACTCCCATTTGTCAATTTGGTGAGTCCAGCAAATTTAAGGCTAACGATGATGATGAGGTGTTACGATTGATTAAGAGAAGTGAATTTAACAGTGTGGAGCAGTTGCTCCAAACACCGTCAAAGATCTTTGTGTTGTCATTGTTAATTACTTCTGAGGCACACAGGGAAGCATTGCAGAAAGTGTTAGAACATGCTTATGTTATGCATGATGTAATTGTGGATCAGTTTGACCACATTGTTGCCAATATCACTTCTTGTAACAATTTGAGTTTTTGGGATGAAGAGCTTCCTGAGGAAGGAAGAAATCACAATTTGGCGCTACATATTTCAATGAACTGCAAGGAGGACGCTTTGTCCAATGTGTTGGTTAACACTAGGTCATCATTGAATGTGTTGCCAAAGTCAACTCTTTCAAGACCCTCCTATCAGGGCGCCCCAATGAGGTATAGCGGCGTGGTTGTTAAAGCGTTTGACGGTTCTCGTAAAACTGTCATTGGAGAAGTGGACCTTCCATTGAAGATAGGTTCGAGTGATTTCCAAATTACTTTTCAAGTGATGGATATCCACCCGGCCTATAGTTGCTTGTAGAGAAGACCATGGATTCATGAAGCTGGAGTTGTGACGCCTACTCTACACCAAAAGCTGAAATTTGTGAAGAACAGCAAGCTTGTCGTTGTTCGTGGAGAGAAAGCATTATTGCTGAGACATTTGTCATCTTTCACTTACATTGATGATGAGGAGGAAGTTGGAACGACGTTCCAAGCTTTGTCTATTGTTGATGAATTAAAGAACGTTGGGGCACCCATGTCTTCTTTGAAGTATGCACACGAAGCTATAATCGCTTCCCCAATGAGTGTCGTGAGAAATAATAATCGCTGCCCAATGCCATTACCATACGAATTAATAGCTCCATTAAATACCATGCCCCAACGGGAACCAGGTTCTGGCCTTTTTTCAAGCAATGGTTCATCACAATCTTTCATCTTCAAGTACAAAATCTCCTCGTCAGGAAAATTATATTGCACTAACTGATAATCTTCAATGGGTTGGTGGGCCAAATGGTCAGCCAAGACACTACCTTTAATCGCTTTTTGAGATCGGTATTCAATATCATACTCAGATAACAACATCTGCCAATGGGAAATCCTCCTAGTTAAAGCAGGTTTTTCAAAAATGTATTTGATTGTATCCATTTTGGATATCAAACAAGTAGTATGATTCAACATATATTGGCGTAGATACTTAGCAGCCCAAGCCAATGTGTATCATGTCTTCTCAAGCATAGAATACCGAGTCTCACAGTCGGTGAACTTCTTACTGAGGTAGTAAATTGCATATCCTTTCTTTCTAGATTCATCTTACTGACTAAGAACACAATCCATACTCTCATCAAGCACGATCAAATACATGATCAAAGGTATTCCTTCAACAGGCAAAGACAAAATCAGAGGCTCAAGCAGATACTCCTTGATACTATCAAAAACTTTCTGGAAAAAATCCTCGGTCCAATCACAAGACTGATATTTCTGAAAAAGCTTGAATATAGGCACACATGTAGCAGTCATATGCGATATAAATCTTGAGATATAGTTCAAGCGTCCGAGAAAACCTCTGACTTGCTTCTCAGTTTTGGGAGCAGGCATCTCTTGTATTGCTTTGACCTTGGCAGGATGAACATCAATACCCTTCTTGCTGACAATAAATTCCAACAACTTACCAGAACGAACACAAAAAGTACACTTATTGGGATTCAAGTGGAGATTATATTTCCTCAATCGCTGGAATAACTTCAATAAATGCTCAACATGCTCTTCTTCATCACTAGACTTGGCAATCATATCATCAACATAAACCTCAATCTCTTTATGCATCATATCATGAAAGATAATGGTCATAGCTCTCTAGTACGTTGCACCAGCATTCTTTAAACCGAAAGGCATCACTCTATAATAGAATGTTCCCCAGGGTGTAATGAATGTGGTCTTCTCCATATCTTCGGGTGCCATCATTATCTAATTATAACCGGAAAATCCGTCCATAAACGAAAAGACTTTGAATTTAGCTGTATTGTCTACCAACATATCAATATGTGGCAGAGGAAAATCATCTTTCAGATTGGCTTTATTCAAATCTCTATAGTCAACACACATGTGGACTTTTCCATCTTTCTTCGGAATAGGCACAATATTGGCTACCCACTGCGGGTACTAGGAGGTAACAAGGAAACTAGCATCAATCTGCTTCTGCACTTCCTCCTTTATTTTTAGTGCCATATCAGGATGAGTTCTTCTCAACTTCTGCTTGACTAACGGGCATTCTGGCTTCAAAGGCAATATATGCTCGACAATCTCAGAATCCAAACTAGTCATGTCTTGATAAGACCAAGCAAACACATCAGAATATTCTCGGAGAAGATCAATCAACCCCTTCTTAGCTTCTAGACACAGTTGAGACCCATCTCGATTTCCTTCACATCATCCTCGGAACTCAACTTGACTAGTTCAATCTACTCTTTAAATGGCTGAATGACTTTTTCGTCGTGCTCAAGCAAACTGGATAATTCATCATATACTTCTTCATCATCAATATCTTCCTCTGCTTCAAACACAGGGAAATCAAATTTTGGAGAGGGGGTAGGATCATTATCTTCAATGGGTTTGAGAATCAACCTGCATAATGATTTGATATTTTGATTTTAGAGAAGTGGAGTGATCCGCTGTCGCGCGCGGATAAAAAACGAGTATTTTGACAAAACATAGTTAGCGACAAATTGACTCGGATTATCGTTCTCACAAGGATTCTTGAATGAATTAACCAATGATAGTAACAATTAATGGGGTTTTGGTTGGTTTAGGATTCAATTAAAATAAATTAATTAAAATAAGTGATTATTGAAATAAGCTGTAGCAACAATTTACTGATTCGGTCTTTGCCTATCATCGACTATCGTAATTCCAACCGCAGATTAACTATTCCTATTCGATTATAATATCAACTTACAAGCACAATTGATAGTATAAGTTGTATGTTCCTATTATCCGAATTAAGCAAACGGGATTAAGTTTCATGAATTAAGCAAACATGAATTAAACGGACTCGATAACGAATTAAGCAAACGAAATCGTGACTATAGTTAGGATCACACAATCAATCAGATTAAATCAATATAGCATATGTAAATCGGATTAAGCAAACAAAATACATATATTAATATTGAAAGGAATAAAAAACCTGAATAAGAATTACTAAAATCTCAAGGTATCGGAACCCGAATACAGCAAATTGTTTGGATCGATTAGTTCTTCATGAGAATTCTTGCCAAAGCTTTCAAGTATTTCGTGAATAGTGATTCTTTTCTAATGTTATGCGGCTGCTACGTATATGGAAAACAAAGAATTTGGTTTACAACCCAACTGGATCGAAAACATAACCCAAGCCCAAAACTAATGACCCAAAACTTAAATAAAACTAATGCTGCAACTTCAACGAATTTTCTGGCCCTGTTACAGTCTGATTCAGCTCTCGACTTCTGAACAAAAGTTGTAGATCTTTTTCTTAGCTTTCCATCGACTGGTAGCACGTCTCAATCCGATACTCCTAGCTTAAGATATGATTTTTCTCGCGAAAGCTGCTAATACTGAAAATTAAATACGAAAATTAAATAAGTGCAAAAATAACATAAATTATGAAAACACATTAAAACATAAAAATAATCAAAGCAAACCGAAGAAATGCTTAAGTACAAACATGGAAGAATGTGCATTAAAATGCACTGATCATGGAGTCCAAACAAATATTATGTAGGTGGAAAGATTATTATTTATTTATGTTTTTTGTGATTACCATTTTCAGAAAAAGCAAAAAGTAAAAATAAAACATTATAGATATGGATGAATAAAATTGTATTTCATTGATGATAATAAAGGGAAATGCCCAAAAATGTTCACATCTCCCTTAGGCATAAGAGAAGGATTTTTCTCAAAATAAATGAAAACAAATTACTTAGAATGGTGACTAATAGTAGGAACATGAACAACAACCCAATTGTTGCAAGTTTGGCCATCCGTCACAAAGTTGGCGCAAGCTTTGTCTTCATCACCATTGTCATCAATAATGGCAGCTGAGTGTTGATCATTCTCATGAATGAACGCTCCACTGCAGAATACTGGTTTTATAACCTTGACATTGGCATTGAACGGCCCTAGTTGAAATCCTAGCCCAGCTCTGTTCTTATTCTCAACGACTTCCACAACACGACCATATTTATCAATACTGCCAGCCTGAACAGCTTCGTGTGCATACTTCAAAGAAGACATGGGTGCCCCAACTTTCTTTAATTCATCAGCAGTAGACAAAGCTTGGAACGTCGTTCCAACTTCCTCCTCAACATCAATGTAAGTGAAAGATGACAAATGTGTCATCAACAATGCTTTCTCTCCACCAACAATGACAAGCTTGCTGTTCTTCACAAATTTCAGTTTTTGGTGTAGAGTAGGCGTCACAGCTCCAGCTTCATGAATCCATGGTCTTCCCTGCAAGAAACTATAGGCCGGGTGGATATCCATCACTTGAAAAGTAATTTGGAAATCACTCGAACCTATCTTCAATGGAAGGTCCACTTCTCCAATGACAGTTTTACGAGAACCGTCAAACGCTTTAAGAACCACGCCGCTATACCTCATTGGGGCGCCATGATAGGAGAGTCTTAAAAGAGTTGACTTTGGAAACACATTCAATGATGACCCAGTGTTAACCAATACATTGGACAAAGCGTCCTCCTTGCAGTTCATTGAAATATGTAGCGCCAAATTGTGATTTCTTCCTTCCTCAGGAAGCTCTTCATCCCAAAAACTCAAATTGTTACAAGAAGTGATGTTGGAAAAAATGTGGTCAAACAGGTCCACAATTACATCATGCTTAACATAAGCATGTTCTAACACTTTCTGCAATGCTTCCCTGTGTGCCTCAGAATTCATTAACAATGACAACACAAAGATCTTTGACGGTGTTTGGAGCAACTGCTCCACACTGTTAAATTCACTTCTCTTAATCAATTGTAACACCTCATCATCATCGTTAGCCTTCAATTTGCTGGACTCACCAAATTGACAAATTGGAGTACTAACTGGACTCACTGTAGGAATATTTGTCTTCTTCCGTACGGAAACATCTTCCATAACTTTCGGAAACACTAGATTGAACACCCGACTGCTACGGGTCACCTTCGTAATATCCACAATATTTACCACTGAGTCTGCAACTGGTAGAGACAACTTTTGACCATTTTCAATCATTATGGCATTATACTGGTATGGCACAACTTTATTGGATGAATAAAGGATGGGGTCCGCTAACCGTATAAACAACGGAGATACCGATTTGTTGACATTATTACTATTGTTTCTATCAAATTGAATAACTACCCGCTCCAGGGTATGGAATACTGGCACTATGACATTTACATCATCTCCCATATCCCTTAACTGTTGAATCTGGATTACATTCTCATCCATCAACTTCTGGATATCCCTTTTAACTATCATACACCCATGGGGGTTCACACTGCAAATGACACAACCATCATGGTCATGTTCATAATCACTAATTAAACACAGAGTTCTATGCATTTCCACCAAAGATCTACGGATACGCCTCACATCAAAAACTCTGAAATTCTCGGGACAATCGTCCACCATGTTGACAGAAGCGTTACCATGAGCAGGCAACAGGTTGGCTTTCACATTTGGCGCTCTGTCCTCAAAGGACACCATAACACTATTCACAAGCTTTTGAACTTCATACTTCAATGGGTAACAATTCTCTATATCATGACCAGGGGCTCCCTGGGGAAAAGCACAGTGTAAATCTGGCTTGAACCACCATGGTAGTGGCTCAGGAATTTGTGGAGGATTTCTTGGTTGAATGAGATTTTTGAGTACCAAAGAAGGGTACAATTCTGCATACGTCATAGGAATAGGGTCAAAAGAGACCTTCTTCCTCTCAAAATTTTGCTGGTGATGATTGTTTTTGTTGTTGTAGTTGGTTATTTGTTGCGGTTGTTGCTGATGTTGTTGTTGAATTGGAAGTGATTGATTGGTTGAATTATTGGAAAAAACTGGAATTACTGATGATACTTGGTGTTGATGTTGACGAGATTGAGAACTTTTCCTCACATGAGGCTTCCTTTGCCTCCCAACTGACACTGCATTAGTCTCTCCTTCCTTCTTCTAAGAGAAACTCCCACCATACTTCTTGCGGCTTAACGCTTCATCTTTTGATAGACGTCCTTCATGGACTCCTTCTTCTAGTCTCATCCCCATGTTTACCATCTCAGTAAAATCATTGGAGGAACTTGCAATCATACGTTCATAATAAAATAAACTCAACGTCTTTAGGAAAATCTTAGTCATCTCCTTTTCTTCCATAGGTGGACTAATCTGAGCAGCAAGTTCCCTCAATCTCTGAGCATATTCTTTGAATGTCTCCTTATCCTTCTGAGACATAGACCTCAATTGATCTCTATCTGGCGCCATATCGACGTTGTACTTATACTTCTTGACAAAGGCCTCGCTTAAGTCATTGAAAGTATGGATGTTATCACTATCCAGGCCCATGTACCATCTCAGAGCAGCTCCAGTCTGACTATCCTGGAAGTAGTGAATTAGCAGCTGATCATTATCAATTTGAGTAGACATTTTCCTGGCATACATAACAAGATGGCTTAAAAGGAAGGTATTCCCTTTGTACTTTTCAAAGTCCGGGACCTTAATTTTCACCAGAATTTTAACGTTGGGAACCAAACAGAGTTCAACAACACTCTGGCTAAACAAATCTTTCCCTCTCAGAATCTTGAATTCTTTGCGCAGCTCAAGGAATTGATCTTTCATCTCATCCATATTTTCGTAGACATCTGGGCCTTCAGACAAAGAAACAAACATGGGCGCATACCCTTCTCAAAGAATAAAAGTTGGAGAGGGCATATTGAAAGTGATCATGAAACTTGGATGGACTTCATCTCATAACAATAGAGCATGTTATGGTCCTTGGAAGTTGACCTTCTAAATAGCGCACAGACAAAATGTCCTATAATCTTTCACCATAAAAAATGACTTTCCATGCAAAAATAGGTCTTGATGTCAACATGAAAGTTTTTTGGAATGTCATAAAGCGTAACTTTTACCTTGGAATCATTTTCGTATGACAAAACATGTAGGAGATAGGGTCTAGGGAAACCCAATTTTGACCAATTGACTTTCTCTGGTCAACTTCTCTGAACCAACTTGCAAACTTGAAGTTCTCTTGATCGTTGGGACTCATTGAGGATAATATATGCTTGAGATAATGTATGATGAAGTATCCCTTTATATATTTAACCAAATGTTGAAGAAACTTGCTGAGGAAGTCACAAAAGATACCTATATGAATTAGGGCTTCCAAGGAAAACAAGCTTCAAACTCTTGATGCATCAAGAAACAAATTTTGGTCCCTAAGAGACCTAATGATGCATATGATATGAATGTTAAAATAATCTTTGTGGGGAATATATTGCCATAAAGGAAAAGAATTTGGAAGAAACTAAAAGTCCACAAGAGCATAATGCATTCCGTAAGGAAAACTCACTTAGGAGATAGAGACTCTAGGGGATAAAAGGCTATGCGTAGGCCAGGATACGACTTGAAAACTCCTGGAGACACGGGGGATTTTCCATAAAAATGAATTAATGGAAGGACTCAGCCTGGGGAAAAGGTTATCTGCAGGGGATGAAAATATATCAGAACAAATCTGCAAGACTCAAACCAAACAGGGGATTGGCGACTTCACTAAAGAAATACGCACTTAAACTCAATTGGAAAAATGAACTTTAACACAGGAGTAAAAGTGATGTATTATCTACTACCGGTTATTGTGTAAGAAGATGATACACTCAGACAGAGGGACATCCATTACCAGTTAGGATAAACATATCAAGGATGACTCCTTGAGGAAAAAGAGGCGTATTCATTACCAGTTACTCGGTAAGAATAACCTACTAGGGAGAGAATATAAAATAGGATTTACAATTACCTGTTACTGGGAAGGAGACCAAAGAGAGAGTATTCGTCACTAGTTAAAGTGAACATATCAAGGATAAACTCAAAGGAGGAATATTCGTCATCAGTTAGGATGAACATATCAATGATAGACCACCGGGGGGAAGAGGAAGAATATCTGTTACCTGTTAGGGTAAACATATCAAGGATAAACTTCCGGGGAGAAATACGAGTTACAACTATCGGTTACTTGGTAGAAGACCAACGATAGAGAATATTCGCCACCGGTTAGGATGAACATATCAAGGATAGACTCAGCAGAGGAAATGGGATTTACAACTACCGGTTACTGGGCAGAAGACCACAAAAAAATAGAGAGAATTTGTCACTAGTTAGAGTGAACATATCAAGGATTAACTCTGAGGGGGGAAATAGGATTTATATTTACCATTTACTGAGCAGAAGACCACAAAGAGGAGAAAATTCGTCACCAGTTAAAGTGAACATATCAAGGATAGACTCCATGGGGAATAAAAGTAGGGTTTACAACTATCTTTTTACTGGGTAGAAAACCAAAGAGAGAGTATCTGTCACTGGTTAAAGTGAACATATCAAGGATAGACTCAAACAGGGAAACGTGAAAATGAATTTGCTGGGGAAAATAAAGGAAGTAGATTACTCTTTACCGGGTATTGAGTGAAGGTAATGTACTCAATATCAAGACGAATATTACAAGTTATTGGGTAATAGACTCTTGGAGACCAAAAGATCTATCTAGGCAAGAACTAGAAAGAAACGATTGTCGCATTACGCGAAAAACCGGCGGGAAACAAGAACAACAGAGCCGCCACCGTGCGTTATTTATCCCAAAAGAGGGAAAGGAAACGCTCAGAGTAAACCTGGAAAAAGCATGGTCTCGCGACCAAAGAGAATGGGATCGGGAGTCGGTTATGCGAAGGGAAGGTATTAGCACCCCTACGCATCCGTCGTACTTGACGGGATCCACGCACAATAGGAAGGAAAATTGGTTGCTAAAACACTGCTCACAAACATCTATACAGGCTGAAAGAGACACGAGAAAACAAACGAGACTGACTCGGCAGGATATCGCATCCTGGGCCTACTTAGTCTATCAAGCATAGACATCAGAGTCTAAGTAGTTCGGACTAGGGGAAAACATGCTCGCTAGGATGTCGCATCCTATGCATACGTATCTTCTTGGACGAAGAAGAATCAGAGCATCCGTAGCTCGGCTAACACGCACACAAACAAACACAGGCAAAGGCAAACGTGGAGCCTGAATGCCAATCACTGGGCTTACATCAGCATCTGAACCAAAACACACGCAAGAAGGCAAACGTGGAGCCTGAATGCCAATCACTGGGCTTACATCAGCATCCGAACCAAACAAACACACACTAGAACCCGAATGCCACTCGATGGACTTACATCAGCTTCCAAGCACACAACAACACAAAACAAAGACACAGGCGCCCGGAGAGATCTGCTCATCTCCTGCCTACGTACCTCATCTGGTATGAGGATCGGGGCGACGTAGTTCCCCTACGGAGGGACACATGACTAGCCTAACCAAATAACAGAGGGAGACACAACTAGGGAGATTACGACTCGAGCCTAGATGTTATCATGCAAAATCATCCCTAAGTTAAGGTTTCTAGCTAACTTACACAGGAAGCAAGCCTATCCTAAAGCACAAGCAATAGCAAACAATCACAAACAGCACACACTATATGCACACAAGTGAGGCTCAAACAAGGGTGGGGCTGCAAGAGCAAGCCAACTGTACAGGGTGAGTTTTGCTCTTAACCTTGACATTGAGAGCCAAGGTGAAGCAGATGAAAGGTGAGTGAAGATAAGACTTCACAGCTCTTATCCCTGGCCAGGGAGAGCTTCAGACAAAGAAGTGTGGGTCCAGGAAGTGGGAACCCTTCTACACTTAAGACACTGACACAACTGTACATTGTACAAGATCTTGGGTTTGTATCCCAATGCATCAACACCTTGGTGTGAGCAGAGGGATGACTCAACAGAAGAGCGGGAGATAGATTGCATATCTCTCTTATCCGCCAATTGCCTCATAGAGGTCTTTACCTGCTTGGGGACAAAAGTAAACAATCACAAACATTGCCTCTTAAGGAGGACTTCAGACAGTTGCCTGGCCAAGTAACAGGCCAGGTCTTCCAGACTACATGGAGACAAGAATGTTATACCTCAGTGAAAATTGCTTATCAAGCAAAGCAAAGCAATATTAGCAACTAACGTACCTGAAATCAATCAAATACAATCAGTATACCAATCACAGAATTAAACAGCAAATGGTTCACAATTAGTTATACACAGACAAACACAATCCAATGCACCAAAGTGAAAGCAACTCAAAGGAGCCAAGCATCCTACAACATAAACCAAGTTAGTTTACAATATCAAATGACATCCCAATCAAATGTGAATCCACTTCCTTAAGGTATTTTGCTTCTTAACCTGAAAATCACATTCAAACATGAGATACAAGACCACTAGGACAAGCCTAGGGTCAAAAGGAAGTAAAAAAGTCAAAACAGCAAGTGAAACATGATCAAAACCAAGATTAATCAATTAAAAAGAGAATCTAATTAGTCTCACATCAAAACTATGCACCAAATTCATTTCATGCACAATTTAAGTCAAACTATGCAAATGTGAATCATATATGAGCAAACAGAATGATCACACTCAAACAAATACCTAAACAGCTCAATAAATTCCACAAAAATTCCAGCCTAAACAGGACACATCCAATGAGCTACACATAAATTTTCATGCCATTTAGACAAGAGGAAGTAGGTCAATGAAAATCATAAAGTCAGCAGAAATCCAAACAAGCCAACACATGGTAGCAAAATAAGCATCAACTTCAATCAAATGCCAAACAGTGAGAACAACTAAGAAATGAATGGGACCAAAGCCAAAGTGAACTCAAACATGTTAGGAATCACTCCATCAAATTTCACATTTATATGATATGGTATGAGCATTTCACAAGACATGGAAGACAATCACTCAAGCAAAACCCTAAAATGTCTAAACAACAAGCAAAAATCCTAATCAAATAGGAAATGGTTCAACAATTCCTACAAAAAAATCATGGCAAAACTAGTCATACAGAGGAGATCACATGCAAAATTTGAGGTCAATTGGCAAAGCATAGGCATATCAAATAAAATCATGAAATTGACCTAACATAGTGTGACACACATTGTCACACTCAACTTTCACACATCATAACTTGCAAACCATAAATCCAAAATTCACAAACTACACATCAAAATCACCAGCAATGAGTCAAGAACAAGCCTATAAAATTTCATGCATTTTGGCTAAGGCATCATCATTTCATGATCAATATGGTGAAACATACACAAAATGCATACAAATCAAAGGCAATAGGCCAAGTCAACAAAATCACCAGGCACAACTTGGACTACCATGCCTATAAAAAACTAGATGAAATTTGGAATCTAACAAAAAAAACCCCACTCAAATTGGATTAAAATTGGATTTGTTTTGATTTTTTGAAGTTTAATGAAATAATGAAATATTTATTTAAGTTGGAAATGGTTTTATTAATTAAATCTGATGGCAAACTTGTAAATACCGCGTCCAGGGATCAAAACGCTGCCGTATTAGTAATTGACATGGCGCGTTCTGATTCGTTGAAAGTAGCGCCAAACAACAAATTCAAAAGGAAACGGAGGAAGTAAGATCTACACGCGATTATTTCCAGAATTTTCAGTGTTCTTCGCTGTTCTTGCTCGTTCATCATTCCAGAACTCATCAGGATCAATTCTTCACCAAAACGAACAAACAAGGTACCGTTGGAACCGTCTTAGTGAAGTGCAGTGCTCGATTTCGCGTGTTTCAAGCCTCCAATGCTGAAAACAGAAGCAGCACAAGGTCTAGGGAGATGATTGATGATGAAAATTCAGCTCAAGAGTGCATGATTATGGAGGAATTTGCAAATGCCATTGGAGAGGAAGCTTGGACAATTGGAGTTTTTGGCACGGTTCTTGCTCAAATGCTTGAAACAGTCCTTTAGATGCACCTGCAGATGAAGAATTCACCAAGAAATTGCAACAATATTGATGAATTATGGATGAAATAGTGAAAAAAAATGGATGTGAAAAATGTGAAAATTGAGAGAGTTTTTGTGATTTTCTGTTTGGATCTGAAGAAATGATTAGTGATTATGCAAAACAGTTACAATTAACTCTTTATACCTCTCCCTAATCCAAAATTAATCAAGATTAGCAAAATTAAGATGATTAGTGTAATGTGCATTTTTATGTGTTAGGTCCAATATGCCCTTTTTTAAACCAGTCCATTTTTCAGCTCAAAACCAGTTCTCACAAGTCAAAAATATCATATGTGATGTGTATGAAAAGGTCTCATGTGCAAATTCCATGTTATGCTCAAAATCACTATGCCATGCCAAAAAATGCAAATGTGTTCACTTAAAAATGGCATTTTGCTATGAGAGTTTTTGATGAAATTTGATTATGCACCATGAAAGATCATATGAAATGTGGTTTGCTCAAAGAAAAATCAACCAAATTGGCCATTCCATGTGAAAGTTATGGCACTTTGAATTTGGGCATTTTCTGAAAATGAATGGACCATATCTTGCCAACCACACATGTGAATTTCAAGTTCTTGGACTTTTTGGAATGGTGAGATCAAGATCTTCAACTTTCATGTTGGACAAAATTCCATTTGAAGCTTGCATGATGAAGTAATTTTGGGGAGAAAAACTTTCCATTTTGGGCAGTTGAAATTACAGGTCACCTGCCATTTTAGGAAACTTCTTGTCTGACCTCCAATTCTTCAACCTTGGTCTTTGATATGTCAAATGAGACTTATATGGACATGAATGAAGCCTTTCAAACCATCTCCCACCTTCCAATCCATAAAATCAGGCACAGTTGACCACAGTTGACTTTCTATGGTTCCAGCTGGAATTCAGCTTGACTGATGACTTATGAGCATCCAATCCTTGTCCAAATCACTTCACAATGATCCTTGGACCATATGAACTTGATAAATCAACCCTAAGGCTTTGTCCCAATGAAAATAGCACATGCTTGCTTGTTTGACCTGATCTCCTGACCAGTTTGACCTAATTCTTCAGTTGAACTTGCACTTGGGCAAATGGACAATGCAATGCTATGCAGTGGCCTGTGTTATGCTATGACCTAATATAAAATGAATGTACAAAAGGTAGGGTGCAAATTTGAGGTGCTACAGCTGCCCCTATTCAATCAACTGGGAACCCGAATGGATGAGAGCAACGACTGTCAGACTTTCAGGGTAAACAGGGATTGAATACCAAGAACCGTAGAAATTTGCACACTGCTGGGAAATTTTGCTGTTTTTCTTTTGCACACTGCTGGGAAATTTTGCTGTTTTGCTTTCTTTTGTTTTTTTTTCTTCTGTCTTCTCTTCAAAAGCACAAGCACATCCAGACAATCGGACGACAATGACCAGGATCCGAAATCTCAACTAGATGCCAACGGACAACTAGGAAAAACTCAACGTTTACCAAGACCAA
Organism: Lathyrus oleraceus; assembly: GCF_024323335.1. Taxonomy (NCBI): domain Eukaryota; kingdom Viridiplantae; phylum Streptophyta; class Magnoliopsida; order Fabales; family Fabaceae; genus Lathyrus; species Lathyrus oleraceus. The sequence continues at coordinate 14,330,808 of NC_066580.1, forward strand.
CGGAGAGGTAAATCAACTCTACTGGGGATGACCAGGAAAGGATACAACCATACGTCAGCGGACGTAATGGGAAAAACTCAACGTTTACCAAAACCAACGAAGAGGTAAATCAGCTGGGACGACCAGGAAAAACTCGACGTTTACCAAAACCAACGGAGAAGGTAGCCAGACATCATCGGATGAATGGGAAGACTCGACCAGACGTCATCGGACGAAAGGGAGACGCTCGACGTTTATCGACACCAACGGAGAAGGAGAAAACTCAACCAGACGCCAACGGACGAAAGGGAGACTCAACGTTTATCGACACCAACGGAGAAGGAGAAAACTCGACCAGACGCCAACGGACGAAAGGGAGACTCAACGTTTATCGACACCAACGGAGGAGGAGAAAACTCAACCAGACGCCAACGGACGAAAGGGAGACCACAACCGGACACCAAATAGGACGTCTACTGGGGATTCTGGCTGGGAAATCAAGCAGACATTAATGAATGACTGGGAATAGGGTATACAATCAGACGTCATCGGACGAATGAGAAAAACTCAACGTTTATCGAAACCAACGGAGAGGTAAATCCGCATGGGGGAGGGTACAACTAGACGTCATAGGACGAATAGGAAAAACTCGACGTTTATCGACACCAACGGAGAGGAGGAAACTCCGAGGGGAACTATCTGGCATTACCAAATGATTTGCGGGGAACAAGCAACTATACGTCATCGGACGCATAGGAAAAACTCGACGTTTATCGACACCAACGGAGAGGAGGAAACTTCACTAGGGAAGGGACGACGTTACGCACATCAAAAGATGATGTTTACCGACACCAAAGAAGACCAGACACTACGCATGACTGGGAAAGCACCGAAAGATGGTGTTTACCGACACCAAAGAAGACCAGACACTACGCATGACTGGAAATCACCGAAAGATGGTGTTTACCGACACCAAAGGAGACCAGACACTACGCATGACTGGAAATCACCGAAAGATGGTGTTTACCGACACCAAAGAAACAACACACGAGGGTGCTGACAGGATACTGGCATCTACAAGATGACAGGGCAAGACTGAACACTTGCGGGGGGTCTCACTGGGGAGAAGCAGGCTTTCCTTTCACCAGCGGATGAGGAAATAAACCTCTGTGGGGATTAATCTAGAACGCCATTAGAAGCAACTGTAGCAAATGTGCCGTACAGGTTGAACAAAAATCCGCCACTGCCGGGGATACGGTTTAAAGGTTTCGAACACATGAATGCATATGTTTGAATTTTTCTATGGCGTAATGCTCCATATCGAATGGAAATGATACGCATTTTTGAGGATGCAATGATTACTACATGCAAAATGCAACACTGGCTAAGGAGTCAAACTGATCAGATACTCCAACTCCGCGGGGAGACTCTGCTTGAAGAATACTCTGCGGGGAGACTCTTATTGGGGAATGCCTTGCGGAGAAAGCACCGACTTCTCACTCATGCTGGAGAGAACAAACTGTTGACAGGACAAAATAAACTCCACTGGGGAACATCCTTCACCATCCAAATCCACTCGGGGACTCTGCTCGGGAAGCAAACAATACTCCGCTGAGGAAGTAAATCAGACAACTCTTCGGGGATAGTACTCGCCAGAATGATAAAGCGACTTCACTGGGGAAGATCCCACCAAACCTCAAGTAGGCAAAATCTGCTATGGGGAATAACTGCTACTCCACTGGGGACGACCCACGCAATCCACAGGTAGAATGGACTCGGCTGGGGATGCAAACATCGATCTGCTATGAAAACTCGTCCAATCCGCTGGTAGGATGAACTCTGCTGGAGAAATACTTCGTTAAAACCCGCTCCACTCGGGGAACTTGCTGAGGAAAGACTCACACCCTTCTGCTGAGGAGAACAACTCTGGTGGGGAGAGTAATAACTCTGTTGGGGATGATAACACCTCCTATCACACTGGAGATAAACCTCCACAACCCTGCTGGGGAGAGGCAATCACGGCCATGCGGGGGATAACAACGTCACAAACCCAACTGCTGGGAAACAACATCCTCATGACAAACTTCGCTGGGGAAACCCTCCTGGGGAAATCTACAAACACCGGCCTGCTGAGGATAAGCAATCTTTGGATCTGCTGAGGAAAGAAGGTACCATCCACAGACACCTCTGCAGGGGCACACGGCTCTGACAGATATCAAACTCGCTCTGAGAAGGACCTGCTGGGAACATGATCACAGAAGACGTCCTGCAATACAATAAAACACAATGCCCCAGGGGTATATGGACAAGATACGTTCAAGTGTCCTCAACATTCAAAATGATTTTCAAATGTTTTATCCTTCTGCAAGTTATTGTTAAGCCTTCATGTTTCATTATATGCAATGTTTATCAAAAATTCGGACGTTTTTGCAAACAAAACAGTAAAAAATAAAAACAAGAGAGCTATTTATCTGAATAACGACTTTTATTGATTGAAAACGTGCCTGAAAAGGCAAATACATTGGGAAGCAATTCCTAGAAAGAGGTAATTGCGCACAAAAGGAAAATAAACTATCCTAATGGCAATGTGAATACGACATCCGCTATTTCCCAATTCTGTTATAACCCACAGATCATCAGTTTTCCTCCCAACTCCTTGCTTTCTGAGAAGAATGACTGGACCGATCACATCTTTCGAGATGGCAGACGAATGAAGCGCGATGAAGTACAGATAACTCAGACTGTAGTCTTCGCTTTAATCCCTCTTTTGGCTGGATCGCCCTTTCGGGTTTTCAATCCACCGGGATACCCATTTTTACCCAAGTCGCCTTTTCAGGTTTTCGACTTGCCGGGTGTACATTTTCTTTTTTCATTTTTATCCCTAATTTTTGCCCGAACCTTTTCTTTCTGTTTTTTTTGGTCCGCCGGGATGCCCTTTTTTGCCTGGACTCTTTTATTCTTTTTGCCCAGCGGGTCGATTTATGCGAAGTATTTTTTGACTACATCTGAGTTAACAGGGGACGGAAAATCTTCACCATCCATAGTTGTAAGCATCAAGGCTCCACCGGAGAAGACCTTCTTCACAACATATGGACCTTCATAATTAGGAGTCCACTTGCCCCTGTTATCTGTACCGGGAGGAAGGATCCTCTTCAAAACCAGATCACCAGCTTGAAATGTCCGAGGACGCACTTTCTGATCAAAGGCTCGCTTCATCCTTCTCTGATACAACTGCCCATGGCACACAGCTGCTAACCGTCTCTCTTCGATAAGGCTTAACTCATTAAACCTCGTTCGAATCCACTCGGCTTCGTCCAACTTGACATCCAATAATACCCTCAGAGAAGGGATTTCCACTTCAACCGGTAGGACTGCTTCCATGCCATACACAAGGGAGTACGGGGTTGCCCCGGTCGACGTACGTACTGAGGTACGGTACCCATGCAAAGCGAAAGGCAGCATCTTATGCTAATCCTTGTATGTTACGACCATCTTCTGCACAATCTTCTTGATATTCTTGTTTGCTGCCTCTACAGCGCCATTCATCTTTGGTCTGTAAGGAGAAGAATTGTGATGTTCAATCTTGAAATCTCTGCACAGCTCTTTCATCATCTTGTTATTGAGATTCGAACCATTGTCAGTGATGATTCTCTCAGGGACTCCATAACGACAGATGATTTCTTTCTTGATGAACCGGGCAACCACTTGTTTGGTAACATTAGCAAAGGAAGCTGCTTCTACCCATTTGGTGAAGTAATCAATCGCAACCAGGATGAAGCGATGTCCATTAGAAGCAGTAGGCTCGATCTTCCCAATCATATCAATGCCCCACATGGCAAACGGCCAAGGCGAGTTCATGACATTCAACGGGCTTGGTGGTACATGCACCTTGTCAGCATAAATTTGACACTTATGGCATTTCCGAGCATACTTGAAACAATCGGATTCCATAGTCATCCAGTAATAACCGGCTCTCAACAGTTTCTTCGACATTGCATGACCACCAGCGTGGGTACCAAACGAACCCTCGTGCACTTCTTGCATCAACATGTCTGCTTCGTGTCTATCCACGCATCTGAGCAAGACCATGTCAAAGTTCCTCTTGTACAACACGTCATCCTGATTCAAATAAAAGCTTCCAGCTAGCCTTCTCAGGGTTTTCTTGTCATTCTTTGACGCACCTTCAGGATATTCTTGAGTTTTGAGGAAGTTCTTGATATCATAGTACCACGGTTTCTCATCAATCACAACAGCCTCGGCTGCAAACACATATGCAGGCCTCTCGAGTCGATTCACCGCAACATGTGGCACATGATTCCACCAATGAACTTTGATCATGGACGATAAAGTAGCCAAAGCATCAGCCATCTGATTCTCATCCCGGGGGACGTGATACAACTTCACCTTCTTGAAGAACGTCAGTATTCTTCTGGTGTAATCTCTATACGGAATCAAATGCGGCTGGTTCGTATTCCAATCTCCATTGACCTGATTGATCACTAGAGCTGAATCTCCAAATATGTCAAGAGTTTTGATTCTCAAATCAATGGCTTCCTCTATTCCCATGATACAGGCCTCATACTCAGCTTCATTGTTGGTGACATCAAACGTCAATCTGGCAGAAAAAGGTATATGAGCACCTTTGGGATTAATGAGCACTGCCCCAACACCGTTACCGTTCATATTGACAACCCCATCAAACATCAATGTCCACTTGTCATCAGGATCCGGTCCTTCCTCGACAAGAGGTTCTTCGCAATCTTTCATCTTAAGATACATGATGTCTTCATCAGGGAATTCAAACATCATAGGCTGATAGTCGTTAATCGGTTGTTCGGCGAGATAGTCTGACAAAACACTACCCTTGATAGCCTTCTGCGACGTGTATTGGATATCATATTCTGTTAAAATCATCTGCCAACGGGCAACACGTCCGGTGAGAGCCGGCTTCTCAAAGATGTATTTCACTGGATCCATCTTAGAAATCAATAAGGTAGTATGGTTCAGCATATACTGCCTCAGTCGGCGAGCAGCCCAGGCCAAAGCACAGCAAGTTTTCTCAAGCTGTGAATATTTGATTTCACAGTCGGTAAACTTTTTGCTAAGGTAGTATATGGCATGCTCTTTTCGACCAGACTCGTCATGCTGTCCCAATACACACCCCATCGAATTCTCGGTTACTGACAAGTACATTATCAATGGTCTCCCTGGAATTGGAGGAATCAGGATTGGAGGTTTCTGTAAATACTCTTTAATCTTGTCAAAAGCTTTTTGACAATCATCATTCCACTTGATTGCCTGATTCTTTCTAAGCAATTTGAATATTGGTTCACACGTGGCAGTTAGGTGAGATACGAACCTTGCAATGTAATTCAATCTCCCTAAAAACCCACGAACCTGCTTTTCAGTTCTCGGTTCAGGCATCTCCTGAATAGCTTTGACTTTCGCCGGATCAACCTCAATCCCCTTCTCACTGACAATGAAGCCTAACAGCTTCCCTGATCTTACCCCAAACGTACACTTGTTTGGATTCAGCCTCAGTTTGAACTTGACCAATCTGTCAAACAACTTCTGCAAATTAACCAGGTGCTCCTCTTCTGTCTGTGACTTCGCAATCATATCATCCACGTACACTTCAATCTCTTTGTGCATCATGTCATGAAATAGAGTCGTCATTGCCCTCTGATAGGTAGCACCGACATTCTTCAGCCCAAATGGCATCACTTTATAGCAGAACGTGCCCCAAGGTGTAATGAATGTCGTCTTTTCCATGTCCTCTGGCGCCATCTTGATCTGATTATAGCCCGAGAAACCATCCATGAAAGAGAATACCGAGGATTGAGCCGTATTGTCTACCAATACATCAATGTGAGGTAATGGGAAATCATCTTTCGGACTCGCCCTATTCAAATCCCGGTAGTCGACACACATTCTGACTTTACCATCCTTCTTCGGCACAGGAACGATGTTGGCTACCCACGGTGGGTACGTCGTCACTGACAAGAAACCCGCATCGAACTGCTTCTGAACCTCTTCCTTGATTTTCACTGCCATATCAAGACTCGTTCTACGAAGTTTCTGCTTGAACGAAGGACAATCATCTCTGAGAGATAGTCTATGAACCACAATATCAGTATTCAGCCCAGGCATATCTTGATAAGACCAGGCGAATATCTCCACGTACTCTCTCAGCATTTCAATCAATCTGCTCTTGACCTCAGGTTTCAAAGAAGCCCCGATCTTGATATCCCTTCTGGCGTCCTCAGTACCAAGATTAACAATCTCCAACTCTTCCTGATGAGGTTGGATGACCCTTTCCTCCTGCTTCAACAATCTAGCCAATTCTTTCGGGAGTTCACTGTCTTCATCACTCTCCTCTTCAGCTTGGTAGATGGGATTGTCGAAATCATACTGAGCCATAACAGATTTGTTCATAGTGGATGCCATAAGATCAATTCTGCATGTTTTAATGTTTTGTTTTAGAAAAAGATTTCAAGAAAGTCACAAAAACAAAAACATTGCCATTTTTTTATTTTTTTTTTGAAAAATGAAAAACAAAAACAGAAAGACAGGGATCACAAAATTATTTGCAAAACGTCCTTTATTAATGATAATCATTGAAAACATGAGGCCCTACAATGAACCACTACGCCTTGGGCAGAACGTAGGGTTTTGTGCAGAATGAAAAACAAAAGAAAATTACTCTGTCTAAAGAGTAACTTGGACAATATCCTCTGCAGTCCAGTTGTTGATCACTTCCCCTGGTGCACTCGGGCGGACCCAGCAGTCGAGATCACAATCGCTGTCGACATCTTCACCCTCAGTAGCAAAGACATCACCATGATTCATCAGCCCAGCGCTGGTAAAGGTACTAGGACCTGCTGCCCCCTGTTCTGCTCGGAGAGGCTCATAACCAATGCCAAATTTATCTTCTTTGACAGGCAAGTCCACCATCTTGCCCCAGCCTTCAGCTCTACCAGAGTCAACAACCTCCTTAGCCTGCTTGTAAGAAGCAATTGAAGCACCTGGCTTCCTCTGTTCAGCACACGCCACCTTCTCAAGAGCCACAGTCTCGAACGCCTGGCACAAAGTCTCGTGGATTTCGCCATCCACCTCGACATATTTGAACGAGGACAGATGACTCACCAAGATGTCCTCTTCACCGCACACGGTCACAATCTGACCGTTCCAGACGTACTTGAGCTTCTGATGGAGAGTCGACGAGACTGCCCCTGCTGCATGTATCCATGGACGTCCCAAAAGACAACTGTAGGCAGGCTGGATGTCCATGACATAGAAGACGATGTCAAACTCTTCAGGACCTATCTTCATGGGCAAAGTGACTTCCCCAAACACAGAACGTTTGGATCCGTCAAAAGCACGAACAATCAGGTCACTAGGCGTCAGCACAACCCCTTCAATAGGTATCTTCTTCAATATCTGCTTCGGCAGCACGTTCAACGAAGAACCCGTGTCAACCAACACATGAGACAGCACAGCCCCCTTACACTCCATGGTGATGTGTAAGGCCTTGTTATGATTGCGACCCTCGGGTGTCAAATCGAGATCTGTAAACCCCATGCCGTGTCGGGTACTCACGTTAGCAATTACACCCTCAAGCTGATTGACAGAAATCTCCTGAGGTACATACGCCATATTTAACATCTTCAGCAAGGCGTCTCTATGTGCCTCAGAGCACAACAGCAGGGAAAGGATAGAGATCTTGGAGGGAGTTTGGTTGAGCTGATCTACAATCTTGTAGTCACTCTTCTTGATTATGCGCATGAATTCCTCCACATCCTT